>NC_142650.1:88560000-88872500 GCF_055504915.1 Nelumbo nucifera | reverse complement strand
CCTTTTTTTGTTGTTTTTCTCCCAAAGAACTTGAAACACAGATTGGACAGGTTTGAGAGTCCTCTTCAGCCTTCCCTTTTTTTGTTCTTGGTCATGTACCAAGAAAATAACCTATAACAGGTTCGTATGATTAATGGGAAGGGCTTAGAACCTGTTTTTTACCGTTTTTGAAGAAAACAGAATTAAGGGTGTCAAGAATAGTTGACCCCCACCCCAAAGAGCCTCTTATATATTAAGGAGATAAAAGATATGTACAGTTACAAGAATGCCCTTACAGGGCTGAAAGATAAAAAGAACAAATAAAATAATAAGAATATGATACTATACAACAAGGACTATTCTAATAATGTACATCAAGGTATATCTTCACACTCCCCCTCAAACTGATGCGTAGACATCAGCATCAATTTGCCCACAAGAACAAGGTGTCGACTTTTAGTCATGGGCTCATGGTCTTGGTGAAGATGTCAGCAATCTGCATATGAGAGGCTACAAGAGGAAGAGATATAGAGCCTACAACAAGAGGGTCTCTAATAAAGTAACAGTCCACCTCGATATGTTTAGTCCTCTCATGAAAGACAGGATTAGATGCGATCTTGATAGCATTGGTGTTGTCGGCATACAGAGGGATAGGAGTAGAAAGTTGAGTACCAAGATCAATGAAGAGATACTTCAACCAAACAATCTCGCTACAGGCAGAAGACATAGCTCTATACTCAGCTTTAGTAGAAGATAGAGAGAGCAGTCAAAGGAACTCTAATTATACCCAGCTGCAACAACAACATCCCGGAAGCGCTCAAACCAAGCCCTGGGTGCTTGCTTCAGACCATATAGGGACTTCTTTAGGTGACAGGCACATGAAGGATCACTGCAATATCCAGGTGGAGGCTTCATGTAGACTGTCTCCTTTAGTTCACCATGAAGAAAAGAATTCTTCACGTCTAGTTGGTAGATAGTCCAGGAATGAACAGCAGATATGGCTAGAAGAGTCCAAACTGTGGTGATCTTAGCAACCAGGGCAAAGGTTTCTTCATAGTCAATCCCATATTCCTGATTGTATCCTTGGGTAAATAACCGGGCCTTATATTGATCAAGGGAACCATCTAACTTTAGTTTGATCGTATAAACCCAACAGCTTCCAACAATAGAAGCATCTGGAGGAGCTGGCACAAGATCCCAAGTATCATTCTCATGGAGGGCTTGAATTTCGGCATCCATGGCTTCTTTCCAGTAAGAACTTCTAATGGCTTGCTGATAAGATCTAGGGATATCTATGGAAGAAAGTACAACAAAGAAGAAACTATGGTTTGAAGGAAAACCATAACGGTTAGGGAGTCAAGAAATACGAGTAGAACGATGAAGTGGAATAACAGAACTACTATCTGAAATAGAAGGATCTTGGATCAAAGCGCCACTTACAGGGGGTACAGAAGAGGGATGCTCTAGACCGGGTGGAAGGGGGGTTGTAGGCGCAGAAACTGGGGCACGTAGCCGCTTGCGGGTGAAGACGAGAAAATCTCTCTCAATCAAGGAAGTAGTAGTGTTGTTTGAATCAAAGTCCTGCAAAATAGAGATGGAAGGAGCACACAATCTAGCAATCCCAACAAAAAACGAAATATGTTCAAGAAACGCAACATTTCGGGAAATCCGAATACGATGAATAGTAGGGTCATAACACAAAAATCCTTTGTGGTCAGGACTATATTCCACAAAGGCACACATAGCAGACTGAGCAATTAATTTAGCGTTCACGAACAGGAAGATGTACAAAACAAAGAAAACAAAAAACATGAAGGCTAGAGAAATCTGGGGAATGACCAAAGAGTTTTTGGAAGGGAGAAGTGTTGTCGAGAACAGAGGGAAGATAGTTGATCAAATACACAACTGTACTGGCTGCTTCTACCCAAAACGAAGTTGGAGTATGAGATTCCTGTAGTAATGTCCGTACAACACTGAGGATATGTCCATTCTACCGTTCAGCCACACCATTCTGTTGTGCAGTGTTTGGGCAGCTGTGCTGAGACTAAATTCCATAACTCCTCAAGTAGGCCTGAAAGTCTCTGTCTCTATATTCTCCCCCTAAATCTGAGCGAAGGATAGTTACATTGCATTTGAAGCGATTTTGCACCATAGTATGAAATAATTTAAATGTGCCAAAGACTTCTAATTTGTGCCGCAGAAAATAAATCCAAGTATATCTGGTACAATCATCTAATTTGTGAGAAGTCCAGTCTCTTCCCTCAGAAGTTCCCCTAAAACAGAATCCATATCTGGAAGTGATCCCCTACTCAGAATGTTGGACCTGATTATCTTATATTCAGGTTTAAGTCTCACCAAGAACTGAGTCACATTTCTCTTCTCAAAGTGTTTCTGGAGATATTTCACACACTCTACTGGATACGAGGGTTCAATATGAATAATCTCATATTCAGCTCATAAATCAAGAAAACCTGAATAATATTCGTATATCCTCCTATCTCCTTGGTTGTAGGAAAATATTTCTGATTCTATCTGGTACTGTTTAGAAACGTTGGACTGTTGATAAACTTTTTCTAGATACAAGTACATCTCATAGGCTGTTTTCATTCTCCTCATAGGTACAGATATATGATAATCAATAGAACTCAGAATCCAAGAAATAAGCTTACCATTATCCAACTTCCATTGTTGTAAAGCCTTGGCCTCGGCCTCAGTTGGTTTAGTGACCATTCCATTTAGGTATCCTTCTAAACCTTTCCCTTCAACATAAAAGTCAAAATGGAACTTCCACATCCCATAGTTCTATCTATTCATCTTCACAGGAATAATATCCCCTCTGTCTGAAGCCATTACCGCAAGAAAATAGCACAAAATAGGGTTCGGCTAAAGTTTAAAGGAACTAGACTGAAGTAAAAACTGATCAAAGCGAGTGATGTAAATTGTAATCAAATCCAAGAGACTCAAAAAACTGAGAAATAAACCCCTAACTTTTACTGGAGATTGTCCAAGATCCAATAGAAGAAGAAAACTGGATACACAGTCCAGAAAATGAAAGTTTGGGCGCAACCGCCTAGAAAAGAAGTCCAGATCTCTCTCAAAACTTCAAGGATCTCAATGAAACTTTCAGAGTATGTTGAGAAGGGCTAGGCAACAACTTTTAAATCTTGCTGCAAATGGATGTCAAACAAGAGAGATCCAATGAAATCTCTCTTTCTGGATGCGCAGAAAGCAGAAAAATGGTTCCTGGAAAGATCAAAACAGTCCAGGACCAATTGGTAGAGATGCAAGTTCTCAATGGATCAAGAAAACAAGGTGGATCAGAGAGAAAGAAGGTCAAAGGGCAACCTGCTCTGGTACCATGTGAACCGAATTGAGAGCAAGAAGAAAATAGAATTAACTGTGTCAAGAATAGTTGACCCCCACCCCAAAGAGCCTCTTTTATATTAAGGAGATAAAATATATGTATAGTTACAAGAATGCCTTTACAGGGCTGAAAGATAAAAAGAACAAATAAAATAATAAGAATACGATACTATACAACAAGGACTATTCTAATAATGTACATCAAGGTATATCTTCACAGTTCTATTATTATTTGAGGTTGTATAGTGTATATGTTTTCCAGAAATCTTTCCCTTTAGTGCAGGACTATGTGTGGACTGAGAACAAAATACCTCTGGTGTATCCTCTATTTACAATGGGGGATTGATTTGAGCTTCCCAATGGTTGTTATTCCCCTAGATGGGCTTAACTATTTAGAGTGGTTGAAGGGGATTAAGTTGTATATCACCGCAAGTGGAAAATTAGGGTATATCAATAGGAAGATTAAAAAACCTAGATCTGGAAGTATAGAGCATGAAAAATGGAACCAGGAGAACAGCATTGTGATGTCGTGGCTATTAGTATCCATGAAGACTCAAGTGAAAAGGGATTTCATGTGGGATTAGACAGCCTATGAAATCTAGGTGCAAGTCAAGTCTACCTATTACTATGCTAAAACTTATCAGTTACAGGCAGAATCATCTACTTGTAAACAGGGGAGAGGAGCATTTTTGTGTATTACTCTAACTTGACTTCTATCTAGAAAGAGCTGGACCATTATCAGAATATGAACTGGAAATGTGATGAGGATGCATAAGCTTACAAGGATCTTGTCTCACAGCAACAGGCATTTGCTTTCGTCTTGGGTCTGAATCCTGCATATGAATCTATTAGGTTACAAATCCTAGGAAGTAAGGACCTTCCATCTAAGAAGTGTATGCCCTTGTACAATCTGAGGAGAGGAGGAGAAGTTTGATGAATGGTTCTGAGGTGAATCAATGTCTTTGGTGGAAAAAAGTGGTGCAGGTACAGGTGGTGAAAGTTCTTTTAAGAAGGGAGAGTTTCAGAAGAAAGTAGAAAACAAAGATAAGTTATGGTGCACTCACTGTCAAAAGTTTAGGCATACTCGTGACACTTGTTGGGATCTTCATGGGAATCCAAAATGGGCTCAAGAGTTGAGTAAGAAATCTGGTTCAGATCAGAGTAGGAAAATAAGGCAGCAAGGTCCAAGGAAATCTAATGCAGCAAATATGGCTTCTTAGGAGACTCAGTTACCCACTACTATGAGTCAGGAACATGCTTCTAATTCTGATCCCAAGAAAGATATTATTAATTCCTTCAATGACCATTTAGAATTATACTATAGGGCAATTCGTTGGATGGATAATTCTGCCCCTACCCCTCGACTTCTTTTGTGTCTACATTAGGTAATTGAGTAATTCTGCCACAGCTTTTCATGTGACTTTTGATTTCCCTGACTCTCTTTAGATAATTGATTTAGGGGCCTCAAATCATATGACTAGTAAGTCAAATTGCTTTTAGTCCTATCATCACCTTTTTGGTGGGGATAAGGTGAGACTAGCTTACTGATAAAAAAAAATAAGGTGAGATTAGCTAATGGGTCTTTTTTCCATTATAGCTGGTCAAGGAACCGTCTCCCTCCCCTTCGGAATTCATCTTTCTAATGTTCTACATGTTCCAAAAATGCCTATCAACCTATTTTTAGTTAGTAGTATTGTAAATTCATTGAACTGTTCAGTAACCTTCTTCCCTTCTTGTATTATACAAGATTTAGCCTCGGGAAAGATGATTAGTAAGGGTTGTATGGTAGATGGACTCTACATGCTGGAAAATAAGGCTGGTCTTGTAGTCACAGGGTCTAAGAGTCGATCTAATAAAGAGTCAGGTCAATTTGTGGCACAAACACCTTGGTCATTTATCTTTTGAGTCATCAAAAGTTTAGTTTCCTGAGCTATTTAAGTTAGTGTCAATGTCTGAATTTATGTGTCAAACTTGTCAATTGAACAAACAATGTAGAACTCATTTTCCTTTGAGAAATAATAGATCTGAGTTTCCTTTTCATATTGTTTATTCTAATGTCTGGGGCCTTGTCACTTTGCCTTCTGAGACTGGCTATAAATACTTTATTACACTCATTGATGACTACTCCAGGTATACATGGGTGTATCCAATGCGGTCAAGGAATGAAGTACCCAAAATTGTAAAAGAATTCCAACGAATGATTTTTACCCTGTTCCAGGCAGAGATCCAAATCTTCCAATTTGACAATGCTAGAGAGTATTTCCATAGTGACCTCACAGAATTTTTTGCTTCACGTGGATCCCTCCACTATAGCTCTTGTGCTCGAACACCTCAACAAAATGGTGCTGCGAAAAGAAAAAATCACCATCTTCTTGAAGTTGCCCGTAAATTACTTATACATATGAATGTCACAAAACATTTCTAGCTAGAAGTTGTTCTATGTGTTGCATAATCTTATCAATCATATACCTTCTCGGTGGTTGGAGTACAAGGCATCGCATCAGCTCCTGTTTCCCAAGGCTGTTCTCTATTCCTCTTCATGTTTTTGGATGTTGTCGTTTCGTCCAAGACCTATCCCCCACTTGTCGTAAACTTGAACCTCGTACTATTCCTTACGTTTTCCTAAGGTATCCCTCTTCTCAAAAGGGTTACCAATGCTTTGATCCCGTCTCCAAGATACTATGTTTTTATGGATGTGTCCTTTCTTGAGAGTGAACCTCATCCGTTTCTCCTCAGGGGGAGTGTAATAGAGTTGAGGAGAAGCATGCTCAAGTTCACCTCCGTTCTATTCCTAATCTTCCCTCGTTTTATGTTATCTTTCGTTGACATAAAGGTCATCCAAGTTCAAGAGATGTGGAGCATCTGGATGCTATACCACTAGTGCCATTGGATTTCCAAGGGACAAATTCTATCCAACTTCCAGCCAGCCAGGTACTCTTATTCCCATTGATATGTTTGATCCCATTGACATTGATACTTTCATTTTTTATAACCTAAACCTTCCTATTGCTCAAAGAAAAGGTGTTAGGTCTTGCACTACTAAACATCCCATTTCCCATTTTTTCTCTTATGAGAACATCTCACCTTCTTTTCATGTTTTTCCCTCCTCCACTGACAGTGTTCCTATTCCCAAAAATGTAACAGAAGCCATCTTAGTGCCTAAATGGACAGATGCAATGAAAAAGGAGATCAATGCCTTAAATAAAAATGACACATGGGAATTGGTAGACCTTCCTAAAGGGAAAAAAACAGTAGGATGTAAGTGGGTTTTCATAGTGAAGCATAGAGTTAATGGTACAGTAGAAAGATATAAAACTTGATTAGTGGCAAAAAGATTTACTCAGGTGTATGGAGTGGATAATGCAAAAACATTAGCTCTGGTAGCAAAGATGAACCATATGAAAGTCCTTTTCTCCCTTGTTGCTAACCTTGATTAGGAGCTTCACCAATTGAATATCAAAAATGCATTTCTCAATGGTGATCTTGAAGAAGAGGTATACATGGTACAACCACCTGGTTTCCGTGCTCAAGGTAGTAAACAGAAAGTGTGCAAGCTGAAGAAGCAATATACCAAAAGCTTGGTTCAGCAAGTTTCATTTAGCTATACAACAAATGGGCTACAAGCAATGTCAATCTGATCATACCTTGTTTGTGAAGAGAGAGGGGAAGGAAAGATTGCAACTTTAATAGTATATGTTGACAACATAGTGATTATTGGTGATTGGAAAACTAAAATTCAGAAATTAAAGGAGTTTCTTGCTACTCAGTTTGAACTTTGAAGTGAAAGATTTAGGCTCCTTATGGTATTTTCTTAGAATTGAAGTTGCTCATTCACAAAGGGTTATCTTCATTTCTCAGAGGAAATACATCCTAGATCTATTGCAAGATTCTAGTAAGCTAGGGGTGAAACCAACTGACTCTCCTATTGACCTAAACCATAAGCTAGGTGTTTGTCAAGGTGAAACCATTAAAGATGTGAAGCAATTTTAGAGACTTGTGGGAAGACTTTTATATATATCCATGACACGCCAAGATATTGCTTATGTTGTATGGGTTCTTAGCCAATTCATGCATGCTCTCAAGACTGCTCACTTGGAAGTAGCTGAGAGGATCTTCAGATATCTCAAGAAATTTTCAGGTGCTAGTTTGTTATTCCAAAGGGCAGTTTGTAGAAGGGAACCTAGTTATATGGAAAAGCAAGAAACAAAGTGGTGTGGCTAGGTCTAGTGCTGAAGCTAAGATTTACTGTGGATAATCCCATGTCATGGAGTAGCTGAGATCATGTGGATTAAGAACTTGTTGAGTGAACTAGGATTTACTGTGGATAATCCCATGTCATTAAATTGTGATAACAAGGCAGCTACTCTATGAGATGGGAGAAGCTTGCAAGCATCCACAATATGTACACCCATTGTCAAGGATTATCCACCCTTGTTGAGGTGGATAAGTACTTTATCTGGGAGAAGCTTGTTAAAGGAGAAGCATATACACCCTATGTCAGTTTTGAAGAGCAACTTGCAGACATCTTCACTAAGGGTTTACATCACTTGCAGCATAATGATTTGTGTGACAAGCTGGGCATGATTGACATCTATGTCCCAACTTTTTGGCCTCTCATTTTCTTCTCTCTTCTTTACTATTCTTTGCAGTATGATACATATCATTTAATTATAATGGGATTACATTATCATCTAGTTGTTATCAAATATTGGATCCATTTTCGTAGAAGTCAGGCAAAAGTTTTAATGTCGGGCTGCCAACTGGACATCACCCTCATCTTTTATCCGGCTTGGGACCAGCAGTGTAAGACAAGCACACACTGGGCATTGTCAATTTAAGCTAACTGCAAGCACCTCCTATGAAGTACTAAAATACAAGAGCAAAATCCAACAGCATTTTAATAATGGGAAGTTTCAATAGAAAATCAACTACTAGTAAGACTATCTAAAGCTTGTACAGTGTCAAAACACTACCTGAAAAACAACTTGATGTTCAAAACTGCAGAACTCAATTATCAGATACAAATGAGAACTTCCAGTATTATAGCTTTCTCTTTCCTTGATTTTCTCTAGAGCCTTAAATGTTAGACGGTCCAACCAGTCAATAAGCTGAACTTGTCCCCTTTCATACTTATTAACAAGCTTTTCCAAACGCTCCAACTCCCCACGCTCATGCCTGGGCACCTGGGTAAGTCGCACAATAATAAGCACGTAGTTGCAATTCAACTATCTTAGTAAGATAGTAGGTGCACAAGCATTTAAAATGCAGATTCACAAACAATACTACTGCACTAGTCAAAAACCTTTCCAGGAGTGGTTGTAGGAAATGATCCATCTGCTTCTTTTCCTAACCAAAGTCTAAGCTTTTGCTTCCCTGTTTTAAGTTGCTTTTTGCTGTTAAAGAGCAGAATGGTAGCCCCACCAATTAATCCCTCATCTTTTCCACAAGATACATCCCAAACCTGAATAATGACCAAGGTTATTAAATAATTGGCTAGATGGTAAAAATCCTATAAATAAAGGAAACTAGAAAAATGACACTAAAGAATACAGTACAAATTAAGACATTAAGGCAACAAAATTAATGGACAGAATGTGTTTCAGAATCAATCAGAAAGAAGATAAACCGTTAAAACCTATGACATGAATGGATCCAATAGTGGAAAACTAGAACAAAGTTTCCTATTGCACAAAAATAAATATTAGTTATAATATCAATGCAATTTTTTATAGGTAATTAACAATTTATTAATATGGAAAAATATGCAAATGCTTATTAATCATTCTGTAACCATAGGAGAAAATAAATATCATAACACAGTATTCAGTGATAATACAAGATAATTTCAGGAAACATAAATCTCCAATACTCAATGAGGAAATCGTTAATGATTAAAAAAGGCTCAGTCTATAATAATACATTATCACAATCATTTAATGACAAAATGTAACATACTATGCTTAGTCACAGAAAAAGGATATAAAATACACCAATTATTAGATTTCACTCATTCCTAACCTTTCCTACTAACTTACAGTTAATGTCAGTTGAGAGTGAGCAGTCAAGTCCCGATACTTTGTGCTTAGTGTGATAAGTTCAGTCCAGCAATATGGTTGTCCTGTAGATTCCAGTCTGATACATAGGCAATATGAAATATGTTAGGTGATACAGATAAACTTGAAACATCAAAGAAAACATATGCACAAATAGGCATCCAAGCACATATACAAACACAAATAAGGAAAATGAAAAAAGAAATCAAATCTAAAAAACCATCAAAAAATTTTACCACAGGTAATAGCAACAAAAGTATGAAAGTTGCAAAAACCTTGTTCTTGTAGGAAGCCCAAATGGAGCACCATCTATGTATAATACACATTCAACATAAAGCTCTGCCCTCCTGTCCTCAGTAGTACAACTAACTTCTGCACAGAAATTGAAACAAAAAAAAAGGTTCCAATCATCATACTTACAGTCTAACAAGTTCAATAATTATCAAGATATCATCATAAGTTATACAACAGAAACAAAGTACTTAACCATTCAGTGCCATGTAAGCTAATAATCTACTAATGGGCAAAGGTAATTAAAATGCATCTAAGATTCTTTTTCCCATAAAATACCAACTACAGGCATTTCTTTTCCTTCACTAAATCATTTTATAATAGGTTGGCTGGGCCTTGGGAGACCCATTTCCCTTGGACCAGGATGTGGCATATAGTTGCTCCTGTCAAGATTGCTTTCCTGTAATGGACTGCTGTACTGAAGAAGTGATTGACCAGACAATCTAATGAGAACGGACTTCTTGGTTGATAATATCAATTGTATTATGTGCAATAAGAGTTTTGAGCCAGTGGTCCGCTTGTTTCTTCATTGCAGTTTTGTAAGAAGGTTATGAGCTAAACTTCTTTTTGGAAATAGATACAGTAACTTTTATTAAAAAACAAATAGAGTACAAAAGAACCCCCAAGGAGAATACCCTGGCCGAGCACAACCAACAACAGTAAAACAAACTACAGCTTCCACAGACTCCTAGACCTCAACAGCACCCCCCAGGTTATGCTGCTGAAGCCCCTTAGTAGCTGAAACCCAGGAAACCAGCTTCCCAAAAGAAAAAGAAATTAATTCCTCCACTTCTTTAGAGGTCTTCTGGAAAATCCTGCTATTTCTTTCAGTCCAGATGGTGCTAATCACTGCATCCAGAACAGAGACCCAAACACTGCTTGCAAACTTTGAAAAACTTGAACTTCCCATCCCCAAAGAAGGTTCAACACTGTGTTAGGCATTACCCAAGCCATCCCACTGAAATATAGTGCCACCAGAGACGGGAGGTAAAAGAGCAATGGAGAAACAGGTGATTTGTATCCTACATAGCCTGTCCATACAGCAAACAAATCTGGTCAGGGACCTGCACCCCTCTTCTAAAGAGATTTGTTTAGTTAAGCATCTATCCAGAGCAGCAGCCCATACCAGATCATTTACTTTTAAGGGGGAAATGGGATTCCAAATTCTGGAAGCAGGATCTGCAACAAGATTTTTTTAAGGAGGTAAAGTAAAGTTTATTTATGATGAAGAGATAAACATACAATAATGGGGGAAACCACAAGCCAGTTTGCCCCCAAAGGATCTGCAACAAGATTTCCCTCTGAAAGCTTGAGAGCAAAAGATTTAACTGAAAAAAGTTCATCTACATTCCACTTCCAGGTTCAACCGTCCTCAATGCTAGCATCCACCACCTGACCTGAAACAAGCTCGAGCATCTCAGAAAATTTAACAATCTCCCAGTCCTGAAAATTCCTTCGAACAGGACACCAGATTACTGTCCTCCCATTATACTCATAGCAATCTGCCACTACTGCATCTTGATTTTCAATAATCTGAAACAATTGTGGGAATATGTTAGAGACCAGAACAGGGTGGTTGAGCCTATAGCACAGAAGGTATACTCTGGGCAAAGAAAGAAAATCCATGTCAGCAAGAGCCAACTGGCAGCTAGCAACTTGACCAAAGGTAGTTAGAGTCGTTAAGTGTCTTGTAACAGTATGATTCTTGAATCTTGAAGTACTGACCTATGTTAGCATAGGGGTATTTCTGTCTTTATACCTTGATTGATGTTGCTGATCTGTAATGTTGTGTTGAAACTTGTGCTCTTAACTTAAGTAAGGGCACATAGGTCTTTTCAGTTATGTTTTTAATAATAATATAAATACTTACTGGCCGACTGGGAGAAGTTAAGTTGACTCCTTCTGTTCGAACCAGAATTCCCTCTTCTCTCTCTCTCTTTCTCTCTTTCTTTATCACTTTTTCTTCTTCTATATAACTGAACTCAGTCAGGCCGAACTCTAAGGCAGACCTGAATTATAACATGGTATCAGAGCTCGGTTAAATCTGCCTAGATTTCTGCTTGCCTAGGGTTCATTCTCTGCGCACCCTATCTAGGGTTTTCCTTTTTTTTCTGTGTTCGATTGGAGATAAGGGAAAGGGCTGAAAAGGAGTGATCGCCCTCTTCCCTTGGGGGTCTCTATGCCTCCAGTCAGGTCGGTTGCTGTGATTTCTGAGATCGCCCTCTCCTAGTAGAGGAAGAATAGAGGGCCGAACTGTGTGTGGCTGTTGTGTGTAAAGTGGCTGTTACTTCAGCGATAAGGTAAGAGATTTCAGTGCATGATATCTGTTATGGATTAAATAGGAGGTGTGTTTCAGACCATTTGCTAGGGTTTCGGCCAGTAAGTGCTAGGGTTTATGCTGGTTTCTTTGTGCATTTTGAAGGAAGAGATATGATCATATAGTGGTGAGATTTCAGGTAGTTGTAGGAGTAGGGTTTGTGGTGTGAGCACACTTTTCAGCAACAACAAGTGCTGAAATCAGTGTGACAGGTGTGATTTAGGGTTTGTGGTGTAAAGAGCACACATTCCAGCAACAATTAGTGCTGCAATCAGTGTGACAAGTGTGACCTAGTGGTGTGTAGTGTGCAGATCTCAGTGATAATAGAATTCAGCAAGTGTGCAGAATTGGTGATAACATAATGGGAGACAATAATGATTATAAACCTAGTGTGATGGTGCCTACAGACTACCTGAATGTTCAGATGACCTCCATTAAGTTAAATGGAGAGAATTATGTGCCTTGGGCTAAATCCGTTGAAGTCTTTCTGAAGGTAAAGAAGAAGGTAAAACACATCAGAGAGGAGAAACCCTCCTCTGACTCTCACGAGTATGAAGACTGGGAGCAAGAGGATGCTCAGATCATCACATGGTTGTGGAACAGTATGGAACCCAGGATTAGTGTGAACTTCATGTTCCTTGATACTGACAAAGATGTGTGGGATCATGCGAAGAAATTGTATTCGGGGCAGGACAATACAACCAAAGTTTATTAGCTTTATCAAGAGTACTTTAATTTGCAACAGGGCAATCAGAGTCTTGAGGAGTACTATGCCAACATGAGGAACATACGTAATGAGTTGAATGTCTATCATCCTCTCACTTTTGATGTCAAGATTCAGCAACAACAGAGAGAGCAGCTTGATGTGACTAAATTTTTGGTGGGACTAAAGTCTGAATATGAACCAGTATGGGCTCAGATATTAGGGGGATCAGCTCTTCCGTCCCTAGAAGAGGTATTTGCTTGACTTCGGAGGATTTCTATCGGATCTACTGAGAACTCTAATATCTCAGATAAATTTGCCTTTGCTGCATCGAGAGACCGTGGTGGTAGAGGTGGAGCTCAGGGAGCTCAGTCTAGCCGTGGTGTTGGTAGTGGTTCTGCATATGGCCGAAGTGGCAATGGTGGGTCTACTTATAATCGTGGTGGTGGTCGTACTGGGAGCAGAGATTCAGGGGGAGCCCATGGTAGAGGACGTAGCTCAGGCCCGAGGAAGTGCACTCATTGTGGTATGGATGGACATACCATCAACTATTGTTATGATTTACATGGTCCTCCCTCAACCTGGGCCAATCATGCCGCGACCGGTGACTCAAGTTCCAGCTTTAGACAGGAGAATCATTCATCGACCAGTTGCCTCCTACATCCACAGATGGTCCCATGAAGGAGATGGTGAGTGTTCCCCGTGATGAATATGAGAGGTTTATCCAATCATAGCAGAACACGGCGACTTTTGCTCACTCAGGTATGGTTTGTCTGGCATCTACACCCAATCCCTAGATCATTGACTTTGGAGCCTCCAATCACATGACTGGAACTCCAGGTGTGTTTTCCTTCTTATCTCATTGCTCAACATCACAATCTGTCACCCTTGCTAATGGTTCCACATCCTCAATTTGTGGTGTTGGTAATGTTGACCTAGATCTTGTATCCCTCTCATCAGTTCTGTATGTTCCTAAATTGCCTTTTAACCTTATGTCTATTAGTAAGCTGACCAAATCACTTAACTGCTCCATTACCTTTTATCCTTCTATGTGTGTCTTTCAGGATCTCAAGACGAGGATGAAGATTGGTGGAGGGCATGAAGCAGGTGGACTGTATTATCTTGACGGTGGTGGTGGTAGAACTTCAACAGCTCTCCAATCATCTCTTTCTCCTCTCTAGTGGCACTGCCGATTTGGTCATCCGTCGCTCAAAGTATTGAAGTCCTTGGTTCTGTCCTTGAGTCAGCTTTCTATTTTGGATTGTGAGCCGTGTCAGTTTGGGAAACACCATCGTGTTCCCTTTAGTTCTAGGGTTGATAACCGTGTGTCGAGTCCTTTTTCTTTAGTTCATTCAGATGTTTGGGGTCCTTATAAAGTAATGTCATATAATGGATACAGATATTTTGTCATTTTTGTGGATGATTTTTCAAGGATGACGTGGCTCTATTTAATGAAAGAAAGGAGTGAATTGTTTACCATCTTTCAAAAATTTTATGCTGAAATTCGTAACCAATTTGGTACCCACATCAAAGTTTTTCGTTCTGATAATGGCCACGAATATTTATCCTCATCATTTCAGGAATATCTGGACCAACACGGCATTATACATCAGACCTCGTGTACCTACACCCCACAACAAAACGGGGTGGCTGAGAGAAAGAATCGCCATCTCCTTGAAACAGCAAGATCCCTAATGCATCACATGCATGTTCCCAAACCTTTTTGGAGTGATGCAGTGCTTACCTCTTGTTTTCTGATTAATCGGATGCCCACGTTCATCCTTGAAGGTCAGTCTCCGTTTCAGGTCTTGTTTCCCACTTTGTCTCTTTTCCCTCTTACGCCGAGAGTTTTTGGGTGTGTCTCTTTTGTCCATAATTTGGGTCCCGGGAACGACAAGTTTGATGCCCGTTCTCTCAAGTGCATCTTCCTTGGCTATTCTCGGACCCAGAAAGGGTATAAGTGTTACCATCCTGGTTCTCGACGGTCTTTTGTGTGTGCTAATGTCAGTTTCTTTGAGTCTACTTCGTTCTTTTTGGGGTCTGGTGATGCTTCTTCCTCCTCATCACCTCCTCCTCTTCCACTTCCCGTTGTCGATCCTCCTCCCTTTGTTCCAGTCATGACCAAATCCTTGCCTCCGGTGCCACCACCTGTTGAACACCCACCTATCCGTCATGTGTATACACATCGCCCACGTGCACCAACTACTACTCCTCCGGCTACATCTCCGTCGACGGATCCGGCACCAGACCCCCACTTAGCTTCTGAGATTGATCTACCCATTGCTTTGCGGAAAGGTAAACGTACTTGCACCCTTCATCCCATTTCTAATTATGTTTCTCTTACTCACCTTTCCGTTTCCCATCGCCAGTTTGTTACCTTGTTATCATCAGTTATTGTTCATAAAGATGTCCAGGAAGCCCTTGCCTCTCCAGGGTGGTGCCGTGCCATGGAAGAAGAACTCTCAGCCCTTCATCATAATCATACTTGGGACCTCACTGCTCTTCCTCCTGGGAAGCAAGCTGTTGGTTGTAAGTGGGCTTATACGGTTAAGTATCTGCCTGATGGTAGTGTTGAACGCCTGAAAGCGCGATTAGTTGCAAAAGGGTACTCCCAAACCTATGGCATTGACTACACAGAGACCTTCTCACCGGTTGCTAAGATAGGGTCAGTTCGTGTTGTGATCTCTCTTGCAGCCATGTATGAGTGGCCACTATATCAGCTTGATATCAAGAATGCCTTTTTGCATGGTGACTTACTCGAGGAGGTCTACATGGAACAACCTCCAGGGTTTGTTGCTCAGGGGGAGGATGGTAAGGTGTGCAGACTAAGGAAGGCTATATATGGGCTTAAACAGTCTCCTCGAGCATGGTTTGGTAGGTTCAGTGAAGTGGTAAAGAAGTTTGGCATGAAACAGTGCAAAGTTGACCATTCTGTATTTAGTCATGACTCTCCAGGAAGAAAAATATTGTTGGTGGTGTATGTAGATGATATTGTTATTACTGGGAATGATAACATTGGTATTGACAGGCTGAAGACTTATCTACAGGATCACTTTCAGACAAAGGATCTGGGTAAACTGAAATACTTCTTGGGGATAGAGGTAGCGAGATCCAAGTATGGGATTAACCTGTGCCAGAGGAAGTATGTGCTTGATTTGCTGGAATAAACAGGCTTGTTGGGTGCCAAACCAGCTAAAACACCCATGGACACAAATACCAAGCTAAGCAGTGATATGGTGAAGTGTTTGAAGACCTTGGCAGATATCGACGACTTGTGGGCAAACTGACTACCTAACCATTACCAGGCTAGACATCTCATTTGCAGTTAGTGCGGTAAGCCAGTTCATGCAAAACCTTTGATTCCTCATTGGAATGCGGTTCTGAGAATTGTGAAGTATCTAAAAGGGGCCCCGGGTCGCGGTCTGATATACAAGAGTGGGGGAAAACTTGAAATAGAAGGGTATTCTGATGCTGATTGGGCCGGTTCTATGTCTGATAGGCGGTCTACTACAGGCTATTGCACGTTTCTAGGAGGTAACCTGGTGACATGGAAAAGTAAGAATCAAACGGTTGTGGCAAGAAGCAGTGCAGAAGCAGAATATAAGGCTATGGCGCATACCGCTTGTGAATTAGTGTGGCTAAGGAACCTTCTACAGGAAGTAGGGTACAACATTAACACTCCAATGAAGCTCTATTGTGATAATCAGGCTGCAGTTCATATCTCCTCTAATCCAGTGTTTCATGAAAGAACCAAGCACATTGAGGTTGACTGTCACTTTGTGAGGGAGAAGGTGCTGAATGGAGAGCTAGACACTACACATGTTAATACAGGAAATCAGTGGGCTGACTTATTTACAAAAGGCTTGAGTTGGGGAAGAGTGGACTACATATGTAACAAGCTGGGAATATATGATATATACTCACCAGCTTGAGGGGGAGTGTTAGCGTAGGGGTATTTCTGTCTTTATACCTTGATTGATGTTGCTGATCTGTAATGTTGTGTTGAAACTTGTGCTCTTAACTTAAGTAAGGGCACATAGGTCTTTTCAGTTATGTTTTTAATAATAATATAAATACTTACTGGCCGACTGGGAGAAGTTAAGTTGACTCCTTCTGTTCGAACCAGAATTCCCTCTTCTCTCTTTCTCTCTTTCTCTCTTTCTCTCTTTCTTTATCACTTTTTCTTCTTCTACATAACTGAACTCAGTCAGGCCGAACTCTAAGGCAGACCTGAATTATAACAACCTATATAAGAGAAATTAAGGAATAAAAAAGGCAAGAAGAAGCTCATTCATTCATCTCTCTATCTCTTTGGTACCTAGGAGACTACACCCTCTTGAAGTGGTGCCTGTGTTGTCACCATAAAAGGAGATTCAGCAAATACAATCAGGTGGCTAGCTCACTCTGGCAGTGACTTTAGCTCATTTCTTGACTGAAGCAAGGGATATCCTCCTCAACCTAAATGCACAGCTGGGTTGGATCCCTAGGGAGCTAAACACTGATGCAGATGGTCTAGCAAAAGCTGGTGCTCACAGGGATGTCTTGTTTAGTGATAGTTCTCTTCCTACTTAACTTTTGAGTTGTAATTTCTGTGTACATCTTCTTATGTACCCTCTATTTCATTAATAAATTTACCATCTTTTTCAAAAAAATAATCTCTGAAAGAGGACGGTTGCTACACCAAGGGTCTTTTCAGAAAGCCAACCTGCCACCATTCCCCAACTTAGGACTAAGACCTCTACTAAAACTTGGGAGAATGTCCATAATTTTCCTCCAAATTGAGAACCTTAAGAGGGCAATGAAGAAGTAGTTATCCAATCTCCTCTGTCTAAACCATATTTGGCAGCAATTAAGTCTCTCCACCACCTTCCCCTTTCCACCCAAACATCCATATCCACCTTCCAAAGAGTGCAATGTTAAAAATCTTCAAGCTCCTAATCCCCAGTCCTCCTTGACCCACTGGAGCACAAATCTGATCCCAATTAACTAGGATAATTTTTTCCTCCTCCCGACCCTTCCACAGAAAATCCCTCTGCAACTTTTCTATTTTTTGAGCCGCTTTCACTGGAATTGGAAAGGGGGACAAGTAGAAAGCAGAAAGATTAAAGAAAGAGCTCCTTAGGAGGATGATCCTACCTCCAAGAGACAAGTATTCAACTCTCCAAGAAGAGAGTTTATTTACTAGGCACTCCAGAACTAGATCCTAGATCAGAGTTGAGGTGCATTTAGTCCCAGAGGGAGGCCCAGGTATTTTGATGAATCAATTATTCATAAAAAAAAAAAAAAATCAGAGAGAATCAATGTTCTCCACATTTCCCACTGGAATTAGGCTACTTTTACTCCAGTTAACCTTTAAAGTTGCCACCACTTCAAACCAGCTTAGGACACCCAACAGCACTTCTAATTGATCTACCTTTGCATTAACAAAGCAAAGAGTATCATCAGTGAACTGAAGGACCTGCACTGTTTCTCCATAAGGGACCACTTCAAATCCATCCCAAATCCCCACCTCCCCTACCTGATGAATAAAAATGTGTAGGATTTCTATTAAGCAGATAAACTAAAGAGAGGAGAGAGGGTCTCCTTTCCTCAGCCCCCTAGAGCTCTTAACAAAACCAGCCGACTGCCCATTTACAAGGACAGAGAACATAGGGGAAGTGATGCAAACCTTAATCTAGTTTCTCCATTTCTGACCAAAATTCATTCTTGCAATAACAAAATCTAAGCATCTCCAGTTAATATGATCATAGGCTTTTTCCAGGTCAAGCTTGCAAATCAACCCAGGTTTCCCCTCCCTTTTTCTAGAGTCAATCAGCTCATTGACCACCAAAACACAGTGCAACATTTGACACCCAGGCACAAAAGCAAATTGGTTTTCAGCTACCACACTACTGAGTTCCTTTTTCAACCTCTCTACCAGCAGTCCAGCACCTTTGCCAATATTTTGTAAAAGCTATTCAGCAAACTAATCAGCCTGAAATCCTTAATGTTTATGGCCCCTTTTAATTTTGAGATAGGAGAGATGAAGGTTGCATTTAAGCTCCTCTCCAGTGAAGCATTCCGATGAAAATCCTGGAAGACTTTTAGCACATCCTCCTTCACCACCTCCCAACAATTCTTATAAAAAAGATTGGGGAGCCCATCCGAACCTGGGGATTTATCAATGCCTAGCTTCTTCACCATTTTCCAGATTTTCTCTTCAGGGAAAGGAAATTCTAACTCTGTTTGCTGATCATCCGATGGTCTTTTAAAATTTATGCCAATTGGCAAAGGCCTTCTTACCCAAACCTCCTTGAATAAGTTAGAGAAAAATCTAGTGGCTTTGTTTTTCATCTCCGGCCAATGTTCTCCCACCAAACCATCATGCTCTAGCCTACCACTGGAGTTTACCCAATTTCTTGTATTGGTCTTATGGAAGAAGCTCGAGTTTCTGTCCCCTGCCTTGAGCCACTTCACTTTTGCCCTTTGTCTCAATTTTAATTCATCCTTAAAAGCCAACTTATCTAGAACCACCTTAGCTAACAATCTTTTCTACTTTTCTTCTTCAGAAAAAGGACCCCTTTCTTCACCCAGATCCACCTCCTTATTGCCTATAAGCTAGATTTCTGGACATTTTTGGAGTCCAGTCGTGTTTTCCTGAGACTGGAAGAATTTCCCCAGGAGTTGGCATTTTCTGGGCTGAGTGGAAGGGGAAAAGTGATTTGGGAGTTCTTCCTTTGGCCCTGGTGTGGACTGTTTGGCTGGAAAGGAACTCCAGAATTTTTGAAGGTAGAGGGAACTCGGAAGAGTCAACTGTAAAGGCCCTATGGAGCAGAATATAGTCGTGGGTAGCACACCCTTTATAGCTCTTTCTTCATTTCTGATACTCTTTTTTGTTTCCAAAGAGCAAACTGATGTATAGTTGGCCTTGCTGTGCAAGCATCTTTCTGTAGCAGGGATAGTGGTTTTGTAATACTCTTGTTGTTCAATACAATACATTACTTTCTTCGGGAAAAAAAAAAATGAAACCTCTTATAATCCTGCCCGTCTTTCTACTTCTGTTATTTCTAAAGATCCCTAGCAGAGGAAAAAAAAATCCACAAACAACTACTGATAAGCACAGATTATCAACACTCAGAAAGCACAAGAGGTTCATTAATTGCAACTGAATACACTAGATTGAAGAATCAAACTGAAGCATCAATGATAACTTACGTGACTCAGATGACTTCGTTGCTGGCAAATTCCCCTCCAATCTCTCCACTCGAAAAGTTACCGGAAGGTTAATGTCACAGGACAAGAAAAATCGGAATTCATTTCCACTCATCTCTTCCACGAGTTCTGAGTTATCGTAGAAAGGGTTTCCAACGGCCTGCCAATGACTAGGAATCTCTATAACAGAAAAACAGAAAGAGAGACCTGAAAACTATAAATCTTCAAATTTCAAGCCCGACGGATCAAGGTTGAGAAACCCAAATACCCAATCGCCTCTCTCTTCGTATTTTTCTTCTTCCTGAGGCAGAGAGAAAGGGAGAGAGGGATTATTCCTCGGGTTAAGACAATGGATAGAGAGGGGGAGAGAGAGAGAAAGAGGAGGAAGACACAGAGAGAGAGACAGAGCAAGAGAGGGAAGAGGGGAGAGAGCTTACCAGCGATTACGATCGTGCGCATAGAGACAGAAGACATGCTCTTCTACGGTAGAGTAGTGGTGGAGGTCTGGTCGACAACTCGATCCAGTTACAGAGAGGCGTTTGTTTGCACTAAACCGGCTTCTGGAAGGGCTTTCACGCAATGGGTTTGGCGTTCGGCTTTCCGAAGTGGGGATCATTCGGAAGGCCTATAAGCAAATAGCAAATCTTTGTCGTCGTCGTAATTCGTACATCAATTTAGACGGCTCTCGGCGCTCCGGACAAGCCTTTTTAAGTAGCTTTTACAAAGCAGCTGAACCAAAGCTAATTTCTCCCAATTCCCAAACGAGTTCAGTTTTCAGTTTTCACACGTCACCTTTGGTACAGCGATACACCCATTCACCTTTCGTTTCGTGCGATGCCAAATGCTTGCCCAATACTACACGCCATTTATTTTTAGTAGGGGTGCTAAATGGGAATTCTCATTAGGTGAATAAATTCATGAGCCCCACCGTACAAGATGCACGTTTTATTTGTGCGGGCTGTGGCAAGGTTTAAAATATCGAAAATATAAAATGTATTGGAAAGATTATTTTAAGAGACGTATCAGGATACACTTTGGATACATATGGTTAGACCAGGCAATTGGGTTGGGTTATCAAATGTTAGACCCTGATTCTAAATGCTCGGGTCAGGTAGGGTTGACCCATGGGTCAATTTGGGTCATCCCAAAAAAATAACTGAAATTTTAAAAATAAAGAAAAACTACATGAAAATGCCAAAATGAAAGGAATTAACCTTGAAATTCCAAATATAAAATAAAAAAACTTTAACATTTATTCATTTAACAATTTAAAGAGTGATGAATCAATTTTTGTGCTAAGTACCTCATCATTTGGTCTGCTTCCAAGTGGCCGATGACTCAGAGGCCAAAGTGGAGAACTTTTGCTGGATGAGGACCTAGATGCCGAGCTAACTAGGCCGAGCTAGAGGCAGATCAGGTGTCGAGATGACTAGGCCGAGTTGGGGGCAGATTAGGTGCCGAGCTAACTAGGCCGAGTTGGAGGCAAATTAGGTGTCGAGCTAACCAGGCCAAGCTGGGGGCAGATTAGGTGTCAAGCTAACTGGTGGCGAGCTGGATTGATTGTTGAGCTATGTAGTTCTTTAGAAAAAACCTACAAGGAATCAATGTCAGAGGACCCAGGGTGACTAACCCGGCAAGGTCGCTCAGATGATTAAGTTAATACTCTCATAGTAGATTGCGAGCTAAAAAATCACAAAGTATGAGAGCTAGAATGTGCTTACTTGCCCCCCCCCATGTCATTGGGGTTGGTGCCTTTATATAGGCATTGTTTGGCGTGGGCTTCACCCACCGTATCTGAGATTTTCGAGAGGTTGCCTAAGTGGTCCGAGATTCCCAAAGGCAACCGCCATGCACGTTGACCATCCTCCAGAACGTTCGATACATGGGCCAACTTCCAAGGATTTTGGGAGTGTTGGGATATGCGTGCCGAATTTGTTGGCGAGCACGTCTCGCAGGTCGCCACCTGGACCTCAGTCAGGCCGGCACGCCCTCGAGGGAGGTTGCTCCTTGTGTCGAGGTCACTTCGACCATGACGAGGTGCTGCAAGTCGGCCCTAGACAAGGTGTTTCTAGCCGACCTGAGTTGTGGTCGAGGTTGCTAGTTCGGCACAAAGGCTAGTCACCAGATCGACGATGAAGGCAAGTCGCCGGGTCGGCATTAGTGTCAGGTTGCCAAGTCAGCGACAGTGCCATGTTGCTAGGTTGGCGGCAGTGCCAGGTCACCAAGTCGGCGTCAGTGCCAAGTCGCCAGCTAGGACACCATCATCTTGTGTAAGACAAGTTGTTGCCTAAGTGGTTTTGGGTGTCACCCAGTTGTTCCGAGATGCCATGTGTCACAATGTTATTGGAGGGCCAAATCCGCCCTCATCAATTGCCCCCCACTCCCGAGCTAAAAGTAACTCAACGAAGGAAGTAGATTGCTCCTTTTGGCCTGGAATGACTAATTCGATGAGCTCGTAAGTGTCGATTCAATTTTCTTCTCAGGTCGGAAGAGTCCAAGTGTTTGCAACCTTGTGCAGGACCTCACCATCTTTATTTTCGGGGCCCAAGAGCGAATTCATCTTCTTGAGGAGAGGTGGAGTAGGTACCCCGAGGACATCTACCTTATTAGGGATGTGACCATCAAGAGGTTCTACGATCCGACTAAGTACCTCAAGAGTGAAGCTCTCATGCCGTCCTTAAGAGGGGGTTCTGTGTGACTGCTTTATCAGATCGCTCCACCTAGGTAGACTTCGATGCAGCGTCCTTCAAGCTGGTCCCAGCCAGTGATTTTGATACGAAGCCTACAACCGAGGTGGAGGTCAGCTATGAAGAAATCAAGTTTGCATACATCATGGTGCTGAGAGCGAACTAGTCTTTCCTTTGTTTTCTCGTGCTGAATGCGAACTTGCTTTATATTTCATCCACTCACGTGGTGCCAAGGTCTTTTATCAGCTTGGCACCTTAGCCCTTAGGCTCTGGGAGTGACTCACAGTCCACTCTCCTTACCCTTGATTTTGCCCATGCCAAAGAGGCGACTGGGTATTATGTGGTGCCGAGGTCTTTTACCAGCTCAGCACCTTAGAGCTATGGTTGTGCAGCATCAGCCTCGTTAGTGACGCCGGTCACCCACTCCTACAAGAAGCTACTAGGAGCTCAACCTACCAGGGGAAGCACTATTGACCTTAGGTCACCACCTCGCATGGGAGCTTTGGAAGGCTCGACCGGCAAGGGCGTCCATGTAGTCCGTTGGCTGCCAACTCCCGCGGAAGCCACCAAGAGTTCATCTTGTAGAGGGTACCTCGCGAAGAGGACTGATGAGGTTTTATCCAAGTTGAAATAAAGTCGGCATAAGTGCTTAGTCTATTGGCCATTAACTTCCTACGGGAACCATGATTGGCTCAACCTATGAGGACAGCCTTACACCAAGGTGTCTGTCGCCGGACTGCTAGTTGTCCAGGTCATTCTGCTGCTACCTGTTCTACATTAACATGAATATGTCGAGCTGGGTGTTGATGTTTTTGCCCCCCAGTATGAAGGAATGAGAGATCCAACGTATGGACGCCCAAATCTTGCGGAATAAGGTGGGCGAATTTCAAAAAAATTTCTCTCCCTTTAACTGGGAATCGCATTCCCTATTTTAGAAAATCATATTTTCAATGATCAATCTTGAACCATAAACAGAACCAGATCTGAATAAAAATAGTAGGAGAGGATTATACCTAATACAGAGAAATATTATCTCTCAATGGAGGTGTACACGCCCAAGGAAGGATCCAAAAGCTGCTCCCACTGAAAATGACACAGTGTAGGGTGGAGCAGAATCAGCAGTGTTCTCTCCAAGAACCTAATCCTTAGCAAGAAGTAGTAGGATGGCATATGAACACAACTTCCTATCAGTCCCTTCACAAGGAACTGATGTCAAGATCGAATCTTGGTTTCTCCCACTGAACTGGAGATCGAACTGGCAGGGTAGGCGGCAACAGGAAGGAGGCAACAAGAAAGAATTTCGCAGGGTTGCTTAATTCTTCCTTCTGGGATTTCAGCTCTAAAGAGGATGTGAATGTATGTCTTCTAAAGGCTTCCGCCCCCTCCTACTTTTGTAACCTTAAAGAGATCACCTCCTAATCCCATTAGGAGTTGCTGATCCAAATCATATTTGGATCAGACATCCCTTTAGGTGATAAGGATAAACCCTTATCTTATCTGCAGATTGGATCAGCCTTTTCCTAATCTCATTAGAAGGTTTCCAGATCTGAATCACATTCAGATCTGGACTCTCTGAGTGGATAGGGTTAAGACCCTATCCTATCTGCTGATCCATTCCCAGAATTCGCCTCATATTTAACTAACTAAATTAGCCTAGTTCGAAATGGGCTTTAGGCCCATTAAGGTTATGTGCTCACTTAGCCTTCCTAACTGCTGCCCAGTTGAGCTTCCTTGTATGGCGTGGGACCTAAACATTGATCTACACATCAGCCACATGGGTTCGGCCCAGCCTTTGTTACAAGGCCTGGCCAAATACACTGTTATAGACAGTGCACCCCCTGAAACCCATCACATGGTCTCTATGGGCCCAACACTTACCCTAAGTGGTCCCTGGGCCAAGCCACCTTGTAGCACCCAGGGACTGTGGGCAGATGCAAGATTAGCCCATTAGGTATTACCCTCTATGGTCTTACACTTAACATCTCAGCCCATAATGATCAAACACTGCCCGACAAGAGAGGACCTCTCCCTTGGCTGCAAGGAACAGTGTTGCACTCTCTACTTATATGGATCCCGGGAATTAAAACCTTTTGCAAACTTTTGGAAATCATAATATATATACTTTTATATCTCATATAAAATATATTTTACAAAACAAATCTCAACGATTAAAATCGGCTGCCGGCAGTCTTGGTTTCCATCAGTGAGAGTGCATCCCTGATCATTACCTTTGTCCCACAAAGGGGCTGATCCCGTCTCTATGATCACCCACCCAGATGAATTCTCAGACTGCCCCAACATACCTAGGTTTTGACCCCCGTTAAAGATCTCACTGATTGGTACATCAAAGACAGCCCAATCCGACACCTAGTGTAGTATCATAATCGAGTCTAGGGGTCAGGTGTAACTTTCCAGTTTTGCCCATTAATCTCCAAGGTCCAGGGCAATACTGGAAAATCTGGTCTGGTTTAAAGATTCAATTAATCCTACACTGCATGTGCCTAGGGTCTCACCCTGGCGGCTGAGACAGGCCACCCCAACCGACTTGGTGGCACATCAGTGTCAGCCTTATCAGGATAGGTCTCCCCAGACCGACCCACTGGCTGTGAACATTCTAAACTAAAACGAGTCTCATTAAGTGTCAAGTTTAAGGGGATTACATAGAAACACACCAAAGAAATATGAATCAAATATGTACTTTATTCATTTACAATAAACTCATAATGTACATCATTCTGATTGAAGTTAAGGACATACAAAAACTGTCTAACACAGTAATCGGTATTTGTTCTGGGTGTTGATGCTGCTCAAAGGTGCCTTTGAGTTCATAAAATATGGAAATTAGAAAGTGAGAGCTTTAGTTTCTAAAATGTGAGAACTTAGCTTTCCAGAAGAAGAGGACTTAGCCTTTCAGAAGATGAGAACTTAACTTCTTGTAGTGTTTCCCACAGACGATGCCAATTGATGAATCAATTTTTGTGCTAAGTACCTAGTCATTCGGTCTACTTCCAAGTGGGCAATGACTCAGAGGCCGAAGTGGAGAACTTTTGCTGGATGAGGGCCTAGATGCCAAGCTAACTAGGCCGAGCTGAAGGTAGATTAGGTGTCGAGCTAACCAGGCCGAGCTGGGGGCAGATTAGGTGCCGAGCTAACTAGTGGCAAGCTGGATTGATTATTGAGCTATGTAGTTCTTTAAAAAAAACTGCAAGGAATCAATGTTAGAGGACCCGGGGTTACTAACCCGGCGAGGTTGCTCCGATGATTAAGTTAGTACTCTCATAGTAGATTGCGAGCTAAAAAATCACAAAGTATGAGAGCTAGAATGTGCTTACTTGCCCCCCCTCATGTCATTGGGGTTGGTGCCTTTATATAGGCATTGTTTGGCGTGGGCTTCACGCATTGTATCCGAGATTTCCGAGAGGTTACCTAAGTGGTTCGAGATTCCCAGAGGCAACCACCATGCACGTTGACCATCCTCCAGAACGTTCGATACATGGGCCAACTTCCAAGGATCGTGGGAGTGTTGGGATATGCGTGCCGAATTTGTCGGCGAGCACGTCTCGCAGGTCGCCACCTGGACCTCAGTCAGGCTAGCACGCCCTCGAGGGAGGTCGCTCCTTGCGTCGAGGTCACTTCGACCAGTGACGAGGTGTTGCAAGTCGGCCCTAGACGAGGTGTTTCTAGCCGACCTGAGTTGTGGTCGAGGTTGCTAGCTCGGCATAAAGGCTGGTCGCCAGGTCGGCATTAGTGCCAGGTTGCTAGGTTGGCGGCAGTGTCAGGTCGCCTGGTCGGCTCAGTGCCAGGTCGCCAAGTCGGCGTCAGTGCTAGGTTGCCAGGTCGACGACAGTGCCATGTCGCCAGGTTGGCGATAGTGCCAGGTCGCCAGGTCGGCGTCAGTGCCAGGTCGCAAGCTAGGACACCATCATCTTGGCTAAGGCAAGTTGTTGCCTAAGTGGTACCGGGTGTCAACCAGTTGTTTCGAGATGCCATATGTCACAATGTTATTGGAAGGCCAAATCCGCTCTCATCAAAGAGTAAAGACTAAATAGAAAAAATTAAAGAGTGGAAACTTCTAACAATGCATAAATCGTCCTAATTAGACTTGACACTCGGGGCAACGGGTTGACCCATGACATAACCCAACCCATTTTTTTCGGGTCGGGTCATTCTCACATTGAGGTAGCTAAATATGAGACCCTAATCCTGCTTTTTCGGGTTGGGTTGGGTTGGGTCGGGTTTGTGGGTTGGGTTAACTTTTTTCCAGGTCTACATATGGTCATATGGATACAGACGAAAAATCAAAATATGCATAAATATGATAGAAAATTCAAATAAATCCTAAAAAATATATTACTAAATATATTTACAAATTGTATATGATTGTAAATAAGTCATTTAAATGTAAAAAACAATAATTTAATGGTTTATATAAAGTGTGACATATTGGGACACAATTAGTAACCATTGAAAAATGATGGAATAACTAAAATGTAAAAAAACAAAAAAAACTAAAATGTGATTGACAATTTTCGAAAACCAATATAATTAATCTTAATATTTATTAGTATATAAATTTTAATAATTAATTCTATCATTTATTAATAAATACTTATCACTCATTAAGATAACTGAAAATTTACTTAAAATTAAAAATATATATAATCATAGCAAACAAATGTGGCTAATTAGCAAAATTGTGTTTGTTGAAATAAAGTGACCAAGGTTCAAATCTTATTATACTTAAAATTTGAAGTTTTTATACTAACAAAACAAAATTAATGAGAGTATCGGTCGATACAAATCCGAAATAGCCCGATATAAGCCCATATCGGCCGATATGTATGAAAAGAAATGAAACAAATGAATTATACGCGTTCCGCGTACACAAGTCCGTATGCCCCCTAATTTATTTTGGCCAAAAACAATGACATGGGCGTGAATAAGTGAACGTGCCCAGCCCAAAAGTTCTCTCAAGTCTCAACGCATAGGCTGTCGGTCCCAACAGCCAAAGTTATCCTTGAGGGTTGAGTATCTCAATCCACTCATGTTGACCCTTTGACCCATTTGCCACCCTATTTATTGGGTCTTAGGGGGTCACAACCCACATTGACCCTGACCCACTAACCCACCCATATGACCCGTTAATCCAAGGCAAGTATTAAGAAAATACAAATATTTTAGCATAACAAAAATACAAATATTAAGAAAATTGTTGAAAAATAGTAAAATACTAATATTAATAAAAATACAAAAATTGTAAAACATAATAAAAAACAAAAAAAATCGATATAAATTTACAGGAAAAATGAAAATGACAAGATTAAAAAAAACATACACTTTTTTAGAAAGTAGAAATTGCATAAAATACCTAAATTGACAAAAATTCAAAATAATTATATATTTCAACCCAAAACTTGTGGAAAAATAAAAAATGATAAAATTCAAAATTTTCAAATAAGAAAACAAAAATGTATAAAAACACAGTAAAATAGAAAAATTATACAAGAAAACTGCATGGAATTATAAAAATTAAAAAACAAAAATGTATATAAGTTGCAAAAAATTACAAAAAAAAAGCAAAAAAAAAACACAAGTTATAAAAAAATACATAAACTACGGCAAATGTAAAAAAATATATAAATTGCAGAGAAAATAATAAAAATTTTAGAATCAACAAAAATGTAAAAAACAAAATAGCAAATAAAAATACTAGAAATTGTATAAATTGCAAAAAACAACAAAAATTATAAATACACTGAAAATACATACTGTGTTCTGCAATGGTGGGAAGGCCAGAGAGATCTAGTGCAATTTCGGAAAGGTTTGGGAGAACATAGATTGGGTTCACACCAGATCTTGAACCTCTATCATCGGCTATCGCTGCAATTGCAAAAAAAAAAAAAAAAAAAAAACAGAAAAAAATCGTAGGGCCTAATGGAGGAAATAGCAGAGTCTATGCAAATCTAATCTCAGTTGTCAACTATCATTGTAGTGGCAAAAATGCCAACCCTCATTCGTCTACTCTGTCATTCATTAGAGGTGAAAAAGAAAAACATAGGATTTTTGGCCTGAAATTTTACCTTTTGGTATACATAAACACACTTTCATCATGTAATTATACTTTATACACACATACAAATGGATAATGTCACAATTTGACTTGTCCAACTTGTGCAATTGAACTGTTGACTCATTACCTAGAGGCAAATTAAAAACTATTCAGCCTCTAAGCCAATTTTTAAAACACTAGTTTTATTTGTTGGCTGAAGTAATAATATTTATTCTTAAAAGAAAATCACTTGATTAATTAACTTAAAAATTAACTTTTTTAAACATAAGCATATTATTTAGCTTAATAATATAATTAATCTTCAAATATCTCTATTTCAGTATAATTAATTATAATCTAATATAAATATATCTAATATATCTAAAAGTATAGTTAAATTGAAATTGGCATAAATATAGATAAAGATAATGAATTTAATGGAGTAATGGAGAGGAGAGAGACTAACGGATTAGTTGAAACTAACTAACTTCTTGACACAAACCTGAATCTTAGATTAACCCCATTGAGAAGAGTCCAAGTTACAGGTGAGCAGTTAAAAGACTTCTTCTTCAAAGAGGGAATCACTTTCATTGAGAATGAGCAGAGGCCAAAGTTATAGGAAAGCAGTCAAAAGACTTCTTTTTCAGGGCATTTACTACACTGAGGGTATCACTTTCAATGAGAATGTTTGACAAATCATGGTCCTTAGCAAAAAAAAAAAAAAAAAACAACATTTACGGATTGCAAACACTTCAGCAAATTCAATGGAGATATAAAAAAAAAACCACCGTCTTTAGATTTTGAGAAGCTTCCACCAGATTGTGCCTTCCACCATCCTGGTTCATTTTTGACGTAAAGTTGTAACCATGGTTTTCAATTCAAAACCGGACACAGTTGGATAGAAAAAACCAGGAATCAGTCAGGTGACCAGTTTTGTTTTTCCCCAAAATTGGATTTTTTGCAAAAAAAACCAGTGATTTGATTTGCAAATCGTTGGCCTGGACAGTTGAACCATTTGAACCGTTAAATGGTTTTGACCATTTTTTTAATTTATTTTAAATTTTTTATCAAAAGGGGCCGACCGTTCGACCCGAAAACCAGAGCCCTAACCAGTTAGGTCTCCAAGTCGGTTTTAAAAACCTTGATTGTAACACATAATCGCCACACAACTGGCAGAGGTTATTATCACAAATGCCTCACTTGACAAACTCTGATTTTACCGTTATGCTTGTAAGGCAGCATTTCTAGATAAAAAGTTATTTTTTGTGGGATTTTGAAAGCTTGAATCCTTAACCACTACTGTTTTGAGTAAGGCTATATGTTGCTTGCATTAGCTTGATCTGAGGACAGGTGGTAAGCTAAATAATAGGCTGATTTCACTAAAAATCTTCCATTGGAACCAGGGGTCCAACTCAATTTGTCTTGACCTTCAAATCTAGGAAGCTCTAAATTACATATTGTTTGAGCTGCGAAATCATCAAACAGATCGAATATCTTTCTCCTATCCCAGGAGTGAGACTCTTGGTCTATAAGATCACTCACCCATTTACACTAATCTAAGTTTATCCTTGCCCCATAGGCCTAAAGTGAGGGAGACCTATCAATTAAGGGTCATTCCAAATATCAATTTCAGCTCCCTTTGCAATACTCCAGCAAATTAACTCCCTCCTTCAAGACATCTCTTTCCCACTAACAAACTCTTAAATTCCCCATGAGCACCTAGATGGTGCTTTGACCCTCCAGAAATTTCTCCCTCTTAGATAATGGTTAAAAATCTGAGGATCTTTGAAGCCTAGACCGCCATTTAATTTACTCTTACACATCTTTATCCAATTAACCCAGTTAATTTTGTTTAGATTTTTTAATTCACCCCACATGAACTTCCTTTGAAAGTGGGCTAGCTGATTGCAAATTTCCTTTGGAATCAGAAAACACAACAATGCATAGGCTGGAATTGCATTTAATACAGATTTAATCATAATTTCCTTTCTAGTAGATGAAAGGTGGTTTGATTTCCAAATTCCTATTTTACTTTCTATCCTATCTTTGAGGCTTTTGAATAATTAATTATGAGAGATAATTAAAGGAGTTAATGAGAAAGATGAGAGAATTAATGGTGAGTTAATGAGGAGAGAGAAAAGTCTTAAAGGTGATTGGCCACTTAAATTATTTTGTTCAATTTTAAAATTAAAAAAAAAATTAGAAGAACTAGAAAAAACATGAATGCCTTTCAAAAAGAATCACAAAATAGGAAAATGTCAACTTCTCACATTCCATTTTAATATATAAGATATAGATGTCTCAGACGTTAAAGAAAAGACTTAAGATTTATTTAAAAAAAAGGGTAAATTTCTTAAACTACCCTTATGGTTTAGTTAATTGACTAAATGTACCCTTATTGTTTGAAAATTGACTAACATTCCATTTTAGGAAAATGTCAACTTCTCACATTCCATTTTAATATATAAGATATAGATGTCTCAGACGTTAAAGAAAAGACTTAAGATTTATTTAAAAAAAAGGGTAAATTTCTTAAACTACCCTTATGGTTTAGTTAATTGACTAAGTGTACCCTTATTGTTTGAAAATTGACTAACACTACCCCTATTGTTTCTAACAATTGACTAATACTTCCCTTACTGTTAGTGCCCGCTAACGACTACTTTACCCCTCTTCTTCAAATTTTCAAAATAAAACAAGGAAAAGAAGAAAGAAAGTGGTTCATCAAAACCCTAACCACATTTATGGGGACACATTTGGTTTTAAATAAGAATCCTGAACTCTGTAATCAGAGAAGAGCATGTTTCCCATTTCACCCAATAACAACTGCTATCAAGAGAAGAAAAGAGTTTGCCTTTGACAACGCTATCCAACATGACAAGAAGCTGAAAGTGGTGTTAAAAATAAGAAAGATTTTGGTTAGTCAACTTGATAGAATAATGTCGCTTAGAGACTTGGGCAGGTATCTAAGGGAATTGGGCCTCGGTTGGAAATGTCATTTTATTGCTTTATTGAAGCGGTTTCCTGTTGTTTTTGAGATAATGAAAGAAGGGGCTTATTCTCTTAAGTTCAAATTGACCCTTGAGGTTGAGCGGTTATATTTGGAGGAATTGAAAATGAGGAATGAAATGGAAGATTTGGTCATTGTCAAGTTGAGGAAATTATTGATGATGTCCTTAGAGAAGCGGATTCTGTTAGAGAAGATTGTTCATTTGAGGACTGACCTTGGGCTTCCTTTAGAATTCAGGGACACAATTTGTCATAGTTCGTACTGAGCGGGGCAACAGGGTTTCTGAGTTTAGGAATATTGTCGCCATTGAAATGCAACAGGGTTTCTGACGGTGAGAGGAAAGGGGCTGTCGGTGGCGGTCTAACCAGAGCAGCGGATAGGAGAGAGAAAGAAAGGGAGGGAGAGGAGATTGTGGTGGGAGAGTTGCAGTGGTGGGGCAGTCATTGCAAGACAAAGAGCTTTAACAATGTTGTAGTGGTCATCGGGGTTGGGAATTTCGGATAGCTTTAGCAAGACGAAGAGCATGGTGAAACCCCTTCTTTCAGCATGAGCTGATTCTCATGTCCTGTTACTCTATGCCTGAACCTAGCCGGAAAAAGAAGGGGAGAGAGAGAAAGAGGGGGAGGGAGGTGAGGGTAAAATTGGGTTAAAAAAAAAAAATATATATATATATATATATATCACGTGTGAATGAGTTTTGACAAATATTGACGTACCTTAACAGTAAGGGTAGAGTTAGTCAATTATTAGAAATAGTAGGGGTAGCGTTAGTCAATTTTCAAATAGTAAGGATGCACTAAGTCAATTAGCTAAACCATAAGGATAGTTTAAGAAATTTACCCTTCAAAAAATAGGAGAGGAATTTAGACGCTCATCCTTACCTGAAAGTTTTTTACGGGCTCATCTTGGTCACTAAATGGTAGGTGGTGGTTTGACCACTAGGTGAACCGGTTGTTGACCACAGTGCCTAGCTGGTCATTGAGATCAGAGTCCTGGGCTATGGCTTTGTCCTCCCCCATGCCATAGTGTCACGGTCTGACACAGGCTTAGCCTTGCCTATGCTTGGCAGGCTTATGTTAAGGGACACCATCGTCATTTTCGCCTATAAGATTTTTGGGAAAAGTGATATTATCTTCAGGCAGACCTCAAAAAGCTTAACGTACTCTTTGAGGAGGGGTGGTCGACTTCCTTGGGTGCCTAACCTTGGCACTCCCAGACCTTCATCCCTTGTGGGGTGGCCCTGGCTAATGGCTAGCATGGCTACCAAGGTTCCTCATGGGCGCAAACATGCTCATGGGGACAGTGCATGGACCGGCACTGTGCCACCGACACTCAAGGGAGGCTTGACATGCGAGCCTGGCTCAAGTATGATCATTCACCATGCCAGCCTCTTGCCCAAGCTGAATGAGCTATCCTGTTGCCCATAGAGCATAGGTGTGTTCCGGCCCAAGCGGTTGCCTATCAACATGGCACACAAGTGCCTGCACCATTGGCAAACAGGAGACCCATCACATCGGCGCCCAGTCGCCTCACATCTTGGCCTTCCCCCTTTAGCACGTAAGCGGCGCCTCCCATGGACCCGCCAGAGCCAGCTGAGTGCCCCGGCCATGCGACTTGAGGTCATGATCTAATGCTACTAACCTTGATGGAGCCATCTCATCGGGCAACTCCTAGCCTCACATCACACAAAGGCTTGTCCTGGCCTACCTTGGTTTGGATGCCGCACAGGTTTCTTCCGTTGTAGAACTACCCCCGTGACAGTTGGTATTAGAGCGAACTAGCCAACTGCTACCGTAGTTGGTGTCAAAGCATATTAGCATAGAGCCAGTTGAAGCGGTCATCTCGACAAGCAGCACATCGTGGGGTGCGGTCCCTAGGCACTTCCACTCGAGTTCAAGCAAGAATTCATATCAGGCCTGGCAAGAGGCCATTCATTCGTGTCCCCATTCCAATGACCCCAAAAATAACACCCTTGTGGGGGCAGACGCATTGGTTGTTGTGCTCATGTGGGGGTAGATGCATGAGCCTTTCATGGAAGGCATATTGTGGTTTGAGTGGGGGAGTGCCATGCTTCTTCACGGACATCAATTGTTGTTCATTTTAGTGAGTTGTGAGTGGTGCGCCTACACTTTGGTTTCATAACGGATGAGCCATTGTTCCATAGCTTGTTAGAGGCACTACTAAGGCAGGGACAACAGTTCGAATTGGTTGGTGTCACGGTTGGTCAAGGAATACCACTAAGGTGGCAGTTTTGCATCATGGGTCCTCGGTTGAAGCCACAATATTGGAATGATAGGAATGTGGGTACATTAGCCGTTGGAGCATGGCGGCCCTACACCGGCAAAGCATCAGAGGACATGTTCAATTCAACAAACATGTGGAATACTTGCAGTAGAAATCACCCATCACAAGGCGAGTGCATGTTCGGCAACATCATGGGTAAAAGTTGCCACACTCGCGCATATTGTGGTTAGATCTCTTTGAGGCAGCAGTACATTGGGGCCCCCTCGAAGTGAAGATGTAGCCCGAACTGGGGAGGTGAAGTATAGTTTCGAGGGCCAACAGAGCATAAACCATGACTAGGTTTGAGTAACCCGCACACGACGAGGTGAAGTTTGCAGGCCAGCATGGTGAAAGGGTACCCAGGACACATTGCCAACAATAGGAGTAGACCTATCACATCGTGTTTGGTAGCACCACCGAAAAGCTACCAAGAAGACAGTCGGGCCTTGAGGTAAAGATGATACATGGGGTGGACCTCCGCGAATCAAACACATCCAATTTCTTCAAGGGCCCTTCTCACACATTTCAACGACATAGTCATTGCGTGGTTTGAGTAACCTCAACACAGAGGGTGAAGTCCAGGCAGGCCGACATGGTGAAATGGTTTAGTCCCCATAAATGGACACCAATATAGGTGAGACTCGGGTTGGCCAGGCGAGCCCAGGAACTGGCACAAAAGTGGATGGTGCGGGACACAGACGCCCATTCACAAGAAGAGCCATTGTCGAGGACGACAATGGATTGAGTGGGGGAGCCTGTCACGGTTTGACACAGGCTTAGCCTTGCTTACGCTTGGCAGGATTACATTAAGGGACACCATCGTCATTTTTGCTTGTAAGATTTTTGGGAAAAGTGATGTTAACTTCAGGAAAACCTCCAAAAGCTTAATGTACTCTTTGAGGAGGGGTGGTCGACCTCCTTGGGTGCCTAACCTTGGCACTCCTAGACCTCCATCCCTTGCGGGGCGGCCCTGGTTAATGGCTAGCATGGCTACCAGGGTTCGTCATGGGCGCACACATGCTCATGGGAACAATGCATGGACCAGCACTGCGCCACCAACACTCAAGGGAGGCTTGACATGCGGGCTTGGCTCAAGTATGACCCTTCACCACGCCATCCCTTGCCCAAGTTGAGTGAGCTATCCCATTGCCCATAGAGCATGGGTGTGTTCCGGCCCAAACGGTTGCCTATCAACATGGCACACAGGTGCCTGCATCATCAGCATATAGGAGACCCATCACATCAACGCCCAATCGCCTCACATCTTGGCCTTCCCCCTTTAGCACGTAAGCGGTGCCTCCCATGGATTGGCCAGAGCCAGTCGAGTGCCCCGGCCATGCGACTTGAGGTCATGATCCAGTGCTACTGACCTTGGTGGAGCCATCTCATCGGGCAACTCCTAGCCTCGCGTCACACAAAGGCTTGTCCTGACCTGCCTTGGCCTAGACGCCGCACGGGTTTCTTCCGCTGTAGAATTACCCCCGTGACAATAGAGCCTTTATCATCCTCCAAAGAAGCTTTAGAGTTATAGAGAAGCTTCGGAGTCCAAGGCTAAAGGGTAGACTTTGTATTTAACAAAATGGAGAATCTATGATACTAGAAAAACATTGTACCAGAAGAAATTTGACCAATTAAATCACACCGTGAATTTTGATGAAAACTATCTAATTGATCACCTCTTTTATGATACAAGTTGGTTGACTGTAAATATTTCCAGTATCATGTCTTTTCGGTATCATAGTTGAACCATTTACAAAATTTCAGTTAAATAGAAAGTGTAGATCAAATATGAAGTCTGATGGCAAATTGGTTAATGAGAAATTGAGATTAGTTTTACACAATATCATGTAAGGCTGTCAATGGATTACGTCTATCCGTCAGAATCGAACCAAATTACTGATTCTGGCTCTCTGATTTAGTCTTGATTAATATATAATAGGAGTAGTCCACCGATTCATGCTGTTGCAATCAATTATATAGTTAATTATATAGAGGTCTCTAGTTTTCTTGTAGTTTTTGTTATATTTTGTATTTTATATTTTATATACAAAAGGGTAAATTTTAAAGATTGTATATAGCATAATTTTGGTTAAAACACTTGTTTTATCGATACAATCATTTTTGTTAAAACTATATTATCAAAAATAATGTTTAAAATTGTTATTATCATAGGTAATTATAATTTCAAGTATAATTGGTTCAATCGGATCAGACCCAACCCATTGACACCTCTATTATCACTAATATCATGTGTTATATTCCTGTGTGGCATGTCATTGACTTGTACTTTTATTTGTTTATCTATGAGATGCTACAAATATATTGGGTGTGTGTTTAGAAGGGTTCAGACCTGCCAATGGATATATAAATCCCACCTAAGAGAGATTGGTTGGGACATGGGGAGATAGGACCATTAGTTGTAGTAGCACTTCTAACTTACCAAGTGGCAAAAATTCAGAATCAAAATATCAGGGCCCACAGAAAATGAGTCCAACTAAGAAATATGCCAGTATGATGAAAGGCCAAATGACACTTAGCCCTCCGTCACAAAATGAAAACCCCTAATTAGGGGTGGACTGTGGAAACGAGTCGAGTTTTTCAAGATTCATTGGAGCTTGGTTCGGCTGGGCTCAGCCCAAATCAAGCTTCGAGCTGAATTTGAGCTTCTTATTATATTCATTTAATTATCGAGCCGAGCTCAAGCATTCTGAAATTCGGTATACATATAATTATATATATAATTTATATTATTATATATTATATATTTTTAATAAATTTTATTGGTGATAATATTTTATAATCATGGTCTCTTATACACGGTGGCAATTTCAGAAATAAAAATCACTTACCTTATTCGACCTACCCAGACCCACTCCATCTCAGACCTCACCTCAGTTTCCTCTGTCCTCTCTTGTCTCTCCTCTCCTCTCCTCTCAAGCTCTCAGCCTCTCACCACAGCTCTCAGTTTATCATTCTCGCATTCCATCTCTCCTCTGTGGCTCTGTTAGTCTGTCCTCTCTCCTCTCCTCTCAATCTCTCAGTCTCAGTCTCTTACTGTAGCTCTCAGTCTCTCGCTCTCGCAGAGTCGTAGATTGCAGTCCTGACTCATAGCCGTAGGTCGCAGGCCGTAACCTCTCACAAACTTCTAACGCACACTCACAGTCAGTCGGTCACTACGGACGTCGGAGGCGAGACAAAGACGAGGATCAGAACTAAGAACTTGTTCAAATCGTTAAAGAGGGACAGATCTAGGTTTGCTTTTTCTTCTTTATCATCTTCTCATTCTGTCCTAGGTTTAGGGTTTTCTTAGTTTTTATAGTTATTTGACTTTTTATTGTTAATTTGTCATCTTCGTTTAATTTGCACACCTGTGATGATGTGCAAATGCCCCTTCACTTGTTTTTGGTATATCAGGTTCTTGATCAACCGGCTTAGATAAGACAGAGCATAATGTTCTTGAATCTGGAGCAAACCATGAGCTCTTTTTATGTGTTTAAAAAAGAACTATGTTTCAGAAAGCTCGATTTCGAATTCAAATTTGAGCTCGAATTCGAATTCAAATTTGAGCTCGAATAAGCTTGGTTCATTATCGAGCTTGAACACAACCATTCTGTAATTGAGCCGAACTCAACCTTTTATTTCTAATTAGAATAAGCTCGAACCCGAGATTAAGCATTGCATTTTTCTACAGAACCAAGCTCAAATAATCAACCCAGCTGATGAGACCCAACGGTAAAATTAAAATGCCACCCAAACCCCTCTATTAGGCATATGTAATTTATATTTAACACATTCACTTTTTTTTATGAAAATACCCATTTCATGCTATTCAATGCATTCCCATTATTAATTCGGGTCCTACAAAGGAGGCTTCCTCAGTCCAACAAAATTGACACACGTGATACCCAACAATACGCCCTTTTGATATCAGCTACTAAAATAAGCAATTCCAATTTTCATAATATCGACTCCATAAGAAAGCATTACTAGGCATTTAGGAATCGGCTATATGTAGGGTTGTAATTGGACCGGATTTAGCAAAATCTGAATCCGATCCAACTATTGAAATTTAACATCCGAATCCAATCCTAAATTCAATTGGATTTGAACACTTCGGATTCGAATTTGGATCCGAACAGTTTTGGCTCGGATTTGGATTTAATTTGATTCTGCTCTAATCTTTATATATATTATTTGAAAATCAATAAATATTACAATATAAACGGATTCAGATTTTAATAGGATGAAATGGGGTCAAATCCGAATCTTATGTGATTATTAATCGGAAGCAAATTCCAAAATCTGAATATGATTACATAAATATGTCATCTGAATCTGAGATAATCGGATTGAATGTTGAATTGGGCCTCAAATTTTTGGGTATCATCGATAGGCCTAACCACATGTGGTCGGTATTCATAAGATCAATTCCATACTAAAGCATTGTCAAGAGCTCGTTGTTTCACAACATTGTTTGATGGAGGATGATTTGACCCAACCTACTGAGACGATGACATGTGGACCTGACTCAGCACGAACAACAGCTCAGCATCATGGCCTGATCACAACTAAGTAACGAGCCTGTAGAGCAGCTCGCTATGTTATAGTTCGCCATAGGGAGGGCTCGCTACAACGCGAGCTCTAGGTACTCCGAACTACTAAGAAGGGAATACTCCAGGACTATTTCAGCTCGTGAGCTAGGGAAACCAGCTCGCTCTAGCACTTGAGCAGAAGAACTGCCCCAAAGACCAACCTTGATGATGGTCACCTCGAAGTACCCCTAAGAGCTTGCTACAAAGTAGCTCGCGGCAAGGATAGCTCGCTACAAAGTAACTTGCGACTGAGTGATGCTACGCTCTCAGGAAGGTTACATCTGACAAGACTATACCGGTCAGACTGTGCTACGTCTCTCGACTAGCGGAGCAGTCCTTGTCCTTTCTACAGCTTGCACCCACATCTCTCGACAGATGGAGGCGTGCCTGGCGCTTTGGGATGTGTCACTCAACCAAGCGGATAGTACACTATAACGATCACTTGCGCAGACCTGGCAGGTAACGGCTGCAACAGGAGCCCAGTGGCGGTTATGCCCGATTTGACAAGGATGCCCCTATAAAACCCTTTTAGGCGAAGGGGAGAGACACATTCACTCACTCTGGAATTTTCATTAGAACTTGAATTATCTTACTTGCTCACAAGCACAATGATTTAGCGTGACCTACACTCTTAGCCTTTTACACTCTTTTCTTCCTCTCCAGCGTTCTAACTTAAGCTTCGGAGTATTCATGCCAGAAAAATCCCCGGGAATCCTTCTTCTTCGTCTTCTCAGGTGTCGTCCGTTGCCAACAAGAAGCTAGTCAGCAGCCAGCTAGGAGTGTCCGGATCGTGCCGCATCATTTGGCGCCGTCTGTGGGAAACGCTTCTAAAAGCCTTCCTCTAAGCTTTTATAGTTTCTTTTTCCAAAAAGTAAGCATTCATGGCTTCTTCCAATAACGCTGGACGTGGTACCTGCCAAAACGCTTCCAGGGAACAACCCCAACTTCCTATTGTCTGTATTGGACAGCTCACCATCCCCCTCTCCGTGGACGGAGTCCCCAGCTTGAACGTGCCTCTTACAGTGACACCCGCGGTTGCTCCACTCCCTTCCACAGTTGGGGCAACCTTTGCTGAACCCTCAGTTGTGCCCCTAGCGGCCAACCCGAACCAGTTGGAGGACTTGATGCAATGCATGCGAGCCATGCAGGCTCAAATGCAACAATTTCAACAATTCCAACTTTACCAACAACAAGTGCTACACCAGGTTTCTCAATACCAATACCAGCAGCAGTTCCCCTCTCTGTCTCAGGCCCAGCCATCGCTTCCCCCTTGACATCCAGCCACAAAGCAGACCAAGCCCTCCCACCAAAGTGAGCGACCCCGCCAGGAAGAGGCCTCCCAGGCCCAGGATCCTGCCAAGAGCCAAGCCTCTTCCCATAGCAAGCAGGGGCCAACTACCCCCGCCTCGTAGCCTGTGGGCAGGTCCGGGGCTTCCCAGCCAACCAAGCCTGTATCGCCCCGGCCTTCACAGTTCGAGCTCCCACTCGCGGAGAATCTGTTCGAGGTCCTGGCCGCGGACTATAGGCAAGGCCCTTCGGTCCAGAGTCACCACCAATAGTCTGAGCCCGTCGAGCTCGGCGACATTGAAGCATCAAGCACCAACGCCGAGCTAGTGAAGCAACAACGAAGACGCCGACAAGCTCGCCGAACTGCTACCCGAGTCTCTCCTAAGCTCAAAGGAAAAGAGGAGGTATGCTCAGGTGAAGTGAAAGCTACCCCTCTCCTCTCAGTTTCTTCCCCGTTATCTCCAGAACTCCTTGTTGTCCCCATGCCAAGTGACTTTAAGCTCCCTCCTCTGGATAAGTATGATGGGTCTTTCGATCCAAGTGACCATGTAGACGCCTTCCAGTCCCAGATGCACCTGGCAAGAGCCAGTGAGTCCTGCATGTGCATGGCCTTTTTCACCACCTTCAGAGGAGTAGCCTTCACCTGGTACCGAAACCTCGTGCTCAGCTCGATAAGAAGTTGGGTGCAGTTCATGCAAGTTTTCACCTCCCACTTCGTCACCAGCAAAAGGTGTCCGCGAACTCAGGAGAGCCTCCTCGACATAGTGCAAAAGGAAGGGGAGTCCATCCGGAGCTACATCAAGCAGTTCAATGACGCTTGTTTGTAGATACCCGACCTGGATCCCGTAGTTCGCCTCACAGCAGCCAAGCGAGGTATCACCCACAAAGAGTTCAAGTGGCACGTAGTTGTCAACCACCCCAAGACCGTGACCGAGTTCCTTAAGCTCGCGGATTGGTTCATAGGAATAGAGGAGGAGATCAACCAGAAGAGCGAGCAGGCCCCAGAAAAAAGAAAGAGGAAGCCTGAACCCCCGTCTCAAGGCGACAGCAGGAAGAAGGACATAGCTCGGTGGACAAGGCCAGCCCAACCCTTCCGAGCTCCAGCGGCAGAAAGGGACTATATGCCCCTCAACACAAAACGGGCTGAGATCCTTATGACAATCAAGGACGCTCCGTACGTGAAGTGGCTACCTCAACTAAAGGCCGACCCTAACACCAGGAATAAAAATTTGTATTGTAGCTTCCATAAAGATCACGGTCATAGTACCGAAAGTTGTAAAAACCTCCGCGATGAGATAGAAGAACTCATCCGTCGCGAATATTTGAGAAATTTTGTACAAAGTAATAATAATAATAATAAAACAGGTCGACAAGGGGAGCAAAGTAGAGACGCTCCCGAGTCCAGCAGGCAAGCGGAATAGCCATAGAAGCAGCCCCTCAAAGAGAGACCAGTTCGGGGGACCATCCATGTCATAGTTGGAGGTTCGATTGTGGCGGGCTGCACCCCAGCAGCAGCTCGCGCATCAGCTCGCGAGACTGCCTGGGAAGATCGGAACCCACCGAAGCGACCAAGGACAGAAAACCCCATCTTCACAGAGGACGATGTGCATGGGGTCCACTACCCCCATGACGACGTGCTCGTCATAAAGATGAAGATCAACGACTTCGAAGTTAGGCACTTCCTTGTCGATTCGGGCAGCTCAGCAGACATCCTCTTCAAAGCGGCCTTCGACCAACTCCAGTTTCAAGAGTGTGACCTAAAGCCCGCGAACACTCCCCTGGTAGGCTTCAGCAGAGAGGAAGTTCGGCTCCTGGGAAGGGTAACAGTACCTGTGGAAGTCGGCACCTGGCCTAGCATAGTGAGGCTCAACCACGACTTCTTGGTGGTTGCAACCCCCTCCCTGTATAACGCCATAGTAGGTCAGCCAATTACCCATGCCTTACGGGCTATGGTGTCCACCTACTACTTGGCCATGAAGTTCCCCATGGACTTCGGCATCGGGGTAGCATGAGGTGACCAGCTTGAATCTCGCAAATGCTATGTCGCCACCCTTAAGGGAAAAACCAAGGTGGCCGATGACCTCGATTTGGAACGACCTACGGAGCAAAGCGAAGAGAGAGCTGCACACACAGAAGAGAACGTCTCCATCCCGGCCTCGGTGGAAGACCCAACCCGAACTCTTCAGATCGGTGCTTCCATTAAGGAGCCCCTGCGATCTAAACTGGTACGCTTTTTACTTGAAAATTTAGATGTTTTTGCATGGTTTGCGGTAGAAATTCCCGGCATAGACCCTAGCATCATAACTCATAAACTTAATACCGATCCTATAGTTTGGCCTGTTAGACAGAAGAAATGCAACCTAGCCCTAGAGCGATGGAGGGCAGTCGACGAGGAGGTCGGGAAGCTCCTTGCAACCGAGTTTATCAGGGAAGTCCATTACCCGAGTTGGGTGGCCAACCCCGTTCTGGTGAAAAAGGCTAACGGTAAATGGCGCATGTGCATCGACTACACCGACTTGAACCGAGCTTGCCCAAAAGACTGCTTCCCACGTCCCAGGATTGACCACCTAGTGGACGCGACCTCGGGGCATGAGTTGCTGAGATTTTTAGACGCCTACTCGGGCTACAATCAGATCAGGATGGACCTAACTGATGAAGAGAAAAAGTGCCTTCATAACCGAGCTCGGCTTGTACTGTTACAAGGTCATGCCCTTCGGATTAAAAAATGCCGGGGCAACCTTCCAAAGACTTGTAAATAAATTGTTTGAGCCATTGATTGGCCAAAAGATAGAATGTTATGTAGACGACATGGTCGTCAAAACCCAGCTTTCTTGTGACTTAATACAAGACTTGAGTTTAGTTTTCAAAATTCTGCTTAAATTCGATATGAAGTTGAACCCGAATAAGTGTGTCTTTGGAGTCACCTCGGGTAAATTCCTGGGTATATTGTGAACCGGCGTGGCATTGAGGCCAACCCGAACAAAATAAAGGCCATCTTAGATATGAGACCACATCGGAAAGTGAATGAGGTTTAGAGGCTGAACGATAGAATAACCGCTCTGAGCCGCTTCTTATCCAAATCGGCAGATCGTTGCTTACCTTTCTTTAAGGCAATTAAAAGCAAAGGGTTTGAATGGACCCAAGATTGTCAGCTCGCGTTCGACGAGCTCAAAAAGTACCTTGCTAGCATACCGGTCTTAACCCGGCCTGAGGAGGGCGATGTTTTAGAGTTGTACCTCTCGGCAAGTGACGAAGTGGTTAGCTCGGTACTAATAAAGGAAGTAGATCGGGTCCAACGACCTATCTACTATGTTAGTAAAGTGTTGTAGGGAGCAGAAATGAGATATTCGGAGATAGAAAAACTGGCGTATGCACTAGTCGTTGCAGCCCAAAAGCTCCGACCGTACTTTCAGGCTCATACTATTATCGTCCCCACCAACAAACCTCTGAGGCAAGTCTTACTCAAGCCCGAGGTCTCTAGTCGACTAACGAAGTGGGCCGTTGAGCTCAGCGAGTACGACCTCCAATATAAGCAGCGAACTGCTATTAAGGCCCAAGCCTTAGCAGATTTTGTTGTGGAGTGCACTTTCAGCTCCGAAGTCCCTAGGCCGGTTGAGCACAAGGCCCCCAGCTCGAGCGAGCCCGGAGCTCCCAGGCCAGTTGAGTCTGAGCACCGTGAGGTAGCAGCCAGTGCGGCACCTCTCCTAGTTAGGCCAAGAGCGAACTGGGATGAGGAGCCCTGGATCCTTCACGTAGATGGTTCCTCGAATTAGCAGGGCAGCGGAGCCGGAATAGTTCTGCACGGCCCAAGTGGCACAAAACTGGAGTATGCACTACGCTTTAAGTTCGCGACATCCAACAATGAAACAGAGTATGAAGCGTTGATAGCCGGGCTAGCTCTAGCCAAGGAAATGAAAGCCAAGCACATTATCATCTGCAGCGACTCCCAGCTCGTGGTCGATCAGGTCACAGGAGAATACGAAGCTCGCGAATCGACTATGATTGCCTACTTAGCCAAAGTATAGGAGGCTTTGCTCAACTTCCAGTCATACTTCATCAGGCAAATCCCAAGGTCGGAGAACGTTGAGGCCGACGCCCTGTCTCGGTTAGCCAGCACCAGTGATAACACCATGAGGACCGTGTACATAGAGGACCTGCCTCGGCCTAACATTCTCGGGGGGGCAGAGGAGGTCGCTCCCGTCGTTCAAGCAGAGTCGAGCTGGACCGACCTGCTCACGAGCTTCCTGCTACATGGGACCCTCCCTGCGGACTGCAACGCCGCTAGAAGGGTAGAGCGTTAGGCGGCCAAATACGTCATAATAGAGGAACGACTGTACCGAAGATCCTACACGCTCCCCTACCTGCGCTTCTTGCGACCTACCAAAGCTGAGCTCGTACTCCCCGACACTCATGAGGGCTTGTGCAGCGGACACTTGGGGGGCATGGCCCTTGCCCAAAAAGCACTACGACAGAGATACTACTGGCCAACAATGAAAGCGGATGCCATTGAGCTCGTCAGAAAGTGTGACAAGTGCCAGAGACATGCCAACATCCACCATCAGCCCGTTGCCGATCTGTATCTCACTAACCCGTGGCCTTTCGCGCAATGGGGCATTGATATACTTGGACCGTTTCCACCAGCAACAGGCCAGAGGAAGTTCATAGTGGTTGCAGTGGATTATTTCACCAAGTGGGTAGAAGTCGAACCCTTGTAGCAATCACAACCCGAAACGTTCAGAACTTCTTTTGGAAGAACATAGTGTGCCGCTTCGGGTTACCTCGGGTATTAATTTCTGATAACGATAAGCAGCTCGAGGACATCAAATTCCAGAACTGGTGCCAAGACATGGGGATGCGACAGAACTTCACTTCGGTCGCACATCCTCAAGCAAACAGTCAAGCAGAGGTTACGAACAGAGCTATTCTTCGCGGAGTCAAAGCACGCCTAGACCGAGCTAAAGGACTGTGGGCAGACGAGCTACCTAGCATTCTATGGGCTTACCGAACCATAGAGAAGACCGCCACAGGAGAAACTCCCTTCAACCTCACCTATAGCACCGAAACAGTCATCCCAACTAAGATTGAGGTTCCCTCGCTACGACTGGAAGCATATGACGACGAGGCAAATGAAGACGAGCTACGTACCAACCTCGACATACTCAACGAAGTAAGGGACCTCACATATATCAGGACCGCAACTTACCAACAAAGAGTAGCTCGGTAATATAACGCCAGGGTCAAGAAACGGAACCTCCACGTTGACGACCTGGTCCTTCAAAAAGTTATGGTATTTGAGCCCGGTGTTGGAAAGCTCTGACCGAATTGGGAAGGACCTTACCGAGTGAGACGAGTTCTCGGGCAAGGAACATACGAGCTTGAAACCCTTGAAGGGAAACAAGTACCTCGGGCATGGAATATTGTCAACTTAAGGCAATATTACCTATAACTATTGAGTAGACTATGAGTCACTCCTAGAGCCTAAGGGCCAAAATGCCGAGCTAACACGACCTCAACGCAATAAGACCCAGTCACCTCCATGGCATGGGCAAACTTCAAGGGCAAACAATAAGTCACCCCCTCAGCCTAAGGGCTAAAACACCGAGCTAACAAATACCTCGGCATCAAGAAAGACTTAGCCACTTCAGTGGTGAAGGCAAAGTATGAAATATCAGAGGCATAAGCAGCTCGGGTTTAAACCTTACGAAGCATAGCTCGTTTCAGTACGTTGGTTGAACTAAGGAATAACCAACAAATGTATAGTTCAGGCATACATGGTAATCACTTCGCGGTACCGTAGAGATGCCTTAAACGTTAAAGGACAGCTCGGGATAGCGACTACCGAAAAGTCCTACTTCGGGCATGTAGCTCTAAAAACTCAAGTGATGAGATCGCTTTAGCAAAAATAAAGGGAGCACACCATACTTAGAAGTAAAGGGAAGAAAATTCATTACCATTTCAAAAAAAAAAAATCGAGCTAAACACCTCGAGAAAGTTTAACAGAAGGTAAAAAGGGCATGACCGCCCACAAGATCTTTTCAAGACCGGGTTTATGGCACCCGAGAGCCACCAAAAATCAGAGCAGAAAACCAATGCCGCCAGCCTCAAGGGTCCACCTCGTCCTCATTCTCCGGGGAGTCAGGCTCTTCCTCCTCCGCCTGGTCCGCCGTCTCAGGAGGCAGGCCCTTCATAGTGATGCCGTCAAGATTGAGCCCAGAAAATTTCTTTCGGACCAACTAGCGGCAGAGCTTGAATCTGGAGTGGTGCGAGCTCGAGCCATACTCCACTTGGAGGTCGTGATACTCCTGGGAGTCCTTGAAGTCCCAGACCGCCCTCTTCTGCTTGGCCTCCACCATGGTGTCGAAGTTCCGAGTTCGGTCCAGAAGTGTGGACTCCAAGTCCCGAACCTGTTGGCGAATGAGCTCCCTCTCCGCGGCTACCCTCGATGACTCCTCTCTGTAGCGCGTGCTCTCCTTAGAAAGCTTGGCGATCTGTGCCTCCTGGTCCCGAACGAGTTGCTCTTGGGACTCACTCCCCTTGCGAGTGTGAAGGAGCTCGCCCTGGGTCCGGTCGAGCTTGCCTTGGATGGCGGAATTCACCTGCCAACAAGAGACTAAGGTCAGAAGGCAGCAAAAGGAAACAAAAAACGAGGAGAGGGGAAGGACCACTTACCACAATACAGTGAGAGGCGGTGAGCGCGGCGAGATCCCTGGGCTCCATCTCGCCCCACTTAGCGATCTCCTCATTGCAGATCGCCCTTTGGCTCTTTCGCTTAGCCACTACATAATCATTAACACCCTCCCAGTTCCCCACTGGGAGCCGCGGGTAGGGAAACGGAAGAGAAGGACCAGGAGGAATCACCCCTTGCTGTGGGAGCTCACCCTCCTCGAGGCCAACTCCACCAGCACCTCCTTTAGATGGAGGCAACGGAACTTCAGGCGGTGGAGAGGTGAAGTCTAGCTCCGCAGACCCGAACTCAGTACCCTCAGAGGTGGGAGTCCGGTCAGGACGCGATCTCTTCACTTTGCGCTTCTGGTTGTTTGACAGGAGGCGGCGTGCGTCAACACTAGACATGATGGCTGCAAAAAAAAACCACAAGATATTAGTTCAGTAAGAAACAAAGTGTATGAATACACAATATTGTTACAGGGCACTATGCGACCTAAAAATGCAACCTACTCGGGCTCAAGCCAGCCTACGCGAGCTTCTCCTCGGTTAAGTAGTCCGAACAGAGGAAGCCTACCGATGCCAGGACAATATCGTTTTCCGAATTTCAGGGTCCAGCTCGGCCCCGAGGTCCTGGATGGCGCCCCTCCAAGAAGTTGGGAAGGGCCACCCCTCGGGGTTACGGACCACAAAATAAAATAATTCCGCTTCTAGGCGGGAATCTTGTTTGGCAGCTCGTACAAGAACTTATAGCCACGACGGGGAGAGAGGTAGTAAAAACGCCTTTCCGGAGAAACTCCGGGAGTGGCATTCTTGATACAGAGAATAGAAGCAAAAATGTCAAGGTTCAAGGGGAGGCAGTACTCATAACACAAAGAAATGGTCCCAACCATGTTTCGGATAGCGTTGGGATGAAGTTGATCGATGGTAACATTAAAGTGGTTTAGCACCTCCACTATTAGGGGGTGCAGAGGAAGACGCAGGCCAGCCTCAAGCTGTTCCTGGAAAATAACTATATCGTTGGGACCATGCTCCCAAGGGAAGTTACCAATGGGAAGACTGTAGACAAGGTCCCCAGGAAGGTGAAAATAGCGGATTAGGGACCTGAGTCTCTCCACCGTCATAGAGGAGGGACCGAAGGTGTCAGGCTCCCTCCCTTGAGAAGTAGAGGCCACATTATCGAAGGTCTCCCGAGCCTCTGGAACCTGCTCCCAAGCTCCCCCCGAGTTTGAGGGAGTATCGTCGTCCTAGTTGCCGTCCCAGTAATAAGTATGGTACGGATACCCAGACATGATTGATAGTGATTGAGACACTGGAAAAGACGAAACAAAGTGAACGGAAGAGATCGGGTAGACTAGATGGATGCGCGACCTCAGAATCCGAAGACAACAAGATAGAAGGAAAGGAAATGAGGCCTAGGGGGCCCTCCTATTTATAGTCACTGTGCCTCCGAATCAACGGCCCAGATCGAGGTAGATCTGACGGTTTGCAGTCAAGCTGACCGCACGCCTTCTGAAACTGAAATGTGACTGGTTGTACGTCTCCCATGATTGAGGTAATGGTAGCTGCACGACATCCGGAGTTAAGAGCTGCTTCAGCGCATTTTTGGTATTCAAAAAGTCAGAAATCTCCTGATTCCCACGCACGCATTTAATATGAGCAGTCAATCAAGTTTGAATTTCGGTTAAATCAACCGTCACACTTCATGAACTCCTAACGCTAAGGCATCACTCTTAGCCCGAGGAGTGAGGGGCAATTGATGGAGGATGATTTGACCTGACCTACTGAGACGATGACACGTGGACCAGACTCAGCACGAGCAACAACTCAACATCATGGCCTGACCACAACTAAGTAACGACCTATAGAGTAGCTCGCTACAACGTGAGCTCTAGGTCCCCCGAGCTACTGAGAAGGGAATACTCCAAGACTATTTCAGGTTGCGAGCTAGGGAAACTAGCTCGCTCCAGCACCTGGGCAGAAGAACTGCCCCAAAGACCAACCTTGACGAGGGTCACCTTGAAGTACCCCTAAGAGCTTGCTACAAAGTAGCTCGTGACAAAGATAGCTCGCTACGAAGTAACTTACGACTGAGTGATGCAATGCTCTTAGGAAGGTTCCATCTGACAAGACCATATCGGTCAGACTGCGCTACGTCTCTCGACTGGTGGCACAGTCCTTGTCCTTTCTACAGCCTGCACCCACATCTCTCGACAAATGGAGGCGTGCCTGCCCCTTTGGGATGTGTCACTCAGCCAAGCGGATAGTATACTATAACGATCACATGCGCAGACCTGGCAGGTAACGACTGCAACAGGAGCCCAGTGGCGGTTACGCCCGATTTGACAAGAACGCCCCTATAAAAGCTTTTTAGGCAAAGGGGAGAGACACATTCACTCACTCTAGAATTTTCATATGAACTTGAATTATCTTACTTGCTCACGAGCATAGTGATTTAGCGTGACCTACACTCTTAGCCTTTTACACTCTTTTCTTCCTCTCCAGCGTTCTAACTTAAGCTTCGGAGTATTCCCGTTGGGCAAATCCCCGGGAATCCTGCTTCTTCGTCTTCTCAAGTGCCAACCGTTGCTAACAAGGAGCCAGTCAGTAGCTAGCTAGGAGTGCCCGGATTGTGCTGCATCACTACTTATACTTGATCTTCTAAAAACAATTTGTAAATTTTTGTGTGTTACTATAACTAGGGTAAAGGTGTCAACGGTATTCAAAAGTATGATTTCGAAAATGAGATTCGACATAATTGAATTGAAATCAAAAAATTCAAATATCATAACTAGTCAAATTCGGATATCCTATACATACCGTTTAAGTAATCAAAACGAATCTAGATATGACTTGATTCATTTTCATAAATATCCAATTTTGATTGATTATTTAATTCTTCTATATAATATATGAAATATTTAAATACTTTATATAATTTATATATAACAATTAAATAATTTATATATTTATATAATACTTATTGTATATGTTTATTAATTACTCAAAATAATTAATTGGTGAGATTTGAATCAAATTAAATATTTGAATATTTAATCAAGTTCGAATTTTAACATTGATTTTCAATATCCGTCAAATATCGATTTGAATTTGAAATGGTCCTGACACCTTGACACTCCTTTTGATAGAAATCTATTTATAGGGGTTGATGTGGAAATCCATTTAGCATATGGCAGAAACGTTCCTGACTCCATGATACTCCATTTGATGGATCATGGAATTGGATAGTCTTGACACATTAGTCAAGGTTGGCCTGACCAAAATTACGATTTAATGGATGATGGAATTGGTCTCGAGACCTAAACACACTAGGTAGGGTTAGACCAATCAAAACTATGACTTCACAATTTTCCCGATAAGGACCGTTATGATGGTTCCCATGACTAATTAGGCACCACATGTTATGGGTGAATAACGGAACATGTTTAACAGATGTCAAAATTAGTCTCGAGACCTATACACATTAGGCAAGGCTGGGCTGACCAAAATTGCTAATTCACAATCTCAATCATTAAGGACCATTATTGTAGTTCTGGGATTTGGATAAACATCGTCTTTCCAAGGCAAATATAGAAAAATGTTTAATGGATAATGCAATTAGTTTCGGTACCTACACAAATTAAGAAATGACAGGCCAATCAAAATTGTGAATTCAAACTTTTAACCATTATAGATCATTGTAATGGTTCCAACAGATGGATTGACACTATATTTTTACAAATAGATGTGGAAACCAATTTAATAGATGATGGAATGGGTGTTGACACCTAGACATACCTGACTTGGTTGAATTGGACAAATTTACAATTTTGCAATTTCAACAGTTAAGAATTGTTCTGGCAAGTGTAGCTCGACAGGGAGTATTAGGTTTCAAGACGAATTCCATCATATGTCAAATGGGTTTCCACATCCAACCGTAGAAAACGGTACCCATTGGGCCGTTGGAACCACCATTACAGTCCTTAACGGTTGAAACTACAGAATTGCAGTTTCGACCGGCCTAACCCTTCCTAGTGGGTTAGACCAATTCCATCATATGTCAATTGCAGCTCGATTTGCTGTTTCATTTGACATCAAAGAGAAGCTGTCGTCCCCTTCCAAACTGTTGTAGGACCTGGGTTCTCGATCCGAGTCCAACATAAAGAGGGAAATCCAGTATTCACACTGACAAGAGAGAGGGGTGTCTAACCCCTTCTCTCTCTCTCTCTCAACTTACCTAGACTAGCCTTGTCTTGGCCAAGGGGTGTGGATTCACTACTATTTCTAAATATTTTGCGAAATCCAATCCCTAGAGACCCATCGCTCCCAGTTATGCATTCTGATGGGTGGTGACTCCATCAGTTCGACCATGAAGTGAACTATTGAGATATTTTCCTGACATTCACAGTCAGCTTAAAGAAATGGAACCACCACCCATTTTTATAGGAAATGGGCCCTTATTTTTAGATTTGAAAATTCAATTTACTTGCTTTGATAGTGACTCCATTCTTCACTAGGAAAGACACTCAACCGAGATATTTTGGATCCCAAGGATTGGGAGAGGGCTAGGCTCCACATCTAACAAAACGCTAATAAAATGGTTGTACAAAGCTCTAGAAATAAGGCAAAAATGCTTCCAACCTTACCTAGAATTGATTTTGAGGTGATGTTATCGGGTCTTAGGTACTGATTTTCCTGAGACCTTCACCTCTTTTCCTCTTTTTCTCAATCTGGATGAAACCAGGAATGTAAGTTTCCCCTCCTTGGATTTTGGACCTCAAGTAACATAGGACTAAGATGAAAGTAGCGATTTGTGAATTCAAACTAAGAAAACACGATGGAATGAGAGACTTACTTCACGTGTACAACCTTGACGGGAGTTTTCTAGTAGTAACAAGTTCAAAGAATCTTGAATGAGATATTGGGATGGATGGTGCACTTTTGGTTTCAAATCATACAGCTAAAAATAGAGGGGCAGATTTGAAGTTTGATCTTCAAGGACTTTGGGATTTAGGTTAAATGGAGACATTATAGAGGTTGGGAAAATGTTATTTTTCTCCTCCTCTTCTCTTTTAGATTTCTCTCTTTCTTGTTTTCTCCCCTCTCACTTCTTGAGCTCAAGTTGGATTAGTATTTGTAGAGAAAGGAAGGGGGAGAGTTTTGAAATTCATCCAATCATAAGGCTTGGGCTTCAAGAAAGCTTTTACAAGAGAATGGGCAAGGATTTTTCAAAAAAATAGTGATCAATCAACTTTTCCTCTTTGGTGAAAGATTGTCTTCGATTTAGGGGTGGTTTTCACGGGTTTTGTGCTTCCAATGGGAGCTTGGGGCATGCCTGTCATGGTATTCTCGTATTTAGGGCTACTAGTGGCAAAAAATGTAAATTTAATGAACTTTTAAATGTGGTTTTATCTTTTCTTAGTTTTAGGTGGATGCCTTTGGATTTTTGAGCTTTTTGGGTCTATTAGGCTCAAGTTCATTAGTTCGGGTGTTTTAACAGGTCAAGAATGGGTATGACATCAGCCATCACCCTTTTGAGGTTTTAGGTTGGGACAAATGAAGTGGTGATTTAATCTGGCGCGTCGAAATGGTATTTTGCTAGTTTAAAGGTCAAACGAGCGAATCAAGTTATGAAATTTGACATAATGGGTTTTTTTTTTGGGTTTCTGAATCAGTGGTGAGGTCGGGTTGGGATGATGAAAATATATGGCTGACAAGTTCAGATTAATGAGATTTGTTAAAATAAAATCTTTGCTTGATGAAGGGTCAAATGGGGGAATTTTGGGATGAAATTTCGTGGGTAGATATTTTTGGACATCCTAAATCTGATAGAAGTGATGGATCTTTGATAAGAGGTATAGATTGATAGATTTGATTTGGGTCAATGGTTTATCAATTAACAAGATAGTCCAAAATGATATCTCACTTCTTTAACGGTCAAATGGAGGAATTTGGTTGTGAAATTTGACATGCTAGGGTTTATTTGGGTTTTATACAAAGTGGTGAGGAGATTTACTAAAATTAGGATATGGCTTTATGGTGGGATAAATGGGGAGAGTTTGAGTTGAAATTTAGTGGGTAGGCACAGGTTAAGGTGAGAAGTCAAGTGGATGGTTCTGATCTAAAAAAGAAATGGTTAATAATCTAGGTTTTCTAATTCTAGTTGTGTAAGGTCGTTAGGATGGGATCTTGGTACTTTTGAGGTTGATTGTTGTAGACTTGCAATGAGATTGTATCCTAGTGATCTTAAGGCGATGGATGTATTGGATCAGGGCCATTAGAAATGAAATTGGCATGATGAACAGTGGATGTATGACTAAATTAAAGTTTTCTAAGTCTGTAGGCCATATTTGACTAGACGTCGATATTGATCTTGAGGTTTTTTTTGTCCTATGGATTGTGCCCGAAGGGAAATTTTTGGCTTCATAACTCTTAATTTGTTCTGATTGTGATTCCAAGTTTTAGGGTCTAAAAGGATGATACAAAGAGGTAAGGTGAAGAGATCCATAAAAAATTAGTTGCAGACAGCTAGACATCATATTTTATAGTGGATTTGTTAAGTAGTTTAATGGATAGTAGAATTGGTCTTAAGACTTGTATATGCTAGGAAGGGTTAGGCCGGCCAAAACTACAATTTTGTAGTTTCAACCATTAAGGGTTGTTATGATGGTTTCCACTTGTTGGAACCGTCATAATGATTGGCCTGCCAATAATGATTGGTTTATAATGATTAAATTAGTTTCCACATCTACCTATAAAAATACATTTGCTGGAACCGTCATAATGATTGGCCTGCCATAATGATTGGTCTATAATGATTAAATTGGTTTCCACATCTACCTATAAAAATACATTTGCTGGAACCGTCATAATGATTCATAACGGTTAAAACTTTGAATTCACAATTTTGATTGGCCTGAACTAATTTCGCTATCCATTATCCGCCCTGAAAAGGTGATGCTTATCCAATCCCAGGAACTACAATAATAGTCCTTAATGATTATGATTGCGAATTAGCAATGTCGATCAACTTAGCCTTGTTGGATGTGTCTAGGTCTCGAGACTAATTCCATCATTTGTTAAACATGTTACTTTATCCACCCATAAAATATGGTGCCTAATTGGCCATAGGAACCATGATATCAGTCCTTATCGAGAAAATTGTAAAATTATAGTTTTGACTACCCTGACCCTACCTAGCGGCCAGCCTAGCCTAGTGTGTTTAGGTCTTAAGACGAGTTCCACCATTCATGAAACATTTCATGGCATGTTGAGGTGTCAAGACCATTTCTACCATTTGTTAAATGGCATGTTGATGTGTCAAGACCATCCAATTTAGTGATCCGTCAAATGGAGTGTCAAGGTGTTACAAACATTTCTGACATATGTTAAATAGATTTCCACATCAACCCCTATAAATAGATTTCTATCTAATGGAGTGTCGAGGTCTTAGGACCATTCTGAATTTGATTTCCTATCCAATCAATATTGAAAATCAATGTTCAAATTCAAATTTGATTAAATATTCGAATATTTAATTTGATTCGAATTCGATACATTAATTATTTTAGGTAATTAATAAACATATACAGTAAATATTTTATTTATATAAAACACACAAATATATGGTTATTTATATAATTTAATTATTATATATAAATTATATAAAATGTCTAAATATTTCATATATTATATAAGAATTAAATAATCAGTTGAATTTGGATATTTATCAAAATGAATCAAGTCGTACCCAGATTCGATTTGATTACTTAAATGGTATGAGTAATTGAGTAGGATATCCGAATTTGACCGATTATGATATTTGAATTATTCGAATTCAACTGATTATTTTGAATCTCAAATTCGAAATTGGGTTTTTCAATATTGTGGCATCTTTATCCAAGTTATAGCAATGCATTACAATTAACTAATTGTTTTGAGAAGATCAAGTATAAGTAGTGTTGTGAACACCAAACTCTCGATAATGTTTTAGTATGGAATTGGTCTTATGAAAATCAATCACATGTAGTTAGACTTATCAATTATACCCAAAAGTTCGAGGTCTAATCCGATCATCTTTGATTCGAATGATGTATTTATGTAATCAAATCCAATTCAAATTTTAGAATATGCATTCGATTAATAATCAGACCAGATTCGGGTTTGATTCCACCCGGTCTAATTAAAATATGAAACCGATTATATTATAATATTTATTTATTTTAATATTATTAATTATAAAATATATATTTTGTATATTATATTATATATAATAAGTTCAATATGTTATATTTATAATAATTTATTATATATTAAAATTGAAAAATAATTAACTTTTTACTTTTTTATGTATTTTATAAGATTAAAGCGAAGCCGGATTGAATCCAAATATTATCCGAGACCATTTGGAGTTGAATTCGAATCCTAAGTCTTAAAATCCATTCGAATTTTGGATAGGATTGGATGTAAATTGGATCGAATTGGATTTTTAATAGTCGGTTCCTAATGCTCGGTAATACTTTCTTATGGAACCAGTGTTATGAAAATTTAAATTTTCTTATTTTAGTAGCTGATGTCAAATGGCTATTGTTGCTTATGACGTGTGGATAGAAATCCAGTTCTCTTAGATAACTAAGATTACTAAGACAACTTGATTAATTTGATCATGAAAAATAAAAGTCAATTTTGTTGGAATTTTGAAACGTTGAGAGAGGAATGTTTTGATATTATGGGGAAATTATGCATATGGTTTTTTTTTATAGACAAGTGAAAAGCCTCCGTCAATACCCAAATTAATACTGGAAATGCATAGAAGAGTACGGAATGGGTATTTTCGTAAAAAAATTGGAGGAGTGTTAGACATATATCACGTGATTCATGTCTGTCGGGTGGCCGGGGTGGGGGGTTTATATGGCATTTTAATTTTGCTGCTGGGTCTCAACGACGGGAGTTTTCCTTTTGTGAAGTAGGGCTAAAAGTCATTTGCCATAAGTATTATAATATAATCAGTTTTAGATTTTAATTGGACCACATGGAGTCAAACCCTAATTTAGTTTGATTATTATAATTGGATGCAGATTCCAAAATCTGAATTGGATTTGATTACATAAATACATCATTTGAATTAGAGATAATCAAATTAGACCTCGAACTTTTGGGTATAATTAATAAGCCTAACTACATGCTATTGATTTTCATAAGACCAATACATTATCGAGAGTTTGGTGTTCACAACACTACGTATACTTGATCTTCTCAAAACAACTAATTAATTTTTATGCCACAGTATAGAAAAATCCAATTTTGAATTTGAGATTCAACATAATCGGTTGAATTTGAATAATTGAAATATCATAATTGGTCAAATTCGGATATCCTATTCATACCATTTAAGTAATCAAATCAAATCCGGATATGATTTGATTCATTTTGATAAATATCTAAATTTGAAGGATTATTTAATTCTTGTATAATATATGAAATATTTCAACATTTTATATAATAACTAAATTATATATTTATGTACTTTATATAAATAAAATATTTATTGTATATGTTTATTAATTACCTAAAAGAATTAATCAATTAAATATTTGAATATTTAATCAAATTCAAATTTGAACATTGAATCGGATATGGAATCGAATTCAAAATGGTCCTGACACCTCGACACTCCAGTTGATAGAAATCTATTTATAGGGGTTGATCTGGAAATCTATTTAACATATGGCAAAAAAGTTTGTAACACCTTGACACTCCATTTGACAGTTCACTGAATGGGATGGTATTAACACATCGACATGCCATTTAACAAATGGTAGAAATGGTCTTGACACCTCGACACGCCATGAAATGTTTCACGAATGGTGGAACTCGTCTTGAGACCTAAAGACACTAGGCTACACTTGCGTAACCAAAAATACGATTTATGGAATGATGGAATTGGTCTTGAGACTTAAACACGCTAGGTAGTCTTGAGATCTAGACACATCCGGCAAGGCTAAGTTAAAACCAAAATTACTAATTTGCAATCTCAATCATTAAGGACTGTTATTGTAGTTCTGGGGCTTGGAAAAGCATTGTCTTTTTAGGGTGGATATAGAAAATTGTTTAATGGATAACGAAATTGGTTTCGATACCTGCACACGTTAAGAAATGGCAAGCTAGTCAAAATTGTGAATTCAAAGTTTTAATCGTTATGAGCCATTGATGGTTTCAATAGATGGATTGACACTATATTTTTATAGGTAGATGTGGAAACCAATTTAACAGATGATGGAATGGGTGTTGACAACTAGACATGTCTGACTAGGTTGAATTGGCCAAATTTGCAATTTTGCAATTTCAACAATTAAGAATTGTTATGGCTAGTGCAGATTGGAAGGGTGTGTTAGGTGTCAAGACCGATTCCATCCAACTTTAGAAAACGGTAACCACTAGGCCAGGCTGTTGGAACCACCATAACAGCCCTTGATGCTTGAAACTATAAAATTGCAATTTTGGCTGGCCTAACCCTTCCTAGCGTATATAAGTCTCAAGACCAATTCTGCTATCCATTAGACTATTTACCAAATTCATTGTAAAATATGACCCCCAATTGTTAGCACCTAATTTTTGCTCGATCCTTTCACAGCTTTACCTTACTTTTTCGTATCTTCCTTTTAGACTCAAAAACTTGAAATCACATCCATAACAAATTGAGACTTTACAAAGCAAAAAATTCTTCTTTGGACACAATCCACAAGACAAATAAAAACCTCAAGATCAACATCAACGTCCAATCAAATATGGCCTACAGAGTACAAACTTAGGAAACTATAAATTAGTCATACATCCACCATTCATCATGCCAACTTCATTTCTAATGACCCTGATCCATCACATTCATCACCTCAAGATCACTAGGATGCAATCCCATTGCAAGTCTACAACGATAAACCTCAAAAGCGCCAATGTCCCATTCTAAGAACCCTACAGAATTAGAATTAGAAAACCTAGATTAACCATTTCTTTTTTTAGATCAGAACCGTCCACTTGACTTTTCACCTTAATCCGTGCCTACCTAATAAATTTAAGCTCAAACTCTCTCCGTTTAACCCACCATAAAGCTAGATGACGGGTTGTCGAAGCCCTCAAAATTAATACTAATCCCATAATAAAATATTTGTAGCAAAAGTAGTACTACGTCAAATCCCACAGGGAGCTAAACAATAATCTCTTAGCCGAATGGATAAAGTAATTGAGTGGGAAAATAACTAAAATTTAAAAGAATAAGAAAGCAATAACAAACTAAACGAACAAGAGAGAATTAGTGTTACTGAATTCTGGTTCAAGGGTTCGGGTTGAATTGATTGGCCATCGATCCTAGGTACACTTCAGCATTCTTGCAATTCAAGCATTTAACCTTAGATTTATTAGGATAGCCATAATAAACCTTGTGTTTTCCTAAGTCAGTTGACCAAACCCAGCATTCGATCAACACTTATCACCACTCAACTGGGTACGATAGCGTTCCATGTTAAACAGGGATAGCATTAAGATTTGTGAAAACAGTTAAACCAAAATAATAATAATTGAAAAAGCTGCAATTACTGAATCTTGTTCCATCGATTCCTTTTAGGTTGAACCATGTTAAAACATTGGTCAAAGGCTGTCACGTACAATTGACCCAAAAAGATTTCAACCTAATTGCTACTTGTACCATTATTTGTGACAATTACGGATCACCGAAATCATTGATAGCAGTAGGAAAATCAACATTAATTCAGTTTGTCAAACTAATTAACATTAACATCCACTAAAAATATGCTCAAGAATCAATGAATATTTGAATTAAAAAGCAAGAAAATAAATTAACTACAGAACCTCACAACGACATAATCGAACCTCCCCCCTTGAACCAGAAAAAGAAGCTTAGCTACTCATGATCTGTGCAATCTCCATGCTTTGCTTCTCCATGGCCGAACTGCTTTCTTGAGCTTCTTGGTCTTCTTGATGATTTCTTGGATCCTTGGATTGAATGATGCTAGTGCTAGTTCGCCCCCCTCTTTATATAGCCAAAGGAGAGGGATGTTTTCCAACTCCTTCTAGGAGATCATCTTATCTTTAGGGAGTCTTGATCTTCTTTGAACTAATCCTATCCTATCTCTTATCTAATGATCTAATCTCAATCTTCTTGTCTCTCTAGGATTACATTCAAGACTTTAGATTTGATAAGACTCTCTCTTTGGAGATTACATTCGAGATTTGGACTCTTGACTCTTGAATTTGAGTTGGGCTGCTTTAAAACTTGGGCTACTTCAAGGTACTTCTGCGAGTTGGGCTTAAGTTGTGAAATGGGTATGGCTACGAACTTGCTCCGACTTCGGGCTCGTTTTCGTACTCGATGCGGGCCGAATCTGTCGAAACCCAAAACATAAAAGTTGTGGGCCTTCCTTTCATCTTTCTAATGCTTCTTGAATTTTTCAATTCGGAGTCATGAATTGAGAATTAGGCCCAGATTACTGACTGTCGCCGAAATTGTGCAAAATCACCCAATTTGCCATGTTTTATTCCAATTGCCTTTTTTATTGCCCTAAATCAAAATACAAGAGTAATGAGTTCATTTAAGTGCTAAAATAATGTAAAAAGATGAAAATTAGGGGACAAAAATAGGGTTCTTTTCAGTCTCATCAGTAGACCCTAATTTTTGCAAATCCCATTGATTAGAGTTTATTATCCCTCATCCTATCTTCATTTGACCTATCAGACCTCACCACTGTGTTTAAAACCCCTAAAAAAACCCTAGCACGTCAAATTTTACAACCAAATTCCTTTATTTGATCGTTAAAAGTGAGATTCCATTTCAAACCGTATCGCTAACTAATAAACCATTGATCCAACCAAATCTATCAATTTACACATATTATCAATGATCTGCCATTTCCATCAAATTTAGGATGTTAAAAAATGTCTACCCACCAAATTTCACCCCAAAATTCCCTCATTTGACCATTCATCAAGCAAAAATTCTATTTAAAAAAATCTCATTAATCCAAATTTGTTAGCTATAGATCTCCATCATCCCAACCCTATTTGGCCAATCAGACCTCACTACTGTGTTTAGAAACCCAACAAAACCCCCCACACGTTAAATTTCATGACCTGATTCACTCGTTTTATTATTCAACTAGGAAAATACCATTTCGATGTACTAGATCGAATCGACACCTCATATGTCCCAACATGAAATCTCAAAAGGGTGATGGCTGATGTCATACCCATTATTGACCTGTTAAAACACTTGGACCAATGAATTTGAGTCTAATAGACCCAAAAAACCTAAAAATCCAAAGGTACCCCCACCTAAAGCTGAGAAAAGACAAAACCACATTTAAATGTTCATTAAATTTACATATTCTGCCATTGTTAGCCCCAGATACAAGATTGCCATGACAGGCACGCCCCAAGTTCCCATTGGAAGCACAAAACTCGTGAAAACCACCTCCCAAATCGAAGACAACATTTCACTAAAGTTGAAAAGTTGACTGATCACCATTTTCTTTGAAAAATCCTTGCCCATTCTCTTGTAAAAGCTTTCTTGAAGCCTAAGCCTCTTGATTGGATGAATTTTAGAACTCTCCACCTTCCTTTCTCTATAAATACTGGTCCAATTCGAGCTCAAGGAAGGAGAGGGGAGAAAACGAGAAAGAAAGCGATCTAAAAGAGAAGAAGAGGAGAAAAAGAGCGTTTCCCCAACCTTTATAATGTCTCTATTTTACCTAAAATCCAAAAGTCCTTGAAGATCAAACTTCAAATCCATCCCTCTGTTTTCAGCTGCAAGATTTGAAACCATAAGTGTACCATCCATCCTAGTATCTCATTCAAGCTTGTTTGAACTTGTTTCTACTATTGGAAAACTCCTGTTAAGGTTGTTTACGAGAGGTAAGTCTCTCATTCCATCTTTTTTTCTAAGTTTGAATTCATAAATCTTTATTTTCAGCTTAGTTTTGGGTTGCTTGAGGTCCAGAAACCAGGGGAAACTTGGATTCCTGGTATCATCCAGATTGAGAAAAAGAGGAAAAGAGGCAAGGGTCTCAGGGAAATCAGTACCTAAGAGTCGATAACATCACATCAAAATCAATTTTAGGTAATGTTGGAAGCATTTTTGCCTGATTTCTAGAGATAGGGGTGCCTAACACCTTCCCTCTCCCAATCCTTGGGGTCCAAAATCTCTCGGTTGGGTGCCTTTCTTGGTGAAGAATGGACTTTTCAAATCTAAAAATGAGGGTCCATTTCCTCTAAAAAATGGGTGGTGATTCCATTTCATTAAGCCGACTGTGAATGTCGGAAAAATACCCTAACAGTTCACTTCATGGTCGAACAGATGGAATCGCCACCCATCAGAATGCATAACTAGGAGTCATGGACCTCTAGGAATTGGATTTCACAAAATATTTAGAAATAGTAGTGACTCCACACCCCTTGGCAAGGACAAGGCTAGTTTAGGAAGGTTGAGAGATAGAGAGAGAGACAGAGAGGGAATGGATTAGGCACCCCTCTCTCTTGTCAATGCAAATACTGGATTTCCCTCTTTATGTTGGATTCAGATCGAGGACCCAAGTCCTACAGCAGCAGTCTGAAAGGGGACGTCAGCTTCTCTCCTCCCCTACATACTAGCCTCTTTTTTGGACATAGGGGCCTGAGCAAAAGGGTAAGAAATCACATCCTCACCCCTTTTCTATTAGAACCCCCACCTTTGGATTCAGTTGTCTAGTCTGAAGAGTGGAAAGAGCATATAACCTCTCTGATGTTGGACGACACAACAGTTCCAATAATCACAAAAAGTTAAAGAGACCAAATAGAAAAGCTCCAAAAAAAAAGAAAAAAAAAAGTAACTAACCAAATAACAAGCTACATGCTTAAAACAAATAGAAATTCAATCCAAAGATGGGGAATGAGGTAAAAAATATACATCTATATAGCCTTCGAATAAATTGAGGATGTTGTTACCGGAACATGGAGAATGAAAAAAAAAAGTACAGATCTAATGAAAGAGTACACCGTGAGCGAATTCAATTGAGATGATTCGGATGGGTCGATCAGTGAGCTCAAGTTGATATAGTAGGTTTTGGTTTAATCCGTTGAAGGGAAGGATGCAAGATGAAGGTGAAAATTGGCAGTGCCGGTAGCTGAATGGTGACGGATACCAATGACAATGGTGGTAGAGAAGGTTGGCATGTTAGGTGGTTTGGAAGAAGCGAAGAAAAAAATGGGCGTATGCCTCAATCCTTTCAATCTCTCTGTCATGACTGAACTATGACTCCTCTCGCTTCAGCTTCCCCTTGTCTCTTACTCTTAAAGCACTATCTCGTTTCTCCCTCGAAGCTCTCTCTCGGCCTCTTTTCACCGCTCCAACTCCATTGAGTTTTTCTTCTCTCTCTCCCACTCTTTCAAAAAGAACAAGAGAACCCTCTCACTGATTGAATTCGAGCCTTTCAAAAGCCCCTTCGTCTATTCAACTCAGGGATCCTCCCACTCGTCACCTCGACCTCTGTTCTATCATCCAACCCCCCTCTTCAAACCCCTCTCTTCTAACCTCCCTCGACCTCTAAATTCCTTTCACTGGCTCAATTTGGGTCCTTTCTCCACTAACCTCCTTTCTTGCGAATGGAGTCTCCTATTTATAATAGGAGGGAGGGGGAGGTTCGGCCAACTCTAAAAAATGGAAGGTGGTTTTGGATAAGACAAGGTTTAAAGGGATAGGACTTAGGAAGGTTCAGTAACTTGGGGTCCAAAGGGTAATTTAGTAATTTATGGTCTTAGAGGCAATTTGGTAATTTGGAATAAAAGGATAATTTAGTGATTTGGGTTCAAAGGGCAAATTGGTAATTTGGGGTCCAAATGGGTAAGCTTAGAGGGGCATTCAGGTAATTTAAGAAATGAAAGGCATTTTGGTAATCTTAAAAGAAGGGATATTTTGGGAATTTTGGCTTTAAAGGGTATTTTGGTAATTTGATCAAGGGCATTTTGGGAATTTGGAATGAGGGGGGTATTTTGGGAATTTAGGGTATGAGGGCAGTTTTGGTAACTTAAAAAGAGGATAGTTTTAGGTATTTTGGTAATTTTGGTCATTAGCATTTTACGAATTTAGAGAGAAGGGGTATTTTGGTAAATTTGGCAAATGAAGGGTATTTTGGTAATTTTGGCTTTGAAGGGTACGCAATTGGTAATTTTGGAAGAAGGGGTATTTTGGAAATTTAGGGTAAGAGGGGCAATTTTTGTAACTTGAAAAAAGGGTAGCTTTGTGTATTTGACAAGAAGTGTGGTTTGGTAATTTGGTTACAAGCACTTTGGGAATTTAGAGAGAAGGGGTATTTTGGTAATTTTGGAAGAATGGGTATTTTTGGGAATTTAGGGTATGGGGTAGTTTTGTAACTTGAAAAGAGGGTAGTTTTGGGTATTTGACATGAAGGGTATTTTGTTAATTTGGTCATGGACATTTTGGAATAGAGAAGGGGTATTTTGATAAGTTGGAAAATGAAGGGTATTTTGGTAATTTGGTCAAAGGCATTTTGGGAATTTGGAGAAAAGGGGTATTTTTAGGCTTTAAGGGTATTAGGTGGGGTTCGATGATGGATTTTAGGGATTTGGGTTCTTCGGATTCTTTGGGTTTCGGTAGAGTCGGAATGATTTGACCAGTATTCGAGGGCAAATCGGGGGTTCAAATAAAAAACTGAGCAAAAATCGAATGCTAACACCCACCATAAGCTTTCCAGAACTCACACCAACCAATTGCAAAAACTACCACAACAGTCCTTAATGGTCGAGACTTCAAAATCATAGTTCTGGTCGGTCTAGCCTTGCTTGGTATGTCAAAGTGTCGTAACTAATAGCATCATCCAAATAAATGAGTTTCCACATCCTCCCCTAAAAGACAATGCCAATTTGGCCAGTAGAACACCCATAAATGTTGGTAATGATTACAATTTTGGCCAATTCAACCCCGACCATCAAAACTCCCATAATATTCCTTACCGGTCAAAGTTGTAAAATCACATTTTTTGATTAACCCCATCATGTCTAGCAGTTCTACGAACCCGAAAAATTGTGCCATCTATTATTACTTAGGTTTCCATACCCATCCGTAGAAGAAGGTGTTCATCTAATGGTCAAAACCTCCATAATAGTCATTAACAGTTCAAATTACAAAATCCCAATTTTGGCGGGCCTGACCCTGTTTGGCAATTAGAAGTGTCAAGACAAATTGTGTTACCCACTATGCTAATTTCCCATCCCTAAGTAAAAGATGCTCGTAATGGTCCTTAACTCCTTAATTGTTGGAACCGTAAAATCATAGTAATGGCTAGCTTGACCATATTTTACGGTTTCTTGTGATGGAACCATCATCCATTAAATGAATGTCCACATTTATTTAAAGAAGGTCCCCCCATCTAATCATCTAGAACAGTTTTTAATGGTCAAAATTTCAAATTCACAATTTTGGCCTGGACAAACTGTGCCATCTATCATAAGAGTCTCTAGATTATCCTATAAAAGATGGAGCCCATTTAATTGTGAGAACCTCATAATAGTGCTTGACAATCCCAACCTTATTTTGTAGTTTTAGGTGTAAGTACAAATTACATAATCCATTAAATACTCATTTCCGCATCCATAGGTAAAAAATGATGCCCATCTAGGCACCAAAACCCCTGTAATAGTCCTTAACCCTATTTTCCATGTCTGGGTGCTGGAACAAGTTCCATCATCTATTACACGAGATTCCACATCTACACATAAAGGACGGTGCTCATTTGACAAAATCGCTTTTTTTACTGGCCCAACCAAGTCTGAAAGAAAGTTCTAGGTGCCTAGACAAACTATCTCATCTAATAAATAGGTTTCTACATACATTCGTACAAGAAGGTCCTCGTCTAATCGTCAAAAGCCCATAGTTAAAATTGCAAAATCTCAATTTAACAATTCCAAGTGCTTGGACAAACTCTGCTACAAGGTTTTAAAAACCAAATCACACATGGAATCATTCTAGCCACTGGTTGGTTTTTGGGGCGAATGATTTACCGTTTAATTTGAATGGACAACCTATTATGATTTTAAATAAATAAATAAATAAAATAAAATGGCAAAAAAAAAATCATTGTCTGAATTAACGGTTTGATCACTCGGGTCAATGGATCGTTGACCAAATCAAATGATTTTTGGGTTTAGGAGCGGTTTTAGGGTGAAACGGAACCTGTTACCTGACCGATTCTTAGATTAAGCAATCTGACCATCCGGTCCGGTCCAATTTTCAAAACCATGTTGTATCATCTATTATATGGGTTTCTAGATTCGCCTATAAAAGATGGAGCCCATTTATTTGCAAGGACCTCCATAGCGCTGCTTACCAATTAAAGCTATGAAATCATACTTTTGGCCAACCAACTCTGTGTCGCAGTTCCATGTGTAATGCTCTAGGTAAAAGATGATGCCCGTCCAGGCACCAAAACCTTGTAATAGTCCTTAATAATTGAAATCGTAAAATAATTTGGACCTAGTTTTACGATTCCAATTGATAGAACCAAATGCGGCATTTGCTATTCTAGTTTCCACATCTGTGAATAAAAGGCAATGCCCATCCAGCCATGATAACACCTATAGTAGTCCTTAACAGTTGAAACTGTGAAATCACCTATAGCTACTGTACTTTAGCTACGGACATCAAAACCATAGCTAAAAGTTGGGCTATAGCCATCTGTTTGTGACAAAAAGTTGAGCTTTAGCTACGGTCATTCTGACTATAGTTAAAAGCAGTTTGTTCGTAGCTAATAGCTACCTATAACCACGGTTTTTAGGTATCCGTGGTTATAAGTTAACCTAACCTACTACGGTTTTTTTTCGTGCCTAAGTACCACTTTCTTCGTGGCTAAAAGCTACTTATAGCTATAGCCACGGATTTTAGTAATTTATTAATTACTATCAATAGTTACTAATTATTCTTCACCAAATAATTATTAGTAATTAATAAATATTATTATTAGATAATTATTAACAAATCATAATAACAATTAATGATGATTAATTAAAACTAGTTAAATTAACAAATAAATTGTTAATATTTTCATAAGTAAATTACTAACAAATAAAAAGTTTATAAAATGTAAATAAATAATTAAATATTAATTAAAATTAGTAATGAACAATTAATTAATTTATTTAATGAATTATTAATTAAAAATCAAATGATAATTAATAATTTATAATTAACAATAATTAATTAATAATTATTATTACTTAATTATTAATTAATAATAGTTCAAATAAAAGATTAATAAATTTATTAATATATTAATAACTTCGTAAATAAATTATTAGTAATTTCATAACAAGTCATACATACATAAATAAAACTAAATTATTATTTAATTAAATAAAACTTAATAAACTTAATTATTTATTCACCAAAAAGAATAAACTTAATTATTTAATTTCATAACATTCCCTCTGTCTCTCTTAGATGCATGGGGAAAAATATTATGGCTTATTGGGCTTAAATCCTATTACTCTATGAGGCTACAAAACTTGAGTGTAGGGATGACAATTTTCCCCATCCCAACCGAGTGCCCAACCTCCCCAACTAGGCAAGGATGGGGATGGAGATTGCCTTAACAGGGGTAGGGTGGAGATAGGATTAATAGGAATACCTTAATTGGGAATAGGAACAGGGACTAAACATATCAACAATGCCCAAAAATCCAACGCTCAATAGGGGTGTTCACATTAAATGTCAAAGCAACCAAACTATCCCAACCCAACCCAACCCGAACCGAACCGATCTTATATGTTTAAGTAATTATTAATTAGTCCCTACCCTATATGTTAAATGTTGATATATTTTATTTGTTTGTTAGAACTTTGAAAAAAATTGTTTATTTATGATAAAAACTGATGTAGCACGATCCGGTCACTCCTAGCTGGTATTCGTGTGGCTCCTGAGAGGTACCTGAGACGAGAGGAAAGAAGAAGAACTCCCGAGGGTTTGCCCAGCGAGAACACTCCAACGATTAAGTCAGTATTCTGTGCAAGAAGCAAAGGGAAGACGAAGGCTAAGAGTCCAGATTGCGTAGGTGATTCGAAGATACCTTGTTCCTTGAGAATAAGCCCCTTATAACAGAATTCCGTTGCTTCAGGCCCTCTGGCTTCTGACAGGGCAGGTATAACCACCACTGTCAGTCTGCCACAACCGTTACAGGCAAGGATGAGGTGGGACGCCCGGGGCCGTCGTTGCAGGATACGTGCCTGTCAGGTGCGAGACACCTTTCTAAAGGTGACAGGCGCGACACTATCTGATGAGGGACATGCCTGCTGTCCACAGATTTGTCGGGTACGGCGGTCGAGCAGGAAGCCTTCTTGTGGTATACCGAACTACCCTTCCGCGAATTACCCTGAGCCGGGCTGTCTCTTGAGTGACGAGCTGCTTGTAGCAAGTTATGCCGAGCTGGCTGACCCGAGGTGTCTATGCCTCGGGGTATCTAGAGATGGATCGGTGCGTTCTTGCCTGGGAGTGGCCTGAGGTCTATTGGGAGGAGCTCGAGCCTTAAGAGAGGTTAGGGCATCCCGAACTTGGGACGCCCCGAAGTGCCTTAACCCCGGGGAGGAGGTGCGGGTAAGGCGGCTTCCGGTGAGTAGTTTACCCGCCAAGTTGCCGAGCTGGGCTTGGTGGAACTTTCCCTCCGAGTTGTGGTCACGCCCGTTGCGCTGTCATGTTGAGTCACTTTTTGAGCAAGGTCACGCCCACATGTACCCATGCTACGAGGTCGAGCCAAATCACCCTCCATCAATTGCCCCCCACTCCCTGCGCTGGCGGCGATGACCCAGCGTGGGGAGGTCATGACACGCCGGGTGGATTTAGCGTTGGTATTCATGCAGCACGAGGTGGCCCTTCCCCACCGATTGGAGGATAGCCGTTCAAGACCCCGATGTCATCCTAGACGGGAAGACCAAGAAGGTGCTCCAGTCATTGGCTCAGCTTGGGTTGAATTATAAAGACTTCACTTCTGAGGAGAAGCTCATCCAGGCGAGCTTCACCCCGGTTAGGTTTTCCTTCACTTCGGCTTTCTATTCATATGTTTACTTCGGGTTGTTGATGTCGTGTTTCGATGCAGGTCCCATGGAGGCAGAGAGAATAGATAACCAGAAGCTCTTCCGCCAGATGAAGAGAAAGAAACGCGTAGCCAAGAAGGCGCGCGTTGAGTCCCCGCGAGCTTCAGCCGAGCCCCAACCTCCGCAGACTTCAGCCTCGGGGCCCGAGGTGGTAGCGGAGCCTGTCATTGACTTGGAAGAAGGGGCTATGCCTCAGGGGCCCGAGGTGATAGCGGAGCCTGCCGTTAGGCCCACCGAGCCTGCTGCCAAGCCCACCGGTCCTGCTAGTGAAAGCGTCACCGAGGCCAATGTTGCTGCTGCCAGGGCTAATCCTGTCGAAGTTGTTGCCGAGGCCTCTGAGAGTTCCACTCGTGATGTGGAGATGACGGCTTCCAGCTCGGAGGGTCAGGGGAGCCAAACCGTCCTGAACCCCCTAGTGTAGCCTGAAGAAGAGCAAGCTGGCTGCATACCCGGGGGAGGTCAGTGAGTGGTCCAAACTCACTCCTGGTTAGCTCGGCGCCCGAGCTGCCATACTATGGTGGTGAGTCTTTCTTCTTGAGTCTCTCTCCTTTTTTTTTGATTTCCCTCTTGATCGGTTTCCCTTTTGCAGGTGAACACCGCCATTCGCGCCTTGATCCTGCAATCAGATCGGCACCTGAGGTGGGCTCTGGAGGCTGAGAAGTCATCTCACGCAGTCCATACTGAGTTGAGGGCAGCTCGCTGTCAGGGCATCTCACGCAGTCCATACTGAGTTGACGCCTCGGCTCAGAAGAGCTTCATCGAGGTGTTAATGGCAGAGAAAGGGGAGCTGGCCCGAGACAAAGACAAGCTGGGGGCTGAGGTGAACGGCCTCAAGGTCGGTCAGGAGGCCTTAGGGCTCGAGGTGAACCGCCTCAAGGCTGAGCGGGATGCCTTGACGCTCGAGGTGCAAGGCCTCAAGGAGGCGAAGGGGAAGCTGGAACATGAAGTGGGGTACCTCTAGGAAGACATAAGAGAGAAGACTACAATCTTCGAGGGTGCTCTCGAGGAGGCCAAGACTCAGGCTGTCATTGACTACGTTAACTCTTCAAGGTTTGACGACGTGATGATGGAGGCCTACCGTAAGGGCTTCAATCTTAGTTGGTGGCTGATCAGGCACCTCTTCCCCGATCTGGACACAAGCACCATCACTACTTCGCGGATTACTGATGGCATCGTGCGTCAGTCAAAAGATGACCCCAATTCCGAAGATGAGGGTGCCGAAGATGAAGCAGAGGATGCTGGTCCAGATACTGTTCCCGAGGAGGTCCCTGATAGAGGCGACGAGCTCCCGAAGTAGTTTGCTCTTTATATTTGTAACTGAATCTTCTCCCCTTTTCTTTCTTGTAGTTAAGACATTCTCAACGGAATTTATGTAATGAATTTTCTGCAATGAAAAAATATTTTCCTTTTATTAAAAGTGCACAATTCATTTTTGTCGAAACGGTTATCTCACCCCATGCTGTTAACCTATCGAGTTGAACTTCCAAAGTGGGTGTTCCTTAACGGCCATCGTGGGCCCCGAACTGTTTAGTAGGGGTAGCCTCGTGTATGTCGGGGTGAGGGACATAGTAGAGCGCATGCCCGACCTGTCCGCACCTGAGGTAGGTTGCAGTCTGCTGTCCTTAACGGGTCCAACTCTTTGCATGCCAGGGCGGGCTATTTGTTGTAAGGTTCGTGCCCGAGCCGCCTGCACTTCAGGCGCTACAAGTATTTACTTCATGCTGATGGGGTAACTTAGTTTTGTATGCTGTTGAGGTTTCTTCATTAGCTCGGCGTTTCGGCCCTTAGGCTAGAGGAGTGGCTCGTGGCCCACTTTCGGAGTCTGCCCATGCCATAGAGGCGATTGGGTCCTATTGTGCCGAGGTCATATTAGCTCGGTATTCTGGCCCTTCGGCTTTGGGAGTGGCTCGTGGCCCACTTTCGGAGTCTGCCCATGCCATAGAGGCGATTGGGTCCTATTGTGCCGAGGTCATATTAGCTCGGTATTCTGGCCCTTCGGCTTTGGGAGTGGCTCGTGGCCTACTCAATTCCTACAGATAGTATTGCCTTAGGTTGACAATATTCCATGCCCGAGGTACTTGTTTCCCTTCGAGGGTCTCAAGCTCGTATGTTCCTTCCCCGAGCACTTGTTTCACTCGATAAGAGCCTTCCTAGTTGGACCCGAGCTTGCTAGCGCCGGGCTCAAGTACCATAATTTTACAAAGGACCAGGTCGCCAACGCGGAGATTCTGCTTCTTGACCCTGGCGTTATAGTACCGAGCTACTCTCTGCTGGTAGGCTGCTGTCCTAATGTACGCGAGGTCCCTTCGTCGAGTAGATCGAGGTTGTTACATAGCTCATCTTCGTTTGTTTGATCACTGTATGCCTCTAATCGTAGCGTTGGCACTTCGACCTCTGCGGGAATCACTACTTCGGTGCCATGGGTGAGATTGAAGGGTGTTTCTCCCGTGGCGGTCTTCTCCGTGGTCCGGTATGCCCATAGAACACTAGGTAGTTCATCTACCCACAATCCTTTAGCCCGGTCCAACCATGCCTTTAATCCGCGGAGGATGGCTCTGTTTGTGATTTTTGCCTGACCATTTGCTTGAGAGTGTGTGACTGAAGTAAAGTTCTGTCGGATTCCCATGTCTCGGCACCAGTCTTGAAATTTGATGTCCTCGAACTGCTTGCCGTTGTCGGAAATCAATACCCGAGGTAATCCAAAGCGGCACACGATGTTCTTCCAAAAGAAGTTTTGAACATTTCGGGCTGTGATCGTTACGAGGGGTTCGGCTTCTACCCACTTGGTAAAATAGTCCACTGCTACTACTAAGAACTTCCTTTCATCCGTTGCTGGCAAGAATGACCCGAGTAGATCGATGCCCCACTGTTCAAAGGGCCACGGGCTGGTGAGAAACTTGAGGTCGGCGGCGGGTTGGTGGTGAATAGTGGCATGTCTCTGGCATTTGTCACATTTTCTAACGAGTTCATTGGCATCTACCTTCATTGTTGGCCAATAATACCCTTGTCGGAGTGCCTTTTGGGCGAGGGCCTTGCCCCCCAATTGTTCTTCGCATAGACCCTCATGGGTGTCGCGGAGTACGAGCTCGGCTTTAGTAGGTTGCAAGCAACGTAGGTAGGGGAGCGTGTAGGATCTCTGTTATAGCCATTCATCTATCATGACATATTTGGCTGCTTGGCGCTGCACCTTTCTAGCTGCATTGCGATCTGTAGGGAGGGTCCCGCGTAGCAAGAAGCTCGCAAGCGGGTCAATCCAGCTAGGCTCTGCTTGAATGACGGGAGCGACGTCCTCTGCCCCCCTGAGAATGCTAGGCCGAGACAAGTCCTCTATGTACACGGTTCTCATGGTGATGTCGTTGGTGCTTGTAACAGTACAGGCCGAATTCCGTGATGAAGGTAATCTTTTCTTTGTTCGCCGGGTCCATCTTAATTTGTTTATAGCCCAAATAGGCGTCCAAGAAACTTAGCAACTCATGCCCTGAGGTCGTGTCCACCAAGCAGTCAATTCTGGGGAGCGAGAAGCAGTCTTTTGGGCAAGTCCGGTTCAGATCAGTGTAGTCGACGCACATGCGCCTCTTGCCGTTGGCCTTCTTTACCAGGATTGGGTTGGCTACACAGCTCGGGTAGTGGACTTCTCTTATGAAGTCAGCTGCGAGGAGCTTCTCGACTTCCTCGTCGACTGCTTTCCAGCGCTCCGAGGCTAGGTTGAGTTTCTTCTGTCTAACGGGCCTAACTACAAGATCAGTATTCAGCTTGTGATTTATGAGTTCGGGGTCTATACCGGGCATCTCTGCCACGGATCTTGCAAAAATATCTAAATTTTGAAGTAAGAAGCTTACTAGTTCGGATCGTAGGGGCTCCTGGATGAAAGCGCCGATCTGAAGCGTTCGAGCTGGGTCTGCTGCTAAGGTCAGAACTGTGAGTGTTTCTTCTATGGGCGCGGCTCGCTCTTCGCCTTGCTCCGTTGGCCGCTCCAGTTTGAGGTCGTTGGCCACCTTGGTTTTTCCGTTCAGGGTGGCGACATAGCACTTGCGGGACTCGAGCTGGTTGCCTTGCGCTACCCCCACACCGAAGTTTGTTGGGAACTTCATAGCCAAATGGTAAGTGGAGACCACCGCTCGTAGGACATGGGTGATTGGTCGACGCCTATTATGGCATTGTAGGGGGAGGGGGTCGCGACCACCAAGAAGTCGTGTTTGAATCTGACCACACAAGGCCATGTGCCGATTTCCACAGGTACTGTTATTTCCCAAGGGGACGGACTTCTTCTCTACTGAAGCCCACTAAAGGAGTGTCTGTAGGCTTCAGGTCGCTTCTCTGCAGTTGAAGCTGGTCGAACGCAGCTTTGAAGAGGATGTCGGCTGAGCTGCTTGAGTCAACGAGTACGCGCCTGACCTCAAAGTCGTTGATTCTTAGCTTTATTACGAGCGTGTCATCGTGGGGATAGTGGACCCCTCGCACATCATATTCTGTGAAGAAAATAGGCTCTTCTATCCTCGGCCATTTTGGGGGGTTCTTCTCCTCCCGGGTAACCTCACGAACTAACGTCCGAGCTGCTGCAGAAGTGCAACCCGCAACGATCGAACCTCCCACTATCATGTGGATGGTCCCCCAAACTGGCATCTCCTCCAGAGGCTGCCTCTACGGTTGTTCGGCCGGCCTACTACTGGACTCGGGAGCATCCTTACTGTGCTCCCCTTGCCGACCTGTTTTATTACTATTTTTATTATTATTTTGTACAAAGTTTCTCAAATATCTGCGACGGATGAGCTCCTCTATCTCGTCGCGGAGTTTTTACAACTCTCGGTACTGTGACCGTGATCTTTGTGAAAACCACAATACAGATTCTTATTTCTTTCATTGGGATTCCCCTTCAAATAGGGTGGCCACTTCATGTACGGGGCGTCCTTGATCGCCATCAGGATTTCGGCCCGCTTCGCGTTCAGTGGGATGTAATAAGCTCGGTCCGCTACAAGAGCTTGGAACAATTGACCCGGCTTTGCCCCCCGAACTGTATCTTTTTTCTTTCGGCTGTCCCCTTGACTGGAAGGCTCTCCTTCCCTCTTTCTTTTTTCGGGCGCGCCCTCGTCCTTTTGGTTGATCTCCTCTTCAGGGGCTTTGAACCTGTCTGCGAGCTTTAGAAACTCGGTTATGATCGCTGGCTGGTTGACGACCATGTGCCATTTGAACTCTTTGTGTGTCACGCCTTTCTTGGCTGCTGCAAGGCGTAAGGCGGGGTCCAGGCGCGGTATCTGCATACAAGCATCGTTGAACCGCTTGATATAGCCCCGGATGGACTCTCCCTCTCTTTGCACTATGCTGAGGAGGCTTTCTTTAGTCCATGGGCACCGTTTTCTGGTGACGAAGTGGGACGTGAAGGCTTGTGCGTACTGCGCCCAACTTCTTATCGACCTAGGTGCCAAGTTCCGGTACCACGTGCGGGCTGCTCCCCTAAAAGTAGTGGAGAAGGCCACACACATGCACGACTCACTGGCTCTCGCCAGGTGCATTTGTGACTGAAAAGCATCTACGTGATCATTTGGGTCAAACGACCCGTCATACTTGTCAAGAGGGGGGAGCTTGAAGTCTTTGGGCATTGGGACTGCCAGGAGTTCGGAAGACAGGGGGATGGAACTGAGAGGAGGGGAGCTTTGACTTCGGCCGAGCTTACCTCTTCTTTGCCCCCAAGCTCGGGCAAATCGCGGGTGACAGATCGGCGAGCTCGGCGGTGGCATCTCTGCTTCTTGGTGGGCTCGGCATTCGTGCTGCTCACCTCTGCGCTGTCCGGAATGGTTTGTGTAGGAAGTAGCCCGGTTCGCTGGTGATGGCTGCGGACAGAGGGATCCTGCTTGGAGTCTGTTGCCACGATCTTGAATCGGTTCTCAAGGAGCGGGGTTTCAAACTTTGACTGCTAAGGTGATGTAGACCTGGCGAGCTGGGGTCCTCTTGACCTGTCCGCCCATGGTGAGATCGGGGTAGCCCGTCTCTCTCGTCTGTCGCGGGGGGAGAACTGGTTTTTTGGGAGGTTTTGGGGGGCCTCTCCTTGGCCAGAGGGGCGCTCGTCTTGGCGGTGAGACTTAGCTTGCTGTGAGGCTGGGTGCCGGGGCGGGAGCTGCGACTGCTGAAGTTGAGGTTGAGGCAGCTGGGGGAACTGCTGCTGATACTGATACTGGGAGACCTAGTGCAATACGTGTTGTTGATAGAGCTGAAGTTGCTGGAACTATTGCATTTGGGCCTGCATGGCCTGCATGCACTGCATCAAGTCCTCTAGTTGGTTCGGGCTGGCCGTTGGGGGCACGACCGAAGGTTCGGTGAACGTTGGTCCGAATGTAGCAGGGAGTGGGGCGACGACAGGTGCCACTGTGAGAGGCACATTCAAGCTGGGGATTCCGTCTGCTGAGAGGGGGATGGTGAACTGTCCGATACAGACAGTAGGAAGCTGGGGTTGTTCCCTGGAGTTATCCATTTCTGTGCTTCGTCTGACGTTGCTAGAGGAGGCCATGGGTGTTGAATTTTTTCAAGGAAGAAAAGAACTGTGAAAGTTTAGAGAGAAAGGCCTTTTGAAGCTTTTCTCACAAACGGCGCCAAATGATGTTGCACGATCCGGTCACTCCTAACTGGCACTCGCGTGGCTCCTGAGAGGTACCTGAGACGAGAGGAAAGAAGAAGAACTTCCGGGGGTTTGCCCGGCGGGAACACTCCGACGATTAAGTCAGTATTCTGTGCAAGAAGCAAAGGGAAGATGAAAGCTAAGAGTCCAGATTGCGTAGGTGATTCGAAGATACCTTGTTCCTTGAGAATAAGCCCCTTATAACAGAATTCCGTTGCTTCAGGCCCTCTGGCTTTTGACAGGGCAAGTATAACCGCCACTGTCAGTCTGTCACAGCCGTTACAGGCAAGGTTGAGGTGGCACGCGCGGGGCCGTCGTTGCATGATACGTGCCTGTCAGGTGCGAGACACCTTTCTAAAGGTGACAGGCGCGACGCTATCTGATGAGGGACATTTCTGCTGTCCACAGATTTGTCGGGTACGGCGGTCAAGTAGGAAGCCTTCCTGTGGTATACCGGACTACCCATCCGCGAATTACCCTGAGCCGGGCTGTCTCTTGAGTGACGAGCTGCCTGTAGCAAGTTATGCCGAGCTGGCTCACCCGAGGTGTCTATGCCTCGGGGTGTCTAGAGATGGATCGGTGCGTTCTTGCCTGGGAGTGGCCCGAGGTCCGTTGGGAGGAGCTCGGGCCTTAAGAGATGTCAGGGCATCCCGACCCCGAAGTGCCTTAACCCCAGGGAGGAGGTGCGGGTAAGGCATCTTCCGACGAGTAGTTTACCCGCCGAGTTGCCTAGCCGGGCTCGGTGGAACTTTCCCTCCGAGTTGTGGTCATGCCCATTGCACTGTCATGCCGAGTCACTGTTTGAGCAAGGTCACACCCACGTGTACCCGTGCTGCGTGGTCGGACCAAATCACCCTCCATCAAAAACTAAAATGTAAAACAATACAATTATAATACAATGATACAATATTTAATTCAGTTTTGTATAAATTTAAATATATATTGACAAAAAATCAGTTTTGCATAAAAAACTAATCGATTTAAATATATATTTTTATTTTGCATAAAACTAAAAGGAAATAAAATTATATATAAATAGATATTTTAGTTTAATATATATATAAAAACTGACTAAACTGATAAATCGACCCTTCATGTTTGGGTCGGTTTTGCTTCAGGGTCGGTTGGTTTCGATTTAGTCAATTAGTAAATTGACTAGGTCAGGTTGGTTGAAAAAAATGATTCAAACCAACCTAAACCCGACTCGTGAGCACCCCTAACGTTCGATCTGATCTGATCGGATCTGATGTGACTCGATTTGAATTCAAATCCTATCGGTAAGTCAGATCTTCAGATTTGATCCAGTCCAACTTGTTTTCTTTAACAATTAATAAATTATTAAAAGAAAATTAAAAGATAGTATTTTAAATGAAGTAAAAGCAAAAAAAAAATATTTCCATCATATATATCATGGTTTTCGAACCGTCGTTGACCCGGCCAGTCAAACCATTCGGCCCGGGAACCATCCAGGCAACCAGTTCTGTTTTACCCCAAACTCGGTCCCTGGCCAAAAAACAGTTGAATTAGTTAATGACCCGTTGACTCGGGCAATCTAATGGTCGACTTGTTAACCCGTTCAATGGTTTTTGGCTGTTTCTTTGTCTAAACAGATTGTCCATTCGAACCGAACGGTCGAACCGTTGACTCGAAAACCAGTGGCTAGAGCAGTTCCGTTTCCAGATCGTTTTTTTAAACATTGATATATATACATGTTTTTCATAAAAAATATATAATATAACAAATTTATAAAAATATAATATAATAATATATTTATAAGTAAATAAATATATATTTATATGTATATACTATTATATTTATAAAAATATATTTATAAATAAATATATATATATATATATATATAATATTTATATATTATGCCTTTTGAACAAATGTTAATGGAGGGGGCATAGCTTAATGATGGTCCCATCACATTCTATCATTTCAAATTGGAGAGATTAGAGAGCAAAGATTTTAAAGACTATAGGGGAAACCAATTTCAAATTATCAAACGAATTAACAAATCAAAAACCCTTCGTCTTCCTCTTCATTCTTCACGCGATAGAGAAACTTTCACTCTCCCAGTCTCAGAGATTCGGACTTTCTCAAGCTCTCTCACAGCTGACGCCCGACATCTGACGAGACAACGACCGACTTCCGATGAAGCGATGACCAACGCCCGATAAAGTGACGATCGACGATCTTAGACTTTCAGCAATCAGCAATCAGCTCTCTGCAAGTCTGCAACTATTTCTTCTTCTTCTTCTTTTAATATTCCTGATTTGGGGTTCTTATTTGTTCTTTCTACAACTATTAGTATTTGGTGATTGTCTCATCAACTCCTCTGTAACCAGCAACCACAGCACAAGGACCATCGTCCAACAACATTCAAAGGTAACACAACACCCAGAAAAACCCTTTAAAGAAATGCAATGAGATGCTTCATCTCTCTGCAAGTCTAAAACTATTTCTTCTAATATTCCTAATTTGGGGTTCTTGTTTGTCCTTTTTCTTCTTCTTCTAATGCAATGAGAAATGTTTTTGTAGGTGTGCTGGGGTCGATTTCTTTTTGTGAGAAGGCCATCAATTGAAAGGAGAATACCCATAGAAAAGCCCTTGAGTGCACATAGAAATACAAATCAAATTAAAACTGATGAAAATCAAATTAAAACCCGTGTTGAGATCTTTCGATTAGTGAAGCCCTGTTTTCACTACAACAAAGAGTAGGCTCTTCCTGCATATTTGCAGAGGTGGGTAAGTATGCAGGCTGTCTTGAAACATTGTCAACATTTCCCTCCTTGGAAGTTTGACCATATTGAGATTTTTTGGTACGGGATGGTTTGCCCATGCTAACAATATGAGGCACCCATAATGAGAACTCAAAATCTTTAGAATAATAGTCCACTGTAGCATCCAACAATCTCCCATCATACCAAGGTCTCTCCACATGAGGTAGTCTGTCCTTGTCAACAATACAAGCAGGTAGAGTGAGGCAATGAGCCCACAAACAACTGCTGTGGGAGGTCCTGAGTTACTGATCCCATCCCTTTCTTCTATGGTTTGTGGTGGTCTTCCATGAAAGGAGGATCTATCATTACTAACAGAAGGAGCAGATCTAGAAACACAACCCTGTTGATTGGCAATCAAAACATGAGCTTCAACAATGACCTCAAACTTCAGTCAAGAATGAGAAAAGTTGAATTGTTTTCTCTCTGTTCAACAATAAACCTTTCAGTAACAAGGCATGTAAGCCATACAACAAAATAGGAACAAAAATGGGTGAATAACAGTAGCTATCCCAAAATTATCAATTTGGGTGTCAAGATTGGTAAAGCTTTTATGTTGAAAAATCTCTTCCATTCTTTTCACACCTATTTTCTACTATAGCATATATACATCTACCTAGTTGATTATACTGAAGAAAAAACATTGATGAAAAGAAAGTATATGCTTTAGGGACATATTTGCTAGTTCCTAGTTACCAAATTCTTTCCCACATTTGCAATTGATGACTATTATTGTAAAGACAAGCTAGAACCAAATGTCAAAGTTACTGCAAAGAAAGAACCAGAAGACCAATGAAACCAACAAAATAGGCAACCCTTTCCTTTTAACTCAATTGGTAAACCATGACAATCCCATCCAGGCACATAATGGACTATAATTTTGAAGAAGCTACACAAAATTTTAAAAGGATTAATAAATAATAAACAATAAAGTGAGAGGAAGAAAAGAAAAAAAAAACAAGCAGAAACATTTATATAATGATATCTAACCACGAAAATATGAAGTTCACAACAGGAGTGCAACTATACTTGTTTCAAAAATTATTTTTGCACATTATTACCTTACTCGTTTCAAAAAATAATGTGCACATTATCAAAGAAACTAACCAATAAATTAGGCATAGCAATTAAAGCAACAACTAGATTTCTTTATTTTTTTTCAGATTAATAAGAAGTTATAGTAAAAGGAAAATATAAAAAGTAGATAGCAAAAAACAAGAGAAATGAAACAACTATATGCTGATAATACATAAGAAAAAGAAGGTGGCTGGTAGATACATAATACTTACAACCTTAACCTCATTAAGACACCTGCCATCAAATTGGCTAGTCTTAGAATTCATCTATATGAAATGTTTTTTTTTTTCTTTTATTGGTAATGCTTAGGTTCAATTAATTTTAACAAATTAAATAAAACAGCAAATGCCATGATAAAAGAATGAAGTAAAGCCATGCACTAGCAAGAAGTGGAGTTGTAATAGGGAAACTTTGTGATAGGGTTTATGATGTCCTAGGAATGATCTGTAAAATGCTTATGACTTTATAGGTTTTTGTCTGTTGGCTGTATGTGCTATCTTATAATTACCCTTCATTTCAAATACCTTGAAATGCTAGGGATTGCCTTTTCCTTCTACCATATTAGTGCCCATTTAGGCTTGGATTTGTCATTTTATATCTCCAAAAATGTGATTTCTAACTTATTTTCTATTATTTTCTTATAGGTTGAACATGGTAAAGGAGGATACTTCACACGTGTAGATGGAGACATTTGATCAAACTTTACATGACAAGTTTTTTTTTTGGATTGAGTTTCATGTATTCAATAACCTTGAATTTGTAATAAACACATGGATGTTAAAGCACCTTGAGATATAGTTCATGTATTCATTTTAAGTTCAATTTCCATCTTATATTATGAATTAGATGCTTGTATTCAATACAGGAAAGTATGCTTCAAAAAATAATGGAAAAAATTAGGATCTAGGTTATGTTTTTAGCTACAGTCATTCAAAACCGTTGCTAACGACAGTTCACATCCATCGTGAACCGTAGCTATAGGTTATTTTTTTACTACGGCCAGTTAATATCCGTAGCTATAGATTGATGTCTTTTGCTACCGACTATTTAAATTGTAGCTATAAATGAGTAGAAGTTCAAGACTCCTATCAGACTTGAACCCTAATAGATTTCAGGTTCGAAAATAGAAGGAAAATGTATAGAAGAGAAGAGAGAGAAGAGAGAATTGTAGAACACAAAGGGTTGAAAGGAGGGATAGAATCTGAATGTTCTGACCACCAACTAACCCTAGGATGACTAGAACACATTCTACCCTACGAACACAGTGGGACCATAGTTGTGGGGCCCACATCAGTGTTCTCTATACTCCCCCTCAAGTTGGGAATAAATGTTTATCATTCCCAACTTGGATAGATCTGCCTCTAGCTTCTTCCTTGGTACAACTTTGGTGAGGATATCTACTAGCTGCATGTTGGATGTGATGTACGAGAGACACACTTCTTGTGATGAGACCCTCTCTCGTACAAAATGTCGATCAACTTCAATATGTTTAGTTCCATCATGCTGCACCAGATTGTGTGCTATATTAATAGCCGCTTGATTATCACAATACAACATCAGGGGCTTGTCATACTCAATACCCAACTCCTCAAGTAGTGATCTCAGCCATAGAATTTCAGCCACTTCGTTTTCCATTGACCTGTATTTAGCTTCAGCACTAGATTGGGAGACAACACTAACTGCATAACTGATATCTGGCCGAGTGAGGCAGAGATATAGGAGCTTTCCCACTAATCGTTGGAACATAACTTTGTCTTCAAGAGGTTCCCCACTCTCTACACTAATCCTGTGGTTCTGTTCAATAGGTGTATCTGCAGGCTTGACACCTAATTTTCCAGTTTCCTCCAACAGATTTAGAACATATTTGCTTTGAGAGACAAAGATCCCCTGTTTAGATCTAACAACCTCAATACCCAAAAAATACCGTAGTGCAACAAGTTCTTTCACCTCAAACTCTTGATGAAGGAGCTGTTTGAGGGACTCAATCTCATGGCTATCATTTCCTGTCACCACAATATCATCAACATATGCTGCAAGTAGTGTCAGAGAGGACTCCACCCTCTTGATGAACAATGTATGATCTGACTGGGCCTGTACATAACCGAACTTCCTAAGGGCTAGTCTGAATCTATCAAACCAAGCTCTAGGTGACTGCTTCAAACCATACAATGCCTTATTGAGCCGGCAGACCTTCTTACCTGTCTCTGTATCATAGAATCTAGGAGTCAACCACATGTAAACCTCTTCCTGCAGGTCTCCATTCAAAAAAGCATTTTTAACGTCCATTTGGTATAAGGGCCAAGTGTGGCTTGCTGCAAGAGATAATAGAGCTTGAATGGTGGTCATCTTGGCTATCGGGGCAAAGGTCTCCAAGTAATCTATACCATAAGTCTGGGTGAACCCTTTTGCAACTAGTCGAGCTTTGTACCTCTCAATGGAACCATCCGCATTGTGCTTCACAGTAAATACCCATCTGCATCCAACTGGTTTCTTTCCTTTGGGTAGATCAACTAGCTCCCAAGTATTATTTTTCAACAGGGCATCAATTTCAATTTGCATTGCACCTTTCCACTCTGGGACTGATAGGGCTTCTTGCATTGTTCTTGGAATAGGGACATTGGCAACAGAAGTAAGATAGGACCTGTAGGAGGGAGACAGGTGATCATAGGATAAAAATTGGGAAATGCAGTGGGCTATAGATGTAGTGCAATGCTGTTTCCCTTTACGGACGACAATGGGAAGGTCAAGGTCGTCTGCAGGAGGTGAAGTGGCAACAGTGGAAGGAGTCTCTGTGGGCCCTAAGACTGTAATACCTGGGCTTGGAGCCGCAGAAGAGGTTGGAGCTGGCCTGGACTGTTGATGACCGGGATCAACCTGCCTGCATCGCCTGTGATAGACTCTCAACTCCTGATCCCTCTGACCACCCTCACTACTGCAATCCTCATCACCCAATGGAATAGGCAAGGGAACAGCCCCAAAAGTATTAACCCTACCCTCACCCAAATCCCCACTCTCACTGCTCTCCCCTTGAGGAGAAACCCGAGAATAATAGGGTGTCTCCTCAAGGAAAGTGACATCCATGGAGACAAACTTCTTCCCTGAGATAGGATCATAGCAGCAATAACCCTTTTGAGTTTGTGCATAACCAAGATGCATTTGGAGGTCTTTGGTTCGAACTTGGAGTGATGGGGTCCGAGAAGCTGAACAAAACAGGTACAACCAAATGTTTTAAGGGGAACAATAAACAACTCCTCATTTAGGTATAGAAGGGAAAAATGAGATTTCATATCAAGAATCCGGGAAGGAACCCGATTAATAAGATATACCGCCGTGAGGATAGCATCACCCCAGAAGCGAATAGGGACATTGGAAGTAAACATAATACTTCTAGCCACCTCCAAGATGTGTCTATTCTTCCTTTCTGCAACCCCATTCTGCCGAGGTGTATGAGGGCAACTGCTCTGGTGGATAACCCCATGATTAAGAAGGTAAGATATCAATGGCTTAGCAAAGTATTCCTTTGCATTATCAGATCTAAGAACTTTGATCTTGGCATCAAACTGGGTTAAGATAATTTGGTGGAAGTTTTGGGTCATGGTGGGAATCTCATCTCGTGAACACATAATATAAACCCAAGAAAACCGAGTGTGGTCATCAACAAATAACAAAAAATATCTGTACCCACCCATAGAAGGGATGTGATATGGCCCCCAAACATCAATATGCACAATATCAAAAGAACTATTACTCATTTTATTACTCAATGAATAAGAGTTTCTACAATGTTTAGCAAACTCACAACTTTCACATTTCAACTGGGACAACTCAACAGACTCTTTAAGGATCGAAAAGACAAATGACCCAATCGGTTATGCCCAACCGGACTCACAATCTGAGAAACAAGTGACTTATTATCCACTGATTCTTCCCGACGAGAACTCTCCCCGAGCAGATAGATCCCATTCGTCTCATGGCCAGTCCCAATCACCTTCTTCGTCTCCAAGTCCTGAAAAACACATCGGTCAAGGAAGAAAGTTACTGAGCAATTCATATGTTCGGTAATACTACTAACTGAAAGAAGGTTAGTATCAAGCTTAGGAACATGCAAGACAGAAGACAAGGAGATAGTATCCGATAGTTTGATGTCACCCTTGCCAGAAATGGGGACAAGAGAACCATCAGCAATAGATACTTTATCCCTACCTGAAGACAAATAATAAGTGGTAAATAATGAAGGCAAGCTAGCCATATGGTCGGATGCACCTGAATCTATTACCCAACAGGGTTTAGTAGTACTTGGAGCTGAGGCATGGTAGGCTGAGGCTCGAGTACTTGAATGTGCGAAAGCAGATGTGGCAGGGGCTGATGATGATTGCAGTGGCTGAGCTGAGTTCCCAACTTCCTTTTCCAACTGTATTAAAGCAGCCTGAACTGCAGTTAAGGTCTCTAAAGGTGTGCCTCTTGTGCCAGATGAGGATGCTAAATCAGTGTTCACGGCCACATGAGCATTACCCTTCTTGCTTCTCAACTTTGTTGGGATCAAATGCGAATGCAGTTTCCAACATGTTTCTTTTGTGTGTTTGAGTTTCTTACAATGCTCACATACCACATCTCTTTTATCTTCCTTCTTCCTGTCCCTTTCTGAATCACCTCCGGATTTGGGTTTAACAGCTACAAGGTCTGGTGTAAGAGGCTGAGGTTGCATCATGACTTTCCTCCTGGTCTCTTCACTATGCACTAAGGAGTATGCCTGGGAGAGAGTCACACTATCTCTGGTCAATATCTATTGCCGCACAATATCATACTCTGAATTCAGACCTGCAGAAACTCAAACAACCCGTTTGTCTCGACTTGCTTTCTATTGGTCTGTGCATCCTTGGGACTCTTCCACTCAAGAGTCTCTAAGTGATCAATCTCATGCCATAGGGACTTCAAGGTAGAGAAGTAAACCGAAACTGGTTTCTCTCCTTGTTTAAGTGTATTCACTTCACATTTCAATTCATAAGCTCTAGCAACATTAAGGGGTTGGGAATAAGTTTCTTTTATAACATCCCATATCTCCTTGGCTGTCTTTGTCCACAGGTAATTTCGGCTGATATGAGGCTGCAAAGAATTACACAGCCATGTCATAACCAAGTAGTTTTCTTGGACCCACTTGGTATACATGGGGTCTCCCTTGGAAGGTTCTTTCACATCTCCCAAGAGATACCCTAATTTACCCCTTCCCCCAATAGCCATCATGGCTGATTGGGTCCATTCCAAATAGTTTGATCCATCAAATCTTACGGTTGTAATCTGAAAACCTGTCTCAGAAACACTATCGGAACTGTTGTTCCCAAAACTGATTTCTGCCTGATTTTTAAACTCCATTTCATTCAAGAACCAGTAGTCTCAAAAATTAGGGATACTACAGTTGAAGAACAACACTTAGACTATCAATCACAATAAAAAATCAGTATAGAACTAATTTGTATTCACAGTATATGTGCATGAAACCAATATAAGTCTGATCTGAAACCAATTAGCAAACACAACAGCAACAGTCTGTACAGTTTTCACCCCTTAAAAAATCTGATATGCTGAACCAGAATGATCTGATATGCTGAACCAGAATTAGGGTTTTAACCAGTCCTTAGAAAATTCTCAGCCGCACATTCCAAGTAGTACCCTACAGATAAAACTTGTAGTAGAGTTAATATGAAACCCTAAAACTGATCAATGCTGAAAAGAAACTTAAGAAGAGCTTCACAGGTAGATTGCAAGGCTTGGCTCAACAGTAGGGTTTGTAGCAAGATTAGTAGGGTTTGCCGTAAGATCAATATCAAGCCCTAGAGAATAGAAAGAAGAAAACCCTAGAATGGTTCGACCGCCCATTCTACATAGGTCCAACCTATCTTCTCTGATAGTACTTCTCTTAGAAAATAAAATAACTTACAAGAGAATGTTGTTTGCTGCCTTCCAAGGTTACTCGAACCCTAGCCTTCTCTGATTCTTCCTGATCACCAACACTTTGCAACCGTGGCAAGTCTTCAACAACTGCTAAACCCTCTGGCGATCTCCAAGAATCAATCAACGAACTCTACTTTATCAGCTTCCAGCCCTAGATGGTTCTCATGTGGTCGGCTGGACTAGACTCACATGAGAAACCCTAACCTTGCTCTGATACCAAGTAAAAGTTCAAGACTACTATCAAACTTGAACCCTAATAGATTTCAAGTTCGAAAATAGAAGGAAAATGTAGAGAAGAGAAGAGAAAGAGAAGAGAGAACTGTAGAACACAAAGGGTTGAAAGGAGGGACATAATCTAAATATTCTGCCGCCGCCACTTCTATTTAGTATTTATAGGTTATGCTCATTACATGGAAAGGACAGATCTGCCCTTAGTATTTACATAACAAATAGAACAAAATAAAACTGAAATAACCAATTGACCACCAGCTAACCCTAGGATGACTAGAACACATTCTACCCTACAAACACAGTGGGACCATAGCTATGGGGCCCACATCAGTGTTCTCTACAAAATGCAAATTTTGTAGCTATGGACATCACAAAACCTTAGCTAGAAAGTCAAATTTGTAGCTACGGATAACTTAAAAACCGTAGCTACAAGTGCATATATAATTATTTAGATTAGGCTGTAGCTATAGGCACAAACCGTAGCTATAGGTTAGTTATAGCTATGGATTCGTTCAGCCGTAGTTATTGCCTATTGTCACCGCGATTGTAGCTACCGTTTCTTAACCGTAGCTAGTCCGTAGCTATAGACCTATAGCTACGGTTTTTGGCATTTGTACCTACGGTTTTGTCCGTAGCTATAAGCGTATTTTCTTGTAGTGGGTGAGAGAGATCAGAGTGTGTGAGATAGTGAGAGAGAGTGAGATATGAGATTGAGAAATCTCAGATCTACTTTCATCGCCAATTTGCCACCATCGTCGTTGTTGTTTGCCGTTGTAGTTTTCCATCGTCGTCGTCATTGCCGCTGCAACTCGCAAGTCCTCCTCCTTCTCTTCTTCTTCTTCTTCTTCTTCTTCTTCTTCTTCTTCTTCTTCTTTTAAACTCTTTCAGCTAACAACTTTCTCAAATCTCTCTCAGTCAAACCTTATTTTCTCTTATATAGTATGCATCTTACCCTAATATTCCAATCTAATGGGTAAGATGTTCAAATGGATGAGTGATCTTATGGACCAAGTGTCTCACTCTTGGGATAGGAGAAATATATTCGATCTGTTTGATGATTTCATAGCTCAAACAATTGTGATTTAGAGCTTCCTAGATTTGAAGGTCAAGACAAATTGAGTTGGATCCCTGGTTCAAATGGAATATTTTTAGTGAAATCAGCCTATCATTTAGCTTACCACATGTCCTCAAATCAAGCTAATGCAAGCAACATAGAGCCTTACACAAAATAGTAGTGGTTAAAGATTTGAGCTCTCAAAATCCCACAAAAAAAAAATAAAACCTTTTATCTAGAAATGTTGCGTTGGTAGTGTAGACACCCCATTTTTGAGCTCTTCAGTCTTTCTATATTAATTTGAGCTTCAAGCATGCTTCGGCTAACCTCGCGGTCGACCTAGGGGTATTTTTAGAATTTTACAAAAGTTGGGGCCTCAAGGATCCAAAACCATAGGAATGTATAGCCCGAAAAACCAAACCCAATGACACCAAGATCACCTAAGTCCAACACCGTTTAACCCATCATCCTAAGACCCAAAGCTGAAATCGATGCCGATCGTTTGATCGGAATCATTTTAATCCTAATCCTCATTTCACATCAAATCCAAAATCTGAGACCATAGGTACGTAGAGCCCAAGAATTCAAATCCAACGACACCAAGATCGCCCAAGTCTGACACTGTTTATCCCATCATCCTAAGACCCGAAGTCGGAACCGATTCCGATCGTCTGATCGGAGTCATTTTGATCATAATCTTCATTTAACATCAAATCAAAAATCTGAAACCATAGGTACGTAGATCCCAAAAATCCAAATCCAACGATGCCAAAATCACCCGAGTCCGACACCGTTTACCCCATCATCCTAAGACCTGAAGTTGGAACTGATTCTGATTGTCTGATCGGAGTCATTTTGATCATAATCCTCATTTAACATCAAATCCAAAATCTGAGACCATAGGTACATAGAGCCCCAAAATCCAAATCCAGCAACACCAAGATCACCAAAATCTAACATCGCTTACCCCTTCATCTCAAGACCCAAAGCTAGAACCGATTCCGATCGTCCGATCAGGATCATCTCTAATTCTAAATCCTAACCCCCAGAAAATCTAAAATCCAACCCTGTAGATGGATAGAGCTCGAAATTCCGAGTGCAACGGTACCAAGATCGTCTAATTTCGACATCGTTAGCTCCTCCATCTTGAGACCCAAAGGTAGACTCGATCTGGGCCCTTCGTTTAGAATCCTCTTTACAATAACTTCGAAACTAGGGCATTCCATGACCAAAACTTTCCCTTAGCCTCTAGAAACATCTTAAAAATCTAACATTTGATCAGCTATAGCTTTCAATCAATCAATTCATTCACCTAAACTTGGAATGTCCAATTTAGATAAATTGGTGAAATCTTTCACTCTTTATCTTGATTGATTGAGATAATCTTAGTTCGTGCATTGGAATGATCATCACCTAGGTAGTCCCAATCTTCTTTTCTATTGAATTAGGTTATGGTCACATACATTCCGTCACTAAGTTATTTTTTTTCTCCCTTTCACTTCACACATTAGTATTAGGTTTAGTTAGAAGTCCCATGTTCATTTCTACTAGTCATGGTCTTTTTTTTTTTTTTTTTTACTTTTAATATCTTTACATCTTAGGAGCTTCTTGAATTTTCAACATCTTTTAACTTGTTTTTAGCCTTATACTTCAATTTTTTTTTCTCATCAATTTTGGTAGTTGTAGCTTACATTTTTTGGTTGATCTTTTAATTGTTATCTCTTGGTTTAATATTTTCTTTTTATTGTTAGATAAAAATAAGTATTTTTTTTTTGGTTAATCTAGTGTGATGTTTATCTCTTTTAAGCCCAAAAAAAACTTTCCTAAAAACATTGGTAAAGTAAAGGCCGGTTGAACTCAGCGAGTGTGGGGTGCCTAACACCTTTCCACCGTACTTTGGCCCCCAGACCCCAAGAATCTCATCTCTTTTGGGCAATGAGTCACTAAGAAAACCAAAATGTTTTTTCTTAAAAAATCCTTGGTTTTCCTAAATTTCTAATTCCAAAAATTTAGATGATGACTCCAAACTCCATATTCCAAAATCCGTCCCCCCTCTAGATCGGATAGCCACACGTATCATAAGAGTAAAATCAGAGCTTTTCAAGCAGCATTTGTGATAATAACCTTTGCCAGTTGTGTGGTAGTACCGAAGAAAGTATAGCTCATGCTCTTCTAGAATCCCCCCCTCTTTTGCTATTTGGTGAAGGTGGTGGATGGACCAAGAAGCTTTGAGAGTCCATGACGATTATATGTTAGAATACTCAGTTGTGCTGCTATGGATCATATGGAAAGCAAGAAACGAGTTTATCTTCAATGATGTGAGTCCTAATCTTGTATTTACATACAATTTTATGATGATGAGGGAAGTGAAGACAACTTTACGTCAAAAATCAACAAGCTCTTCATACCTGAGTAAAGTTAAGCCCTCTTCTTCTTTAGAACCAGGATGGTGGAAGGCACAAACTGGAGGAAGCTTCTCAAAATCTAAAGACAATGGTTTTGGTTTTTATTTTTTTATTTTTATTTTGAATGACTGGAAATTTTATTTTTTGGAAATGTGGACTGTGTAATATAATCTCTATTGAATTTGCTGAAGTGTTTGCAATCTGTAAATGTTGTTTCCGTGATTTGTCAAACATTCTCATTGAAAGTGATCCCCTCAGTGTAGTAAATGCCCTGAAGAAGCCTTTTGACTGCTCTCCTATAACTTAGCATCTGCTCATTAACATGGAAAGTGATTCCCTAAGTGTAGTAAATACCTTGAAGAGAAGTCTTTTGACTGCTCACCTGTAAGGCTGTAACTTGGACTCTGCTCAATGGGGTTAATCTAAGATTCAGGTTTGTGTCAAGAAGTAAGTTGGTTTCAATTAATTCGTTAGTGTCTCTCCTCTCCATTACTCCATTAAATTCATTAGCTTTATTTATATTTATACCCATTTCACCTTAACTATACTTTTAGATATATTAGATATACTATTAATTAAGCACGTGCATTGCACGTGAGAGTTTTTTTTTTTATATTAATTACTTGAATTTTAGATATATTATAGTTAAGATAAAAATTGAAAATTAACATAATAATATGATTAAAAATAAACACAAATTCTTATAGTAAATGTGCATGTGCATTACATGTGGAAATTTTAAATTACAATAACACTTATTATTATTATTAAATTTTGTATTCTATTTTTGTCATAAATAAAAACAATTTTTATTTTAACAATTATGTTTATTTATTATGATGAATATATAACATTATCAATGTTCTCAAATGCAACAAAATTCTATACTTTTATATTGTTTATGTTCTATATTTTTTAAATATTTATTATTCAATTATGACATTATGATTTTTTTTTTGAAAAGTTGGATCATTGACCCACCATCTACATAAGAAAATAGCTTTGCTTTGGGATCCATTTTAAATTATATATCATCTACATTATATAAATAATTTTTACTTATCACACTTAATTTTTTTTGATATAATTAATATATATTTTTATATATTCTTTTGATTACTTATAATTTTATTTTTTAAAGATTTATTATTTAACTATCATATCATCAATAAATCCATTTGACCCAAACCACTAACCCACTAACCCAAAAAGGAAAATAGTTTGATTTCTACGTTGACACTAAATTTTGTATTACATTTTCATCATTGATAAAATTATTTCTTATGTATAAAAGTTATTTTTGTTCAATATAATGAATGCATAACATTGGAGATGTACTAAATATTTATTTTTATGAATATATAACATTAGATATGTGCCCGATTATTTATTTATTTATTTATTTTTGTTATTCTTTAAATTTTCTATTTAAAAAATTTATTATTTGACTGTGATATTATTTCATTTCTAGGTTGATTTTAAATTTGGCTTTCCATTTTCATCATTAATAAAATTACTTCTTACATTTCATATCATTAATAAAATTATATTTCATATGTATTTTTATTTAGTAATAATGAAAATACAATATTAGAGATATGTAAAATTGTTTTTACTATTTGTATTATATATTTTATCTATTTTAATTTTTATTATTAAATTATAACATTATTTATTAACCCACTTGACCCCCAAATGGTTGAATTGCTTACCCACCACTAGGAGGGAAGAAAATAGTTTTGTTTTCAAATTATTTTTCTAAATATTTATTTTACACTATTAAAATTAATCTTGTGGGTTTAATGAGAGAATATACCTTAGTATGAGATTTGATGAGAGAAAATGGAAAGACAATTTTATTTCTAATTGGTTTTAAATTTTACATTCAATTTCCATCATTAATAAAAATATTTCTTATTTATCATACTTGTTGTTGTTTAATATGTCAAATATATGATGTTAAAAATGTTCCCATTTTTTTTAATTTCTATATTTTTTGCATTTTATCTATTTTGAATTTTATTATTTAATTGTGGCAACATAGATTGACCCATTTGACCTAAAATGGTTTAATTTCTTACCACTACCTAGATGAAAACACTATTTTTTTTTTCAAGTAGGTTATGAAAGTATGCTTTTATGTTATTGGAATTATTGATTTATTTGGCATGGATTTAATTAATATAATTTAATGATGAGAAGAAACAAAATGCCTTAAATATATGATTCAATGAAGTTGAATGCAAATTAATACCATAATTGTAGGATTTAATGAGAGGAAATTGAATGCATTGAATATCTTATAATTATCTCTTCTCAACTCATTTAGTATCAATAATTGATTACTCTTTTGCCCTCATTTTTTATCAATAAATTTAAATATAAAAGGTAAATTTTGTCCTAAAAAAACCCAGAAATATTCCAAAGGCTATTCGTGCTTTTTAAAGTAGTAGAGATTTACATTAAATTATAATTATTTATAAAATTAATTATACTGAAATAGAGATATTTGATGATTAATTATATTATTGGGTTAATATAATATGCTTATGTTTAAAAAAGTTAATTAATCAAGTGATTTTCTTTTTAGAGTAAATATTATTACTTCACCCAACAAATAAAAACTAGTGTTTTAAACATTGGCTTAAAGGCTGAATAGTTTTTAATTTGCCTCTAGGCAACCGGTCAACGGTTCAATTATGCAAGTTGAACAAGTCAAATCGTGACACATAATCCATTTGTATGTGTGTATAAAATATAATTACATTATGAGAGTGTGTGTTTATGTATACCAAAAGGTAAAATTTGAGGCCAAAAACCAAGGTTTTGTTGTATAATGGGGTTGTAAAGATTTCAAATAGCTACATTGATGCCTGTGTTTTTCTTCACCTCTGGTGAAAGATAGAGTAAACGAATGAGGGTTGCATCTTTGCCACTACAATGATAGTTGACAACTGAGATTGGGTTTGCACAGACTCTCCTATTTCCGCTATTACAGAGCAAGGCCCTACAATGTTTTTTTTTTTAATACAATTTCTAGTATTTTTATTTGCATTTCTTTTTACATTTTTGTTGTTTTTAAAATTTTTATTATTTTCTTTGCAATTTATATATTTTTTTTTGTATTTTTTACATTTGTTGTAGTTTATGTATTTTCTTATAACTTATGTAGTTTTTTGCTTTTTTTTTGTAATTTTTGCAACTTATATATTTTTTTGTTTTTTAATTTTTATAATTCCTTGCAATTTTCTTGTATAATTTTTCTATTTTATGTGTTTTTATATATTTTATTTTCTTATTTGAAAAAATTAAATTTTATCATTTTTTATTTTTCCACAAGTTTTGGTTTGAAATTTATAATTATTTTGAATTTTTCCAATTTAGGTATTTTATGCAATTTCTACTTTTTAAAACAATATGTTTTTTTATTCATATCTGATGAGAGCAGATTTGGCCCTCCACTGGCATCATGACACATGGCATCTCAAAACAGTTGGATGATACCCCGGCATCACCTAGGCGATGACTTGCCTTAACCAAAATTATGGAGTCCCAGCTAGTGACCTACCTGCCTCTGCCGCCGACCTGGAGACCTACCTCCGCCGACTTGGTGACCTACCTCCTTCGACTTGGCAATCTACCTCCGCCGCCGATCTAGTGACCCGGCGACCTACCTCCATTGACCTAGCGACCTGCCCCCGCTGCACGACCTGGTGGAAACCTAGCTGGTGATTTCGTCCATAACTCTGGCACCCGAATAGGGTGGCTAGTAGAACCTCGTCCAAGGCCGATCTGTGGTACCTCATAAGTACCGATCGAAGTGACCTCAACGTGAGGAGCAGCAACCTCCCTCGAGGGCTTGCTGACCTGATTGAGGTCCAAGTGGCGACCTGCGAGATGTGCTCGCCGACCAACTCTGCATGCATCCCATCACTCCTGGGTCTCTCGGAAGTTAACTCTCACACTGAATGTTCCGGAGGAAACCGAATAAGGTGCAAAGACTGGTCTACATGCATGACTACCTCTAAGAACTTTAGATCAGTTAGGCACGTCTTCCTAGAGATCTCGGATGCAGTGCGTGAAGCCCACGCCAATTAGAGGTGCACTAAATAAACAGATATGGGCATTTTAGGAGCCATAAAATGTTCGCATTAAAGTTGTAATAAAATGACTTTTATACCCTTGTCAAACAAATAAATAGAGGATAATTTTAATCCTAAAAATATTCCACTTTATATCCACACTTTTATATATAATATCAATATAGATATATCAACAAAGGGTTTCCCTTATTTTTGCATGAAATTCAAAAACCTAATTATTTCAAAATTTCGACTTTTTGACAAACTTCCAAGCTTTAGTGTTTTGACTTCAAAAATAACTGCTTATAAGTGAGTAGGCCTTGATTTTGACCTTTTTGATCTTTGGTGTCCGAAGGCAATTGCCAGACAGTCCCCCAAAACGGGCACTGAAATGACATCTGCCCTGTCCTCCTTTTAAGCTTTTCTACATTTATTTATTGGGCCAATACCTCTTGTTTATAAGACCTACAACAAAAGTCCCACTCTCTCTCCTACTCACTGAACTGGAGAGTTGGCTCGTATAATTAAAGGGCAAGATAGTAATAGATAAGTACTCTAAACTTTTAAATGCAACACCAATATATATATTGAACACTTGTTTAGCTTTATCTCAATCAACTATTATACATCTATTAAAATAACAAAAGTGACTTCTTTTATTCTATTTTATTATTATTAATCACCAGGCTTATCACTAACTTAAAAAAAAGGTAGTTATGGAACTCCCATTTTCTTTTTTTTTCTTCATGGGGTTACACTAGGGGGTGGAGCCCATCCCCCTCCCTTGATCTTCAACCCTATTTGTAATTTATCCTACAATTAATGGAAAAGAACGAGAAACCACCTCCCACTAGTCCAGAAATGTCAATCTCAAATCAGGTTGAACTATTAAACCAATTATATTGGTGACTCGGGGACTTTTCAGGGTTCGAGTTAGTAGATGTTGATGGTTTGAATGCAGGGATGGAATCAGGATTTTTTTCTTAGGGTTACCAAAAATTAATAAACGTGAATTGGGAAGCCAAAAGTTAATAAACATGGATGCATGGGGCCAAAATATAAGTGGGATATAAATGGATTTGTGGGGTTTGTAGGCCAAAAGCTAATAAACATCTCTAATATGAATGTTATTTTTCTTGCACACCCTTATAAAGGGAAATAGCCCTAAAAATAAGGGAATTTTTTTTGATAAAAATGAGAGCTTTATTAAGGCCAAAAAACATGGGAATTGATGAAGGACAGTTTCACAACTACGGAGGCATCAATTTACCAAGAAATCTCTCTAATTTTCTGAGAGCTTACATGGGAATCCCACTGTTATTTATTGATTGATTGTATTTGCTGCATGATTTCAGCTAGACTTTTCTTTGTTAAGTTTGTATCGGGCTGCATTAAGTATGTAGGGGAGAAATTTGTTTTCATCGAGTCTGGAGCAAGGCAAACTCCATCTTCCTCTGCAATCTTTTCAATACTTAATAATATATTAAGGTGGCTGTCCCTCCATTCGGAGTAAAATTTGGGACTAAAAGAAAATACGATTCAACTGATAGAGTAAAATTTGCAATCTTTTCATAAAAGTGTTTTTGTAAAAGTATTTTTATAAAAGTGTTTTCATAAAAGTTCTTTCATAGAAATGCTTTTGTAAAAATACTTTAATAAAAGTGCTTTCATTAAAGTACTTTCTTAAAAGTGCTTTTGTAAAAGTACTTTTATAAAATTCAATTAGGGATACGATAATTTTATAAGTGGTATTTTAAAATTCAACTAGGGATAATTTTGAAAGAAAAAATTGAATAAATGCTTATTGTATAAGCACTTAAAAAAACTGAAAAATAGGGCTTAATAAATAAGCCCTTATTTTTAAAATAAGCACTTATTTTAGGCTTATTTCTTAAATACCAATAAATGGTTAATAACTCCAATAAACACTTATTTTTAAGCACTCCCAAACATGGCCTTAATCTCATTGAGCTCCCGGAGAAAAACCAAAATTTCGGTTTTAAAGGATCAAATAGGTCTTCACTCTGTTAGGATTAGATGAATGTAATTAAGTTTTGTCCTTGGATTGTATGGGGATGAGATAAGCTCTCGAGAAAGAGATTTGTAATCTCGAGTTTTGGGTTTAACTAATATATAAAAATTTATAGGTGGTCACCCCTCCACTTTGGAGTAAAGTTTGGGGCTAAAACGAAAAACTCGTAAGTAGAAAAAGGAAATCAAGAGAGGCATGTATAAATGCAACCGTAAATGATAAATCATCTTCCTGTTAAGATAAAGTAAAATTAAGAGCAGGCACTAGCTAGTGGGAAAAGTACAACACAAGTGGTTAAAAGAAATCAATGAGAAGACATAGATGGAGGGGTCTTGTAAAAAAAAATGGTGCCAGATTGTACGTGGAATAAAATTCATTATCCACATCTAGGGGTGTCCATGAAAACTTAAAAACTGAACTGAATCGAGAAAACCGAATTGTAAAATGCAGTTAATCGAATCGATCAATTCAGTTTTGGTTTGGATTTTTTGAAAAACCGAAGGATTGGTTCGGTTTTTGGTTAATCTACAAAAAAATCGATGTTTAACCGAATTGACCGGTGTATATATATATTTATATGTATATTTTATATATATTTTTAATATATGTAACATATTTTCTATATATTATATATAAATATATTCATTATACATATAAATATATTCTTATATTATATTTATAATAATCTATTTATAAATATATTATATATATTATGTATTTTTAAAATATTTATAATATAATATTAAACATATATTTATATAATATATTGTAAATATAAAAACTGAACTGGTCAAAAACCGAAACTGGTGGACCGGTTAACCAGTGGTACCGGTTTGGAGAAATGGAAAAACTGATACCACCGATTCGGTTTGCAAAATATGTCCATGATTCAGTTAACCGAACCGTAAACACCCCTATCCACATCACCTCCTGGGATTGAAGTTTGGATATCAGATATCTCAGTGTGGATTGTGGGTCAATACCTTTCAATTCTCAACTTGCCAACTTGTCAAAAGACTGTAAATCACTTTGCATTGCGACATTGACATTGGATTCTAACACCATGAATTCTCGAGACAAAGAACTGTTTTGATCATGAGGTCATGGGTCCAATGGCTCAATTGGTGGGTTCATTTCATTCAAACAAAAAAGTTAGAGAAATATAAAATTGATTCAGAATATGCATATGGGATCTGCTGCGAATACAGCAAAGGCATGTATAACAGGGTACCTAACCAATCATGAACGAACATGCTAATGTTTTATGTGATCCCTCAGAGAGTCCTCTTCACACCAACCTCACAATGCATCTCAGTTGCACGTTGGAAACATCTTCATACTTTGTGTTGTACTTATTCATGGGAGATGTTCCCAATATACGGTGGCATGGAGCTGTGAAGTCAGTATGAGGTTTGCAGTGCAATTTTATTTGCACTAGTATAAATGCAAGAAAGTGCAAATGAAAAATTGCAAATTGTCATTTAATTTTGTTTCGAGTTTTACTTTGTTCTGCTTCATGTCTTAATCCTCATTTAATTTTTGTTGAACATAATGTTGTTGTGATGTGTTGAATGTAATGAATAATTCTGGTTTTGTCCTTTTTGTAAGCGGGATACAACCCTGACATGGGCTATGATGAATTTATATTTTGTACTGAACCTATCCAGGAATTTGTTCATAGGTTCATCAATTTGTTCATAAATCTATGGATTAATTTGTTCAATAATGACGCAGCGTAGAAGCAATGAGAACCAGAGCTGGCTATGCAAGCACTGGGCGTTCGCTAGCACCTAGCGAAGAGCACCGATTTCTCTAGGAGAGAGAAAAGGTGGCGAAAATAGGAAGAAGAGAACTTGAAGGAATTATGAAAATCTGAAGTATGAAATTGATCCATAATTCTGGGAAATACCAGTATTTACAATACATTGAGAAATTATAAAAGAACTAGGAAAAGAAATTAGATTTGATCTAAACATCTCAAACTTGTAGATAGGATCGAACTCTTCTTGACTTGATCTCCCCCGTCCGATTTCCCTTGATCTTATCCATGCATGAATCTTGGATTATCTAGAATTCTTGAATTCTTGATGAGTCTTGGATTCTTTGAATTCTTGATGAGTCTTGAATTCTTGAATTCTTGATGAGTCTTGGATTCTTTGAATTCTTGATGAGTCTTGAATTCTTGAATTCTTGATGGGTCTTGAATTTTGATAATTCTTGAATTCTTTGAATTATCTTGGACTCTTGACCTTATCCTAGGAGCTGCCGCCCCTAGGAGTGAGATGGGCCTTGGGATGGGCCTCCATCATTCTCCCCCACTTGGAGAGAACTCGACCCCGAGTCGTGACGAGGATAGGCAAGTGTTATCTCTAGCAGGTACTGGTGAAGGTCAGCCACGTTGAAGGTCTTGGATATACCCATATGATCTGGTAGGTCCACTATATAGGCATTATCATTAATCTTCTTCACGATCTTGTATGGACCATACTTCCGAGGCTTCAACTTGTTGTAGGTACCTACGGGAATTCTTTCCTTCCTTAAGAAGACCATAACCTCATCACCTACATCAAATACTTGAGGTCGGCGGTGTTTGTCTGCGGCCATCTTGTACTTGGCGTTGGATTGCTCTAGTTTCTGCTTCACAGCCTCTTGGACGGACTGGATTTGTTCTTCCATCTGCTCTGCTGAGATACTGGCACTGGGTTCCTTGGGTAGCTTCACTAAATCCAGTGCATGGTTAGGGACCTTCATGTACACGATGGAGAATGGGGATCTGCTTGTAGAACTGTGCACTGCATTGTTATAGGCGAACTCAGCCTGGGCTATGGCGAAGTCCCACTGTTTCGGCCGTTCCTGGCATATGCTGCGAATTAAATTCCCTAAGGTTCGATTTACCACTTCTGTTTGTCCATCTGTCTGCGGATAGACTGTACTGCTGAAATTAAGTGATGAATCAAACAACCTCCACAGGGTCATCCAAAAGCGATTGAGGAACCGTGTGTCATGATCTGAAGTGATGGTCTTGGGTACCCCATGTAAGCGAACAATCTCCCTGAAAAATAATTTGGCTGTTGCGGATGCATCTACTATTTTCTTGCATGGGAGGAAGTGAGCCATTTTTGAGAACCTATCAACCACCACGAAGACAGAGTCCATGTTCCTCTGGGTCTTTGGCAAGCCTAGCACAAAGTCCATGGACAAGTCTTCCCATATAGCAGTAGGAACGGGTAGGGGCATGTAGAAACCTGTGTTCTGGGTTTGTCCCTTAGCTGTCTGACAAACATAGCACCTGCTTACGATGGTAGACACGTCCCTTCTTAATTTTGGCCAGTAATATCGCCCCCTAACTGCTTCTACTGTTTTGTCCCTTCCCAAGTGTCCTGCTAAACCACCCCCATGCAAATCCCTGATGATCTTTTCGCGGAGGAGGTGCAAGGGATACACAGTTGTTCCCCTTTCATAAGGAACCCATCATAAATAAAGAAATCTTTTGCTGGCTGCTTATTCACACATTTCTCCCATACCTGTTGGAAGTCTTCATCTTGGGCATATAAGTCTTTTAGGCACTCAAAACCCACGATCTCAACACTAAGGGTCTTGATGAGAGTTACGTGCCTACTAAGGGCATCGGCCACCTTATTTTCCTGTCCTGTCTTATACACAATTTTATATGGGAACTTGTCTAGGAAAGCAGACCATCTGGCATGTAAATCACTTCTTAATTGCTTTTGTCCACTAAGATATTTTAGGGCTTGATGGTCAGTGTAGAGAACAAATTCTTTTGCAATTAAATAGTGTTCCCATGTTTTCAGGGCTCTAACCACCGCATAAAACTCCTTGTCATAAGTAGACCACTTTCTCCTGGCTTCACATAATTTTTCACTGAAGAAAGCAATGGGTCTTTTCTCTTGGGACAATACAGCCCCTATGCCAACTCCACTGGCGTCACATTCAACTTCAAATAATTTATTAAAATCTGGCAAGGCAAGAACAGGAACAGTACATAATTTTTCTTTTATGAGAGCAAAACTTTGCTTTTGTTCTTCTCCCCAATGAAATTTCCCCTTTTTCAAGCATTCAGTAACGGGAGCCATGATACTACTAAAATTCTTAATAAAGCGCCTATAGAAGGTTGCCAACCCATGAAATCGCCTGACACCTGTGACAGTGGATGGGGTCGGCCACTCCCTAATGGCTTTCACCTTTTCCTCATCTACTTTCACACCATCTTTGCTTATAATAAATCCCAGGAATAATAAATTATCATTCATAAAGATGCATTTCTTCAAATTAGCATATAATTTATTTTCCCTCAATGTTTTTAGGACCTCCCTAATATGTCCCACATGCTCAGTGATAGATTTGTTTTATATCAAAATATCTTCAAAATAGACTACCACAAATTTACCAATGAAGGGGCGCAATACCTGGTTCATCAGCCTCATGAAAGTGCTGGGTGCGTTGGTTAGTCCAAAGGGCATGACCAACCACTCGAACAAGCCATCTCTAGTCTTGAAGGTTGTCTTTCATTCATCTCCGGGACGGATCCTAATTTGATGGTATCCACTCCTGAGATCTATTTTTGAGAAAACTACAGCTTCGCTTAATTGGTCCAGCATGTCATTCAGCCTAGGAATGGGAAATTTGTACCCAATGGTGATCTTGTTAATGGCCCTGCTGTCGACACACATTCTCCAACTGCCATCTTTCTTAGGTGTTAATAAGGCAGGTACTGCACAAGGACTAATGCTGATTTGAATGTGTCCCTTTTTCAACAATTATTCTACCTTTTCTCGTAAAATTTCATTCTCCTTAGGACTCATCCTGTAATGTGGGAGGTTAGGTAGACTAACACCTGGAACAAAATCAATATGGTGCTGTATATCTCTCATGGGAGGGAGTTCATTTGGTAACTCCTCTAGAACTACATCATTAAATTCATCCAGTAGTCTTATATTTCAGTTGTAATTGTATTTTCATCATTAACATCTTCTCCTTTTACGACTAACAAATATATCTCATGAGTATCTTTACATTCTTTAACAAATTCAGCATGATGATGGGTGATGGTAAGGAAATTTTTCTCATGTGCCTTTGGAGTATTTGTAATATTTTTTTCTCCTATGGGTAACAAAGTATAACGCATACTTTCTTTTTCAAGTTGGTAGGTATTCTTCCTACCCATGTGCCTTGCATCTGTATCAAATTGCCAAGGCCTCCCTAACAAAATATGGCAAGCATCCATATCTACAATATCACAATATGCTTCATCATGGTACTTACCAATTGAAAAAGGTACCTTGCAGTGTTCTTCCACTCGTACGCCGCCTCCTTCCTTGATCCACCCAATTGTGTATGGGTTGGGATATTTTTCAGGGATTAATTGTAATTGTTGGATGACATTCCTGCAAATAATATTTTCCTGACTACCACTGTCAATAATTAAATTAAATAATTTTCCCTTGACAGTACATCTGGTACGAAATAATCTGTGCCTTTGAGAAGTATCTTTATTTTTCTAGGACAACATTAATTTTCTTACCACACAAGTATACTCCTCATGTTCATATGGACCCTCTTCATCCTCCCCATCAGGTCCACAATATACTTCCTCCTCAATATCTTCTTCCTCCTCCCTTTCTACCATATTAACTGCCTTCCCTCTGGGCAATCACTGGATTTATGTCCAACCTCATTACATTTAAAACATTTAATAGGAGCAGGCCTTGCATAAGGGTTACTGGGTTTAGGAGGGTTGGAAGGATTACCTCGAGTATGTCCTCCTGTAGTAGCCTTACCGGCATTACTTGTACTTGCCGGGTGAGAAGGTTGTACTGCCGGAACTGATTTGTTTCTGTCGACAGTTGTCAGTCTGTTGTCGCTCCCACTGTACCGGCAATAATTATCACTGCGTACCTTGTCCTGGAACATTAATTCTGCTTTCAAGGCTAGGTTCCTTGCTTCCTGCACACTAAGAACCATCTGTACACCAATTTTATCTCTGATAGACGGTCTTAAACCGCTTAGATAACGGGCTGCCTGTCGGTTATCACTTTCAGATAATTGATTTCTTTCAGCTAATCTCAAAAATTCAGATGTATATTCATTAACACTACGAGAACCCTGCGCACACCTCTGATAAGATTCAAACATATATTGTTCATAGTCAGGAGGTAAAAATCTACCTCTGATTAATTGTTTCATGCGCCTCGAGGTTCGAACAGGACCCCTTCCTTCTCTCATCCGGGTCTCTCTCATCCGTTCCCACCAAACAGATGCGCCTCCCTTTAATCGGAAAGCTACTAATTTTACCCTTCGTTCCTCTGGTATTTCCATGTAATCAAAGAACCTATCGACTTTTGTGATCCAATCCAGAAGTCCCTCTATACCAAGATCTCTACTAAAAGTAGGAATATCTACCTTGAGTTTAAATTCATCATTATTCCTACAGGGGTTGAAATTACCTTGATTGTGCCAATTTCTACCATTTCTGTCATTGCCGGGAAGAATTGGAGCACCACCAAATTCGAAATCGTCATCACTGTTGTCGTCAAGAACTGGGCGTCGGGACGCAGTAGCGACGGGTGGTTTGTCGTGGTCGTCTCCTGCGATCTGCTGTGGATTTTCCCGGATTCGTGGGACAACCTCCCGTAACAAGGTTTGCAGTTGTTCAGTCACCTCTGCCAACTGCCGTTCGATGTTACGTGTGGCTGTACGCTGCTCTTCGATTGCTCTCCAAACAGCTGGGAACCCCTGATATCCGTCACGGGGTGGGTTGCAACTGCTACCGTCTGGGTTGGACATGACTGGGCGAATTCCCTGCTCTGATACCACCTGACGCAGCGTGGAAGCAATGAGAACCGGAGCTGGCTATGCAAGCACTGCGCGTTCGCTAGCACCTAGCGAAGAGCACCGATTTCTCTAGGAGAGAGAAAAGGTGGCGAAAATAGGAAGAAGAGAACTTGAAGGAATTCTGAAAATCTGAAGTATGAAATTGATCCATAATTTTGGGAAATAGCAGTATTTACAAAACATTGAGAAATTATAAAAGAACTAGGGAAAAGAAATTAGATTTGATCTAAACATCTCAAACTTGTAGATAGGATCGAACTCTTCTTGACTTGATCTCCCCCGTCCGATCTCCCTTGATCTTATCCATGCATGAATCTTGGATTATCTAGAATTCTTGAATTCTTGATGAGTCTTGGATTCTTTGAATTCTTGATGAGTCTTGGATTCTTTGAATTTTTGATGAGTCTTGAATTCTTGAATTCTTGATGAGTCTTGGATTCTTTGAATTCTTGATGAGTCTTGAATTCTTGAATTCTTGATGGGTCTTGAATTTTGATAATTCTTGAATTCTTTGAATTATCTTGGACTCTTGACCTTATCCTAGGAACTGCCGCCCCTAGGAGTGAGATGGGCCTTGGGATGGGCCTCCATCAAATAATCTGTTCAACACATGAATAAATATGTTCAAGAATGAAAGTGTCCAGAAATTAGCTCATGAATTTGTTCATGAACCCATGAATAAATATGTTCAAGAACAAATATGTCTAGGAATTAGTTCATGGATTTATTAATGAATCTATGAATCAATCTATTCAGAAAAAACTTGTTAATGAATCTAACCAGCTTTTGTTGGACATATTACCATGTATTTTTTTGTGAATGTGTGAATCATTTTGTTCACTATGAAATAGGAGAACACAAAGGAGGAAACCATCCATGCATGAACTCCATGAGTTGCATAAAGCTAAAGCTTCACTTCTTATTCATGGATTCACTAAGGTGCATGGTTATTGGAAATTTGGAACACTGCCTTTCAGTGTTTGGTTACAACTTCAAAAAGGTTCACTTATATATGAAATTTTTCTATGGAGAGAGAAAGCTATTGAGTCTCCACAAATTAACTATTAGTGGTGTAGATAAGTGTTTCCTTCACTTTAACATTCTAAAACTTACACAATACCCTTTATACAATGTTTGTGGCAGATTATAAATGGGATTACTGAATGGAATTACTCAATGGTAATTCCTTTCAAGACATTAAATGTTCAGTAATTCCATTTAGAAAATGCCATTTAATGTGTTGTAATAACCACATTAAAGGGAAAGAGGAAATACCATTTAATGTGCTGAAAAGAATATGGAAAGGGGAAAATCAATACACGTAGACTCCATCACACCATCCTTAGATCTTTTATTGCAACCATAGATTTTCTGAATGGAATTACCAATTACTTTCTTCAGCTTTAGCCCTGAATGTAATCAAATGCAATGCAGGTCGCATGTGGTCAGATCAACCAAGCTCGACCAACCCACCATTAGATAGATGATGGATGAGAAGAAGATCGTTTTAAGACGACCCAAGAATGAATCAGCGATCACGGCCCCAAGCAAAGGGAGAAGAGTTGATATTCTGATCCAGATGTTGACGTTCTTGGCGGATGTGGCAGTGGCTCCGCCGAGGACATCTGTGAGGTACGTGATGAGGTTCCCCAGCATGCCATAGTAAGCGAATCGTTCAGCAATTTCGACGCCTGATGTAAGAAATATCAAGCATAAAGAAAACATATATAGAAGGTTCGAACTTTGAACAGACCCAGCTCACCAGCTGATGAAAAATTACAGTCCAAATAGTGAGACTTGCCGTTGATATATATTGCCGATCTCCGTCCACCATTAGAAGATTCTTGTTGCAGAGAAAGCTGCATAGGTTGAGGCTCCATGTAGAGAGATGTAATAATGGAGGAAACAATCTAACACCAAATCGTATTTAAAGTGAGCCCAAGTCACCTACTGATGAAACATGTTTGAATTGAATCCAAATAGGGATGTTTTACAGCTTCCCAATTAGTCTTGTAAGCAATTCGGTTACTTCACATTAATTGTACGATCTTTATTACAGGCTAGATTGTATTGTCCAGGTTTCCAAAACATGTTTGAATCCGAATTTCATTTGATTGTATTCGGTTACTTCACATTAATTGTATGATCTTTATTACGGTGATGACATGCTGACCTGCGTTGCATTTGATTGTATTCAAGGGCATCAGCCACTAAGGTTATGTTTGGTTTGATGGAAAAAGTAGGGAAAGGAAGGGAACCTGCATTTCCAAACCTTTTCCTATTCTTTCGTTCAAACCAAACATAGCGTAATTGTTATAAACAAATTCTGAGGAGACAATTTTTCCAAGGAAAGTTAAACTTGAAGTAGGTGATCTAGGCCTAATTGGGCTTCAAGTATCTAGCCTAGCATGATACCCATCCTTTGATCAGGTTGAATATTAGCCTAGCCATGGCATTTAACTAACTTGGCCAGGTTATCCAGGGCTGCCACTACCCTAAATCACCCTATACCCTTAGAATAAAACGTTAATTCAACCATCAGTAGTTAATGAAGCAGCTTAGATGCAACCTATTTCAATCAGAGCTTGGCCCAAAATCACATGTCATATATAAAACACAGTATCTTGGCCCATTTAGGGGTTGATGAGTAGTGTGGATATTCCGTGTATCATTTGATTCTGGAACATATCACACTCATTCGCAATGTTTTAAAAATCGACCTGGAATTGGAACCATTTTGGTCACTGGTTTTTGGGTTGATGGTTTGACCACCCAATTCGAATTAATCATTCGTCCTGACAATATATTTAAAACTAAAAAATAATTAAAATAAAAAACAGTTAAAAACTGTTAAATGAATCGTTGATCAATTTAACAGTTTTTGGCTGAGGACCGGGTTTGAAGTAAAACAGAACCGGTTGCTTAAATGATTTTTAATCCAAATGATCTGACCGTCTGGATCAAAGGTGATTCGAAAACATTGCTCATTGGGCACTGCTTTAGGGGCTTGGCATGTTTTATAACCATCTGTGAATGGTTTTGAAACAGAAAATATCATAACTTCCTTCTCCATGTCAAAGCCTCTCGGTTCTGTCCATGTCACAGTAAATGAAAAGATTATTATATATAATGTAATAAATGATCAAAATATTTTATTTAAAATCTTACTAATAAATCGATACCATGATTTAGAATACCTTATCATATAGGTGATTACATTGGCTCTTTACAGATAGCACCTGCACGCGCCCCACAAGCATATCCCAACCGTGCATAGGAACATCTACCAATGAGACCATGTGGTTTCAACTTTCAACCACACAAATGTGGGGTTCCACTAGATTCAAACACACCATACCTCATACACACAAAGTTCAAACTATTGCATCCTATCATGCCAATTGTACAATATATATTGGTTTTTGAACCCATTCAAACACTATTTACTAGGAATTTGGGATTTCTTTATGTTTAAACATTAGAACCCATCTTAATGTTTCCATCTGTAAAATACAGGACTGAACAAATTTAAAAGATAAAAAGGTTATCCCCCTTTGGAAACATGTACACAAATACACACCACACTAATAAGAACCCCTCTTCTACAAACTAAGCTAGCTACTCTTCTGGATGACTGGTTCAGCCTGAAATTCACAGAGATTACTCAAGAAAGCCTCTATGGAGAATCACCACCACTAATTAATTTTCTTGTAAACAAAGAATTTAGCAATACCCATATAAATGCCAAGCCACAGAGTGCTCAGACCTGCAAGTAACCAGTAATAGTAGTCAAGGTGTGCCTTATTAAGATTGTTACCCAACCATTCATCTCCATACTTTGAGCTGATTGCCTGCACAATGGATATAAGAAAGCTGCTCAGTAAGCTCCCAACACCAAACATGCTAAGGAAAGCCGCAGAACCGATGCTTCGCATATCGTCTGGCATCTGATCATAGAAGAGTTCTGTCAATCCAATAGCTGCAAACACATCAGAAACTCCCCAAATTATGTACTGTGGAAGCAGCCACCAAATGCTCATAGGGAGAGTTATCTTTGGCTGTTCAAGAAGACCATGCTCTTCACTGATGTGAATTCTTCTGGCCTCTACTAGACCTGCTACAACCATGCCAACAATTGAGAGAAACAAGCCAATTCCAATCCTCTGGAGCATTGTCACACCAGATGGGATGCCAGTGAGCTTTCTTGCAATGGGGACAAGAGCTCGATCATATATGGGCACAGACAAGATAATTGTTAGAGTGATGGACACTTGAAGTGATGCAGGAGGTACATGAAACTTTGAACCTATCCTTCTGTCCATTGTCCTACCTTGCTTTGTGAAGAAGGTGTTGATTTGGGCGTATACAACTGCGAACATCAAGCCACTGAACCAAATGGGAACCAAACGCAGGAGAAGCTTCACTTCCTCAACTTGGGTCACTGTGCAGAGCCTCCAGTTGTTTCTGCCGTTGCTTGACAAATCAACATCGTCTATGATCGTTGCTTTGTCTAAAAACCTGTTTTTTTCATGTTCATAAGACAATGAATAAGCTGGTTTACATGTGTTTTGATTGGGCAAGAAATAAAGGACTAAAGGCTGTGTTTGGTTGCAGTGCAAATTTATTTGCATTTGCGTAGTACAAGTGCATGGGAGTGCAAATGTAAAAAATATAATTTCTTGTTTAATTTTATTTTGCATTTTACTTTATTCTGCTTCATGTATTAATTTACTTCATTTCAAACAAAATTAGTTAAAATTTGAAACAAAAATAGTTCAGAATTTACACTCAAATCATTTGCACTGCCATGGTTTTCCATAAGTGCAACCAAACACAGCCAAAAGGGTTGGAATAGAATAGATGGCTACATAATATGTACCCAAAAATCTGATTCATTTTGATCCTAACCCAACAATGAAAATAGTTGGTTTTTAAATTGGGTAAGATCTAAGTTGGGCCTTGGATCTATATCGGGCTTCTTGATGATGCATAGAAAAGCACACATGGGCTGGTGATTTGAGTTTGTCATCCATCTCAAGAGGATCCTTTGGTTAGATCATGTCAATGGTCCAGGTCTGTCGACAGTGTAGAACCAACCCCACATCCAGCCCAACAAGCCCTACCTCCACAACCGGATTTCCTGCCCACTACTTTCTACCCACGCCATGAATTACAGCCACACACATTCATCTTGTATTGTGAGATGTGCGGCTGCAGTGTATTGTGGGTAGAGTTTGAGTAGAGAGCCCCCATGTACACAGAATACTGAACATCTATAGGAATTGTTTGTGAGATGTGCTTGCTTTCTATTCTGTGTACGGGACCGTGAACACATCTTGTATTGTGAGATGTGCTAACCAGGTGTACACGACTTTTTATCATCAATCACACTAAGGGGGCATTCTTTTTTTGGATTTTGAGAGGGGAAAGTCAATAAGACTTTGATTCCCATTGATCAAGAATCTCATATTCTTTTTTTTTTTATTTATGTAAGGACCAGAAAAACTTATCGGGATAAGTGATACCCATCTCCTAGGTGGATAAATAATTTTCCCACCTAGGAGGAAAGTTGCCAACACTTGAATGAGAAAAAATGCCCTTTTTAATAATGGATTTTTTTATGACTAAAACGGTTATTGCCTTATTTACACAAAAAATAAAAGAACATATGTAAATGCACTTACTCAGGTAAGTGTTTTTTAAGAAAAACTTACCTAAATAATTGCATTTACTCGGATAAGTAACTTATCGAAAAGCGAACAGAGCCTAAACGGTAAATCCTTAGGTTGCGTTTGATTGTAGTATAAATAAATTTGCATTGGTGCAAAACAATGGATGTACAAATGATTTGGGTGCAAATTTTAATTCATTTATGTTTCAAATTTCACCTTACTTTATATGATTGCGTAAGATGTGGAACAGAATGAAGTAAAACCCGAAACAAAATTAAACTAAAATTTGTATTCTTTTTATTTGCACTCTCATGCATTTGTACTAGTGCAAATAAAATTGCAATCAATTTGAAAGGCATAAAAATACAAATATGTAAAGTATAAAACCTTGTATTTTGTATGAATTTGTACTGTACATATTTGTATTTATACTCTTTCCAAACTGAGCCTTAATTTCAAACCGATTATTTATGTGAAATGTCCACCAGGATACCAATTACTTATGTGAAATGTCCACCAGGATAAGATTCTTATAATTGACCATTTTATCTTCACAGGGGACTTACAGAGTAAATGCTAGTGAATTTTCATCTCTTCTAAGATATAATGTTTCTTCTCTGAAAGGTAACGTTTGAAAATATTAATGATTTTAAGGAGATGAATGAATCCATTGAGTATGCTTTCTCCAACCCCAATTTGGTTTATTAATTTGGGGCTCTAATTAAGGGCGTCAATGGACCAGCTTGGATTGGACCCCATCCAGTCCAAAATCAATTTGGACGGATTGAATGGACCACCAAGATATATTGGATTCGACCAGTCCGGTCCAGAATATTTATTAAATTGGATTGAACCTGATCCGTCTGTAACAAATTTATATTGGATTGGGTTGGATTAAGTCAATATCTGGTCTATTAATATAAGATAAGAATATGTGCCAATAGACCAAGTTTGAATTGAAATCAATATAAATCAAAATGATTTTGAACAGATTGGATGGTCCAAACATTGAATTTGACCAATCGAAATTGGTCCAAAACATTCATTGAATTGGATTGAATCTGATCCATTTATAATGGATTCACATTGGGCTGGATCGGATTGAACCAAATCCAATCCAATTGACACCCCTAGCTCTAATGAGTGATGTTAGAACTTAGTTCTATTTTCCTTTGTTATTATATATAAACAATTGATAGAACAAGTTCAAATAACTGTTCATCTTGGAGCTAGCTTTCAGGCTTTGTAGCATTATTACAGTAGGAACTTTGCAATTTTGTAGTGGTTTCTCTAATAAAATTTTGTTCCTACCTTTTAAAAAATATTCTCCTATTTTTAGGCTATTTTAATAAAATTTTATTTCCTTAATTATATAGGTTCTATCGCACAAAAAATGGTTGAAATGCTTTCCCTATTTATCACCATAAAAAGGAATTGCTCCTCCCAATTGTTTTCAAAACCCTTAGTTTCAGTCATGGGAGAGGTAGGTTTAGGTAGTATATGGAAATATTTGTTTAGTCTTTATTTGTTTGTGTTGCAATTTCATTTGCACTAGTGCAAATGAATTGAAAGTGCAATCGAGAAGAATGTAAATTCTAGTCTACTGCTTTGGCTTTCATATTACTTTACTTGTCTCCATTTGAAAGGAGTACAAATACAAATATGTAGAGCGCAAAACCTTGAATTTTGTAGCCTTTGGTTTTATTTGTGTTGCAAAGAAAGAAAACATGAAAAAAGTCTAAACAAAAATAAATCAAAATTTACATTCAAACTATTTGCACTCCTAGCTTATACACCATTGTGAAAGAAATTGCACTGCAAACATACCAAACTCAACGCTCAGTTTGGAAAGAGTACAAATGCAAATACAGAGTGCAAAACCTTATATTTTGTATATATTTGCACTGTACATATTTGCATTTATACTCTTTCCAAACTGAGCCTAAAGAGTTCTTCCAAATGCATCATAATTTGGAGCTATGATGCCAAAAATGCATGCAATCTATTAAGACATGATGGATGAAAATGAAAATTTAGGTTGCATTTGATACCATTGTTGGTTTGTATGTATGAGATGTGTTGGATTATCAATACAAATTGGTGAAAGATGTGTTTCCACATCACATATGAGAACCATTTCAACTAGAATTATTAAATTCACCCATAGAACTTTCTGCAAACGTACTCATGCATTTTAAGGTATGCTTGTTTTAACTAGAGAGTCTCAAAAGTTGTATACTATTTTGTTTTGATCAACTCAATGTGTTTTAGGCAGAAACAACAATGGTACCAAATCAAGGTTCAAAGTATTGACACATATCTGTCCGTATCGGCCAATACGTATCATTTCAGAAACTCCCCGATAAGAGGGTGTACCAGGGTTCTGACCTATTCAAGGGGTAGAAGAGCCTTAAATTTCCCCTGAACCAATTTTGAAAAAAATAAAAAAAAGTAAATAAAACAATACTGATATAGCCTAATATGTTCCTACCGATGTATTGAGCGTATCGATATTTTGAACCTTGTACCAATCACAACCTTAATAATAGAACCATTCAAGTTTTTGTCATCCAATCTCCCCTATCAATTAGTGTGGTTTAGGTTGTAAAGAAAAAATGACTCTTGTTTTATATAAACCATGGTTTTCAAAATCGGATCAGACCGAAAAAACCGAGAACCGGTCAGCTGACTAGATCTGTTTTACCCAAAAATCGTTATTTTTGCCAAAAATGTTGATTTGGTCAGCAAACTACTGGCCCAGGCGGTCAAACCATTCAACGGTTTTGGAAATTTTTTATTTTATTTTTTGTCAAAACAAACTATCCGTTTGATTCAAACAGTCAGACCATTCGACCCAAGAACCAGACCCCTGACTGGTTCATTGTCCGTTTTGGTTTTAAAAACCTTGATATACACCAATTACACAATTTTACAATAAACAATTTCATTTATACCATGTAGAGAGAGGTGATCATATATAATATATTATATGATATTTGGGCTTATTTTTTATGACCTGCATAGAACACCCAAACTAAATATACAGTTTGTATAATGTATAGAATATAGATATATACATATATGTAGAAGTTGTCTTGCCACCTAAATTTGATGATGCAAATGAAAATAAAGCTTATGTCAAAATTTGACAAGAAAGACATGGTCGACACTCGACCAAGTGGTCAAACCAATATCTGAACTGTGTTCCATGCCACTGACATAGTCCCAGATGAGCTTTTAATCGGTGTTGTCAAGGATCAAACCGATTGGTTGAACCAGTAAATAATGACCCAGTTGGTTTTCTGGGTCCCGGCTAACAGACTGATTAATCTGTTAAAACTATGATATAGTGAGCTATTCAGGGTTCTTTTCTTTTCGCTCCGAGTCTAACAACATTGGTTTTAACAATTTTAAGACTTCACTTTTGCTACAACGTGCTTTTAGCCTTGTGAATCATCGACAGCCTTTACAGCCTTACATTGAAAACACCTCTCTGAGATATTCACAATGCAAGGCTAGAATGGTTGTTCAAATGGGCTTTGCACTGGCTGAATCCGATTGGGACATGTGTGGAGTGTATTTTGTGGGGGAGTCCGTTCAAATTCAGCTACAACAATCAAAAACCATAATTTCATAAGGACCAGATCTATTCCTCGCAAAACATGCCTCATACTAACCTCCTCACAGCATGTCCTGGTCGTATACCAAAAATATCTCACTGAAGAGATATTCTTAATACATGATAGAATGTGATTGTGAGGATGATGTGATCTGTGAGGAACATATCCCAATTCATTTTCATAATATTCACGGGCCGGGTTAGGTCGGTTTATTGGGGTTTTCCCAACCGACTTGACCTGGCCAGGTTACCTGAGATAAAAACCGAAACCGACCCAGTGTTAAGCAAAACCAACCTGGTCGGTTTGAGTCGGGTTGGGTCAATTTCGGTTTTGCACTTATACAAAAAGGACATAAAAGCCTAGAAAGAAATATCTATTCTAAAAACTGAAAACTGAAGACTGAAGTTTTTAAGATATTTTCTGGAAATATATTTAAAAAGTTAGAATTAGAATAGAAGACAAAAGTTATCACGAAAATAGAAAGTCAAACTGTTTTATAAAAAGAAAGCTGAAATTTGTATATTTCAAGAAACTTTTTAAATTCTAATAAAAAAGGACACCTAATTCTAATTGTAATTGCCTAATTGGTTGCCTATTTAGTGTAAAAGACTATAGAAACTAGAATAGAGACAACTTAGTTAAATAAGAACTAGAAGACTAGGTTAGGTTGTAATTAGGAATTAGGATAGATGCGACTTAGTTGAGTAGGAACCAAGTCGGTTTGATTCGGGTCGGTTTCGATTTTCACACAAGAAAACCAAAACCGACCCAAATCATCAGTACTTATGAAAACCCGGCCAACTCGGGTTGAATCAGTCCGGGTTGGTCAGGTTGGGCCTTCTTACGAAGAGCCCTACATAATACTTGGGTGGTTTCCATTGCCATTTATCGGAAAGATTTTATAAGAATGTTTCAATGAAAATTGGGACAAATGTCTGTTGTTACTTTATGATGCCAAATAACCCGGACGGTCGAACCGTTGAGTAATCAATCACGAATGAATACATTATTGTATTGTACTTGTACACATAAATTAAGGGCCTCAGGTGTAGGTGTACAGAACACTATGGTGTGTTATGTGCTTAAACTTGGGTAGAGAACATGAATCATGTTGGAACGTATTGAAATGGTCTTTTTAGTTGAAAGGAGATCTGGAGGCGAACAGTAAACTCATGAGATGTTTCATGTGTGTTGCAATGTTACGTGGATAGATGTGGGCAGAGTTCTTGTGTGAGGAAGGAGATCCGAACTCGGACGAAGGACCTTGGTTGCACGGTTTTAGCGCAGGGCTGCTTCGATTCAAAGTGGAAGGCCATGATTTTTGGACCGAAATAGCGAGCCGAATGGCCTGATTGAACCGTGAAGTCAAGGTCGCGCCACGATGTAAGGGCTAGGCATCGGTTTCATTTCAATGTAAGTTTCACTTTTTCTAGGACGTATCACAGCCTTTGATCTATTGTGGTGGCCCCACCTGAACGTCATTCACCGAATTCAAGGTGGGGCCACAACGATACATCGAAGGCTGCGGTTTCATGGTTTCAACTCTTGAAAAGCCTGCTGACAACCCTGCAGAGCTGGCCACCTTTTCGACCGCTGTCCTAAAAGCTCCAAAAGCTGAATACGAGGACCTCCCTAAGGACGATAGCTCATGCTGGCTGCTGGGTTGCAGTCAGACCATCCATCACGAACAAGTACAACAACGAACTGTTCTAGCCTTGTTAGGGTTAAGAGTTAAGACAGGCGGCATTTGTTTATTACCTGAACTGATTCGTAGGAGCAAGACTCCGGCTGCTCTTGGGCTGAGCGTCCATGCCTGAACCAACGTCCCCTTCCTCAATATTATTCACGACTCCTTGCCCTTGGCCGTCCTTCCAGCCTGCAGACAAACGCCATTTCCGGCCAGCTGCGACGAACACCTGCGCCACTCGAGTTAAAGGACTACCATTTGGTTCTTGCCGCTGGTAAGTTCTCCGCCCGAGGAGAAACAAGGCAAGCGCGATAGCCATTGCCACAGTTGTGATTCCATACCCAACAGCCCATCCCACATTGTCCTGCACGTAAGGTACCACCAGCGTCGCTGCCATGGAACCACCACTCATCCCAAAGTACCACCAGTTGAAGAACGAACTCTTGGCTTTCTTCTCCTCCGGTCCATCCTCACTGAACTGATCAGCCCCGAACGTCTGTACACACGGCTTGTGCCCTCCTTCCCCCACTGAGACGATGTAGAGAGACAAGAAAAACAGTTGGCGTCGAAACTGTGTTGCGATCTCCACTGAAACTGATAAAGTTAACATAAGCAGCCCCTGCATGTGGTCAGATCAACCACAAATAGAGTACTCCATGATCAAGATCAAGTCTGAAATATATGATGAGAAGAATTTGCAGAGCTCGACCAACCCACCATTAGATAGATGATGGATGAGAAGAAGATCGTTCTAAGACGACCCAAGAAGGAATCAGCGATCACAGCCCCAAGCAAAGGGAGAAGAGTTGATATTCCGACCCAGATGTTGACGTTCTTGGCAGATGTGGCAGTGGCTTCGCCGAGGACATCTGTGAGATACGTGATGAGGTTCCCCAGCATGCCATAGAAAGCGAATCGTTCAGCAATTTCGACGCCTGATGTAAGAAATATCAAGAAAAGAAAACATATATAGAAGGTTCGAACTTTGAACAGACCCAGCTCACCAGCTGATGAAAAATTACGGTCCAAATAGTGAGACTTACCGATGATATATATTGCCGATCTCCATCCTCCATTAGAAGATTCTTGTTGCAGAGAAAGCTCCATAGGTTGAGGCTCCATGTCTGCGTAGTGGTAAAGATTAAAACAAACAAAATGTAGAGAGAGGTAATAATGGAGGAAACAATCTAACACCAAATCGTATTTAAAGTGAGCCCGAGTCACCTACTGATGAAACCCTCTTGTTGCATGAGACATGGAAAGGACTGATTCTCCACGTGTATTTGGCATGCATTGGACTTCCATTTCCATTACTTCTCACACAGTAAGAGAGGGTTGAGGACTGAGAGAGGCCTCAATATATTGAGTCCTTATTTAATGACAGCGCTTCAATAAATAAGACTGAACCAGGGGTCAGACCAGGAATTCAACTTGAATCTTACATATTTGCATCTTTGATAATCAATTTGTTCTTGGATTGTTGTTCCATTTACTAATGCTTAGTTCTTATGATTTATGATAAAATTGGATACTAAATAGAAATGGGTCGACATCCAATCAATTGAACCATGGTTGGACCTGGGTTCATCTGGTTCTCAAAACAGTTGTTTAAATATTAATAAAGGCTCTTGCAGAGCAGACAACCCCATGTATCTCAGCTCCCATCAAGAGTTTTGTGTCCCCTATCTGAACCGTTGGATAGGCATCTCTAATCTTGGGGATTGACTGAATCTATCAAGACTTTGATGATGTCAGACATAGCTCATGTGAAGTTGTGAACCAAAATAGAAGATTCCAGGCTTTCCAGCTGGCTATGGATACAGGGCCCCACAATCCAATTTGTGATGTCTAATCAATCCCATCAAAGCTCTAATTTTGGATCTTGAAAAAGTCCAATTTTTTGGTTTCTACCAATTAACCTTGCAAGAACGACTTCAAGCTATATAAGCGCCCTCTTAAGTGGTGTTCTATCAAAGCTCCTCTTTAGCTTTTTATTGTTTTTTTTTATTTTTTTTTATTTTTAAAGGTTTACATTGTGCGTATGGATCCACCATCCCATGTGCAAAAAGTAGCATTTAGTTCAGGGAATGGTAGTTTTATCTCTTGTTACGGTGAATGTCACATCCCTGGGAAAGGCAACTCTTCTTACAAATAGATATCCACGTATGCATGTACAGTAACCTAAGTTATATGCATGTAGGGCCCAACTATCAGGCTGATATGGCATGTCCCAACAACCCCTGGTTCCCATATAAAGTTTTGGATTCACTCCAACAAGAGATTTTGCATTTTAATCATCTACAAGGGTATTAGTATAGTCAGTTTTCTATTAAATTATAAGTTTTTAGCTTTTTTTTGTTTTGTAAGCTTAATTTGGAAGGAATATAAATATAAATATGTAGAGTATTTATACTCTTTCTAAATTGTAGGAAAAGGTTTGATGTAACGATGATGATGATTTTTTTTTTTTTCTATTTAAAAGACAGAGAAATAAAACTATTGAAGTTTAACTTATCGGTTATTTTTTTTTCTTTATAGAACCAGAAAGGGGCTACACAGAATGGGGGTAGCATGTCCCCAGAAATCAAAGTAACAAATAACATTTAAAGGCCTAGGAATGGAGTTAGTAAAAACTTTGGTGGAGCGCATATAGTTAGCTAATCAGTTCACAGCAATATTTCCTTCTCTATAAATGTGCTGATACTTTACTTTTCCTTCAAATCCCTAGATCAAAGCTCTACAATCTTCAATAATTGGAAACACTCTCCATGGGGGATGGAAATTCTTTTCAAATAATCGATTACAAGCTTCAAATCTTCTTGATGATAATATAATTATTAAGAAAATTAAAACTAAGATTGTAAGCCTCCCAAACAGCCTAAGTACATTAATTGTAGACTTACCTAGTTTGTACACCTTGAGTATTGTTGAGTAGCTTCAAGACATCATTGATTTTTTTATAGCATTACATATTATAAACTTATCACAGAACGGAGAGCCTACAATCATGCAGATTTGATCCCGCACCTCCATATTTGGAGGGATATTGAGTGATCATACATATCAGCTATTAGGTCATCTTCCCAAGACATCATTGAATAAGTTTGTAAATTTCTAGTATTTTTTATTGAATTCTCTGATTGCTCATGTCATTTATTGTAAGTCGCTCATGCATCACTTAGGGAGGTGAATTAATTCTTTTGCACCATCGTCCTGAGACCCCTCACTGCTTTACTCCGACGGCCTTTTGCTGCACCATCTATATATGCATCTTGATCCATCCTTCTGGTGGTGGAACCATATTGATGACCTACGCGCACCCTCATGCCTTGATCAGAGATCAACATTAGTTGTTCAACAACCCCTAAAATCCTCTTTTAACGACTCTTAATCTAATTTGCAGGTTATGAGTAAATTTCTTTCATTTCTTATCCCCAAATTATTCAGAGAATGTTAGCTGGTTTGCTCCAGCATATGCACGGATCGGTAGATATGGATCCAATTCCAGTAGGAGTGGCAAGGGAGGAGCCAAGTACGGCACGGCTCGGCCTGCAGCCCGGCTTGACATGGCCTATATATATATTATTTATATATATTTATATATATAATATTATATAAATATAATTATATAATAATATTGATGAAAGATGATTTGACCCGACCTATGAAATGACGATACGTGGACGCCGATTCAGCGTAAGCGACAGCTCAGCATCGTGTTCCGATACGGTTAAGTGATAGGCCCATAAAGCAGCCCGCTACGTGGTAGCGAGGTAAAGGAGGGGCTCGCCACAATGCAAGCTCCGAGTTCCCCGAGCTACCTCAAGGGATATTCCGAGGCAAACTTTAACTTGCAATCTAAGAAAGCCAGCTCGCCCGAGCTCCCGAACAAGGCAAATCATCCGAGGACCAATTCTACTAAGGGTACTTCTGAAGTATTCAAAGCTCGTTGCAGAGTAGCTCGCGAATGGGCCACACAAGCTTTCCTCAGGAAGCTTCTAGTTAATAAGCCGTACCTGTCAGACTGGGCCACGACCCTAACTGACGGCGCAGTCCCTGTCCTTTCGACAGTCTGCGCCCACGTCTCTCAGTAGGCGGGGGCGTGCCTGTCACTTTGGAGACGTGTCACTCGCCCAAGTAAGGAGAACGTCCCAACGGCCACCTGCGCACCCCTGGCAGGTAACGGGTGTGGCAGGGACCCAATGGCGGTTATGCCCGATCTCGCAAGAGCGCTCCTATAAAAGCCCCCCAGGGCAGAAGAGAAAGACTCTCTTGAGACCTCTAATCTCTGGAATATAGTGATAAAGCGCGACCTCCACTCTTAGCTTTCATTTCTCTCTTTACTCCCCATACACAGTACTAACTTAAGCATCGGAGTATTCCCATCGGGCAAATCCCCGGGAATCCTTCTTTTCATCTTCTCAGGTGCCGTTCGTTGCCAGCAAGGAGCCAGTCAGCCGCCAGGTAGGAGTGCCCGGATCGCGCCACATCATTTGGCGCCGTCTGTGGGAAAACGCTTCAAAAGGCCTTCCCCTTTAAATTCTCAGTTACTTCTTCTTCCTTGAAAACAACTCAGCACTCATGGCTTCCTCTAGCAACATCGGACGAAGCATGGAAATGGGTAACTCTAGGGAGCAACCCTAGTCTCCTACTGTCTATATCGGTCAGTTCACTGTCCCCCATTCCCCGCTACAGTCGAAACAACGTTCACCAAGCCCTCGGTCGTGCCCCCAGCGGCCAGCCCGAACCAGCTGGAGGACCTGATGCAGTGCATGAAGGCCATGTAGGCCTAAATGCAACAGTTCCAACAACTTCAGCTCTATCAACGGCACGTGCTGCACCAGGTCTCCCAGTACCAGTATCAGCAGCAGTTTCCCCAGCTGCCCCAACCCCAGCTTCAACAGCCTCAACTCCAGCATCAGCACCTGGCCCCGCAGCAAGCCAAATCTCGCCGCCAGAGCGAGCACTCCGGCCGAGGAGAAGCCCCCCAAAATCTCCCAAAAAACCAGGCCTCCCCCCTCGGCAGACGAGAGAGACCGGCTACCCCGATCTCGCCGTGGGTGGACAGGTCGGGAGGACCCCGGCTCGGCAGGTCAACGTTGCCTCGACAGTCGAAGTTCTGAACCCCAACCCTTGAAAATCGGTTTGAGATCCTGGCAGCAGACTTTAAGCAAGCCCCTTCTGTCCGCAGCCATCACCAGCAGACCGGGCTGCTCTCGGCGCAAACCATTCTGGATAGCGCGGAGGTGAGCAACACTAACGCCGAGCCCACCAAGAAGCAGAGACGCCGCTGCCGAGCTCGTCGATCTGTCACCCGCGATTTGCCCGAGATCATGGGCAAAGAAGAAGTAGGCTCGGCCGAAGCCAAGGCTCCCCTCCTCTCGGTTCCGTCCCCCTGTCCTCCGAACTCTTGGCAGTCCCAATGCCCAAGGATTTCAAGCTTCCCCCTCATGACAAGTATGGCAGGTCGTTCGACCCGAATGATCACAGATGCACCTGGCGCGAGCCAGTGAGTCATGCATGTGCGTGGCCTTCTCCACTACCTTCAGGGGAGTAGCACGCACGTGGTATTGAAACTTGGCACCCGGGTCAATAAGAAGTTGGGCGCAGTTCGCACAAGCCTTCACGTCCCACTTTGTCACCAGCAAACGGTGCCCGCGGACTGAAGAAAGCATCTTCAATGTAGCCCAAAGAGAGGGAGAGTCCATCCGAAGTTATATCAAGCGGTTCAATGACGCTTGTATGTAGATACCGCGCTTGGACCCCGTCGTACGCCTAACAGCGGCCAAGAAGGGTGTAAAGCACAAAGAGTTCAAGTGGCACATGGTCGTCAACCAACCCGCGACCATAACCGAGTTTCTAAAGCTTGCGGATAAGTTCATAGCCACTGAAGAGGAGATCAACCAGAAGGGTGAGGGCGCACCCGAAAAAAGAAAGAGAGAAGGGGAACCTCCCAGTCAAGAGGACACCCGAAGAAAAAAGAAAATAGTCCGGGGTGCAAAGCCGGGTTAGTTGTTTCGAGCTCCTGCACCATACTGGGCAGACTACACTCCACTGAACGCGAAGCGGGCCAAAATTCTGTTGGCAATCAAGGATGCCCCGTACGTGAAGTGGCCGCCCCATCTGAGGGGGAATCCTAATGAAAGAAATAAGAGTTTGTATTGCAGTTTTCACAAGGACCATGGTCACAGTACCGAGAGTTGTAAAAGCTTCCGCGACGAGATAGAGGAGCTCATCCGTCGTGGATATTTGAGAAACTTTGTACAAAATAATAATAATAATAATAGTAATAGAACAAGTCGGCAAGGGGAGCACAGTAAAGACGCCCCCGAGTCCAGCAGCAAGCCGGCCGAACAACCGCAGAGGCAACCTCCAGAGGAGAGGCCAGTTCGGGGGACCATTCACATGATAATGGGAGGTTCAATCGTTGCGGGTTGCACTTCGGCGCCAGCTCGGATGACAGATCGTGAGGTCACCCGGGAGGAGCAGAACCCCCCGAAGCGGCCGAGAATGAAAGAGCTAATTTTCTTCATAGAAGACGATGTGCGAGGGGTCCATTACCCCCATGACGACGCGCTCGTAATAAAGCTGAGAATCAACGACTTTGAGGTTAGGCGTATACTCGTTGACTCGGGTAGCTCGGCCAACATACTCTTCAAAGCTGCATTTGACCAGCTCCAGTTGTAGAGAAGCGACCTGAAGCTCGCAGACACTCCTTTGGTAGGCTTCAGTGGAGAAGAAGTCTGGCCCCTTGGAAAAATAACAATACTTGTAGAGATTGGCACATGGCTTTGTGTGGTCAGGTTCGAACACAATTTCCTAGTGGTAGCGACCCCCTCTCCCTACAACGCCATAGTAGGTCGACCCATCACCCATTTCCTACGGGCGGTGGTCTCCACCTACCACTTGGATATGAAGTTCCCAACAGATTTCGGTGTGGCGGTAGTGCGGGGCGACCAGCTCGAGTCCCGCAAGTGCTATGTTGCCGCCCTAAAGGGGAAAACCAAGGTGGCCGATAATCTTGAACTGGAACGACCCACGGACTAAGGCGAAGAACGAGCCGCGCCAACAGAAGAAACAGTCGTGGTCCTGACCTCAACAGCAGACCCAGCTCGGACGCTCCAGATCGGCGCTTCCGTCCAGGAGCCCATACGATCCGAATTGGTAAGTTTTTTACTTCAAAACTTAGATATTTTTGCATGGTCCGCGGCAGAAATGCCCGGTATAGGCCCCGAACTCATAACTCACAAAGTTGAACACTAATCCTGTAGTTAGGCCCGTTAGACAGAAGAAACGCAACCTAGCCCCGGAATGGTGGAAAGTGGTTGACGAGGAAGTCGAGAAGCTCCTCGCAGTGGACTTCATAAGAGAAGTCCAATACCCGGCAAGTGGCGCATGTGCGTCGACTACACCGACCTGAACTGGGCTTGCCCGAAAGACTGCTTCCCACTCTCCCGAATTGACCGTTTGGTGGACGCGACCTCAGGGCATGAGTTGCTAAGTTTCTTGGATGCCTATTCGGGCTATAACCAGATCAAGATGGACCCGGCAGACGAAGAAAAGACTGCCTTCTTCACGGAGTTCGGCCTATACTGCTACAAGGTTATGCCCTTTGGGTTGAAAAACGCCAGGGCAACCTTTCAAAGGCTTGTAAATAAATTATTTGCGCCGTTAATCGGCAGAAAAGTAGAATGCTATGTGGACGACATGGTTGTCAAAACTCAATTCTCACATGAATTAATACAAGACTTGCATTCTGTTTTTGAAATTTTGCGTAAGTTTAATATGAGATTAAATCCAAACAAGTGTGCGTTCGGTGTAACCTCGGGTAAGTTCCTAGGATACATCGTTAACCAGCGCGGCATTGAAGCCAACTCGGATAAGGTTAAGGCCATCTTGGACATGAAACCACCCCGGAAACCGAAGGAAGTTCAGAGGTTGAATGGCCACATAGCCGCCCTAAGCCGTTTCATGTTTTAGTCGGCGGGCCGCTGTTTGCCGTTCTTTAAGGCAATAGAGAGCAAAGGGTTTGAATGGACCCAAGATTGCCAGATCGCGTTCGACGAGCTCAAGGAATACCTTACTAGCGTGCCGACCCTAACCCGGCTTGATGAGGGTGATGTTTTAGAACTCTATCTCTCGGTAGGCGACGAGGTGATCAGTTCGGTACTAATAAAGGAAGTAGATCGGGTCCAACGACCCATCTATTATGTTAGTAAAGTATTGCAGGGAGCAGAAACAAGATACTCGGAGATGGAAAAGCTAAAATACGCATTGATAATTGTAGCTCGGAAGCTCTGCCCGTACTTCCAAGCTCATACTGTTATCGTCCTTACGGACAAACCTCTGAGGCAAGTATTGCTTAAGCCCAAGGTCTCCGGTCGGTTGATGAAGTGGGCCATTGAGCTCAACGAGTACGACCTCCAGTACAAGCCACAAACTGCCATTAAGGCCCAAGCCTTAGCAGATTTCATAGCCGAATGCACATTCAACTCCGAGGTTCTCAGGCCGGTTGAGCCCGAACCCCGCGAAGTAGTAGCCAGTGTGGCACCTCTCTTAGCTCGGCCAACCGCGAGTTGGGATGAGGAGCCCTAGATCCTTCACGTAGATGGCTCCTCGAACCAACAGGGCAGCGGTGCCAGAATAGTTTTGCATGGCCCAAGCGGCATGAAATTGGAGTACGCGCTACGCTTCGAGTTCGAGGCGTCTAACAATGAAGCAAAGTACGAGGCGTTGATAGCCGGACTAGCCTTAGCCAGAGATGTAAAAGCCAAGTACATTCATTATCTGCAGCGACTCCCAGCTCGTGGTCAACCAGGTCACGGGCGAGTATGAAGCTCGCGAGCCGTCCATGGTCGCCTATTTAGCCAAAGTCAGAGAGGCCCTGCGCAACTTCCAGTCACACTTTATCAGACAGATCCCTAGGTCGGAGAACGTCGAGGCCGATGCCCTGTCCAAGTTAGCCAGCACTAGCGACATCACCACGAGAACCGTGTACATAGAGGACCTGTCTCGGCCTAGCATTCTCGTGGGGGGGGGGCAGAGGAGGTTGCTCCCGTCGTTCAAGCAGAGCCGAGCTGGATTGACCCACTCATGATCTTCTTGTTACACGGGACCCTCCCTGCAGAGTGCAATGCAGCCAGAAGGGTGCAACGTCAAGCAGCTAAATACGTCATGATAGACGAGCGGCTATACAGGAGATCCTACACGCTCCCCTACCTACGTTGCTTGCGACCTACCGAAGCTGAACTCGTACTCCGCGACACTCATGAAGGTCTGTGCGGCAGACACTTGGGGGGTAGGGCCCTCGCCCAGAAAGCGCTTCGACAAGGGTATTACTGGCCAACGATGAAGGCAGATGCCATTGAACTCGTTAGAAAATGTGATAAATGCCAGAGACACGCCAATGTTCACCACCAACCCGCTGTCGACCTCAAATACCTCACCAGTCCGTGGCCTTTTGCACAGTGGGGCATTGATCTACTTAGGCCATTCCCACCAGCAACGGGTGGAAGAAAGTTCTTAGTGGTAGCAATGGACTATTTTACCAAGTGGGTAGAAGCCGAACCCCTCGTAGTAATAACAGCCCGAAACGTCCAAAACTTCTTTTGGAAGAACATCGTATGCTGCTTCGGATTACCTCGGGTATTGATCTCCGACAACAGCAAATAGTTCGAGGACATCAAATTTCAAGACTGGTGCTGAGACATAGGGATTCAACAGAACTTTACTTTAGTCGTGCACCCTTAGGCAAATGGTTAGGCAAAAGTCACGAACAGAGCCATCCTCCGCGGAATAAAGGCACGGCTAGATCGAGCTAAAGGATTGTGGGCAGATGAACTACCCAGTGTTCTATGGGCCTACTGGACCACGGAGAAAACCGCCATGGGAGAAACACCTTTCAATCTCACCTACGGCACCAAAGCAGTGATCCCGCAGAGATCGAAGTACATACGTTGCGCCTAGAAGCATACAGTGATCAAACAAACGAAGATGAGCTACGCACCAACCTCGACCTACTCGACGAAGTAAGGGACCTCGCGTACATTAGGACCGCAGCCTACCAGCAGAGAGTAGCTCGGTACTACAACGCCAGGGTCAAGAAGCGGAACCTCCGTGTTGGCGACCTGGCCCTTCGTAAAGTTATGGTACCTGAACCCGGCACTGGCAAACTCGGGTCCAACTGGGAAGGTCCTTACCGAGTTAAACGAGTGCTCGGGGAAGGAACATACGAGCTCGAGACCCTCAAAGGGAAACAAGTACCTCGAGCATGGAATATCGTCAATCTGAGGCAATATTATCTGTAAGAAGCGAGTAGGCCACGGGTCCCTCCCTAAGCCTAAGGGCCAAAACACCGAGCTAACATGACCTCGGTACAAGAAGACCCCAATCACCACTTCGGCTTGGGAGAATCCAAGAGCGGACTACGGGTCCCTCCCAAAGCCTAAGGGCCAAAACACCAAGCTAACATGACCTCGGTACAAGAAGACCCCAATCACCACTTTGACTTGGGAGAATCCAAGAGCGGACTACGGGTCCCTCCCTAAGCCTAAGGGCCAAAACACCGAGCTAACAAAGACCTCGGCGTGAAGAAAGCTGCCTCAATGGCGAAGGCAAAGCACGAAATATTAAAGGCGTAAGCAGCTTGGGTTCAAACCATACGAAGCATAGCTCGTTTCGATACGTCAGTCGAACCAAGGGATAACCAACCAATGCTTAGTTCGGACGTACGTAGTAATCACTTCGTGGTATGCCACGGAGGCCCTAAACGTGACAGATAGGGAGAACACCTACCGAAGAGCCCTACTTTGGGTAGGTAACTTCAATAAACCAAATGATGAGATCACTTTAGCAAAAACAAAAGGAGTTCATCATACTCAGAAGAGGGGAGAAATTTTCATCGTCAAAAAAAAAAAAAAACAAAACAACAAACAGCAAACAAACGCAATAAAAGAAAATAACAAGTGCAGCAACCGAGCTAAGCAGCTCGGGGAAGGTTCGATCATCATAGGGCACAACCGCCCAACAGAAAAAACTGGTGAAAGACCGGGTTCACGGCACCTGGAAGCCACAGAAGCCGAGAGAAACGCCACCTCAAGGATCTGCCTCCTCATCCTCCGGAGAGTCAGGATCCTCTTCGTCCGCTTGGTCTGCTGTCTCAAGGGACAGACCCTTCATGGTAATGTCGTCGAGGTTAAGCCCGGAGAACTTCTTTCGAACCAGCCACCGGCAAAGCTTGAACCCTGAGCGGTATGAACCCGAGCCATACTCCGCCTGGAGGTCTTGAAATTCCTGGGAGTCTTTAAAATCCCAGACTGCTTTCTCTCGCTCAGCCTCCACCATCTAGTCAAAGTTTCGGGTTCGATTCAGAAGAGTAGACCCCAGTTCCAGCACCTGTTGCCTGAGGAGCTCCCTCTCTCCCGCCATCCTCGACGATTCCTCCCTATAGCGTGCGCTCTCTTCAGTAAGCCGAGCGATTTGAGCATCCTGGTCATGAACGAGCAGCTCCTGAGACTCGCTCCCCTTGCGGGTGTGATGGAGCTCGCCCTGGATCTGGTCGAGCTCGACGTGGAGCTTCTGGTTGGTAGCACGCTGGTCGAGGGCATCGACGCGATGGATGCGCGTCTGGAGAGCCATGGCATGGATGGTAGAGTTTACCTATCAGCGAAAAAGAAAGATCAAAAGACAACGGAAAAGGGCAGAACAAGAGAGAAAAAGGGAAAAATGCCACTTACCACCATGTAGTGAGCAGAGGCGAATGCGGAGAGATCCCCGGGCTCCATATTTCCCCATTGAGCAATTTCATCGTTGGTGATTGCCTTCTAACTCCTCCGATGAGCTACCAGATAATCATTTACCCCTTCCCAGTTTCTCACTGGGAATCGGGGGTAAGGGTGGGGCTGAAGGGGGTTAAAGGGTACCTCCCCCGGCTGAGGGAGCTCGCTTCCCCCAAGGTTAATCCCACTGGTCCCCTCAGGAGGGGGCATCGGGACCTCGGGTGGAGAAGGCAGGACCGGCGCGAATCGGCACTAGACATGATGGCTGCCAAAAAGAAAAAAACCACGGGATCAGTCCAACAAGAAACAAAATGCATGTGTACACAAGTCACAAGGCGCTACGCGACCTAAAAGACCGACCTACCCGGGCTCAAGCCTGCCTGCACGAGCTTCTCCTCGGCCAAGTAGTCTGAGCAGAGGAATCCTACCGATGCCCAGGACAGCATCATTTTCCGAATCTCAGGGTTCAGCTCGGTCCCTGGGTCCTGGATAGCACTCCTCCAAGTGGTGGGAAAGGGCCACCCCTCGGGGTTACGGACCACAAAGTAGTCCTGCTTCCAGGCGGGAATCTTATTCGGCAGCTCGTATAAGAGCTTATAGTCGCGACGGGGGGAGAGGTAATAAAAGCGCATCTCCGGAGGAACCCCAGGAGCAGCATTCTTTATACAAAGGATAGAGGCGAAAACGTCAAGGTCCAAAGGAAGGCAATACTCATGACATAGGGATATAGTCCCAACCATGTTTCGAACAGCGTTAGGGTGAAGCTGGTCAATGGTGACATTGAAGTGGTTCAGCACCTCCACTATCAAGGGGTGCAGGGGAAGACGTAGGCCAGCCTCGAGCTGTTCTTGGAAAATCACTATGTCATTGGGACCATGCTCCCAAGGGAAGTTGCCAGTGGGGAGGCTATAAACCAGGTCCCCGGGAAGGCGAAAGTAGCGGATTAGAGACCTGAGTCTCTCCGCTGTCATTAAAGAAGGGCCAAAGGTATCAGGCTCCCTCCCTCTAGAAGTGGACGCCATGTCGCCAGAGGCCTCCCGAGCCTCTGGGATATGCTCCCAGGCTCCCCCCGAGCTCGAGGGAGCATCACCATCTTGGCTATCGTCCCTGTGGTAGGTATGGCATGGGTACCCAGACATGGCTGACGGCGATTGGGACTCACCAAAGTAAACGGAACGGAGCGGATTGAGAAATTCGAGTAGACTAGGCGAAGTACGCGACCTCAGAATCCAAAGCAAGATAGCGTGGACGAAGGTAGGGCCGAGGGAGGGATCCCCATTTATAGCCCTCGCCCTCTCAAACCGACGGCCCGGATCAAAGCAGATCCAACGGTCCGCGGGCGCCCTGATCGCACGCCTTCTAAAAATTGAAGGCGATTGGCAACATGTCTTCCGCGATTAAGGTAGTTGCAATAGCACAACATTCGTTATTAAAGGCCACCTCAGCACGTCTTTGGAACCCAAAAAGTCAGAGAAGTCAGAAGATCTCTTGATTCCCGCAAATACATTTATTGAAGATAGTCAATCAAGCTTGAATTTCGGTCAAATCAGTCCATCGCGCTTCATAAACTCCCCGCGCTAAGGCGGCACTCTTAGCCCGAGGGGTGGGGGGCAATTGATGAAGGATGATTTGACCCGACCTATGAAATGGCGACACGTGAACGCCGACTCAGCGTAAGCGACAGCTCAGCATCGTGTTCCGATACGGTTAAGTGATAGGCCCATAAAGCAGCCCGCTACGTGGTAGCGAGGTAAAGGAGGGGCTCACCACAATGCAAGCTCCAAGTTCCCCGAGCTACCTCAAGGGATATTCCGAGGCAAACTTTAACTTGCAATCTAAGAAAGCCAGCTCGCCCAAGCTCCCGAACAAGGCAAATCATCCGAGGACCAATTCTATTAAGGGTATTTCTGAAGTATTCAAAGCTCGTTGCAGAGTAGCTCGTGAATGGGCCGCAAAGCTTTCCTCAGGAAGCTTCTAGTTAATAAGCCGTACCTGTCAGACTGGGCCATGTCCCTAACTGACGGCGCAGTCCCTGTCCTTTCGACAGTCTGCACCAACGTCTCTCAGTAGGCGGGGGTGTGCCTGTCACTTTGGGGACGTTCACTCGCCCAAGTAAGGAGTACGTCCCAACGGCCACCTGCGCAGCCCTGGCAGGTAACGGGTGTGGCAGGGACCCAGTGGCGGTTATGCCCGATCTCGCAAGAGCGCTCCTATAAAAGCCCTCTAGGGCAGAAGAGAAAGACTCTCTTGAGACCTCTAATCTCTGGAATATAGTGATAAAGCACGACCTCCACTCTTAGCTTTCGTTTCTCTCTTTACTCCCCATACACAATACTAACTTAAGCATCGGAGTATTCCCATCGGGCAAATCCCCGGGAATCCTTCCTTTCATCTTCTCAGATGCCGCTCGTTGCCAGCAAGGAACCAGTCAGCTGCCAGGTAGGAGTGCCCGGATCGCGCCACATCAAATATATAGTATATAATTTACTAATAAAATAAATAATTTTTAAATTTTATTATACTATTTATTTAATTATTGTATATATAAATAATTGTATACCTCAAAATTTATATAAAATTAAAATTTTAGGTTTTTTGTCATTTTTTTTTAAATAAATAGCTTTGACCTGGTGCACGGTCCGGCCTGACCCAAGGCTCGACCTATGGGCCAGCCCAACCCGCGATACGACATGAAACCGCACGGGCCTGGGCCGTGGGCCGTGCCGGGCAGACCCCATAAATTATCCCAAAGGAAAGCGACATGACCTGCGGACCGGCACGACACAACCCACACTCTGCACGGGCAACCCACGGGCCATGCCATACTGGCCCGGAATACCCATTTTACACCTCTATTTATATAGGTTGAAGCAGAGTCAGAAATGTAATTAAATATTCCCTTGCCCCCGTCCCCACCCTCTCCAAGAAAAAGTTAAAAGTCCCACTAAAATGTTAAGGATCGTATGTAACACTCCTCCCTAAAATAAAAGAAAAAAGTTGTTTATTTCATTTAGAAAAAATGTATAATAGACCCGAATCTTTCTGTTCATTTCTCTCCAAACCCTAACTCATCTATTCTCTATCTCAATTTCTGTTCATTTCTCTCCACCACTGATTAGAAAAAAAAAAATCAGAGAATATAAAAAAAATAAGGATTACAGTCTTTACACTTAAGTTTGTGAAGATCCATTTAACTAAAAAATCATTATTATGTTCTTTCTGATCTTTTCACTCAATCACCTTGCTTTCATTCTATATATGGATAATATTCTTTTAAATATCTCACTATAAGCAACCAAAAGTGGTCAGATTGCTGCTCAGATTGCAGAATCTGAGCTGGGCTGATCGTCATTCTCCCTTAGTTTTATTGTGCGCTTGACAAATCTTCCATAGACTTTTGGACTTTTTGAAAGATCCTAATATCATTTAACGAAAAAATCATGACTATGTTCTTTATGGTCTTCCCACTCAATCATCTTTCTTTCATTCTATATATGAATAATATTCTTTTAAATATCTCACTGTGATTAGTCAAAGCAATTAAAAGTGGTCAATTTATAGCATCTCTTGATAATTAGTTAGGAGTACCGACAGACCTAATACAAAATTTTGAATTCTATTGTAATTCTATAATTAATTTTATTATGCGCTAGACAAATCTTCTGTAGACGTTTTTTTGGACTTTTTGAAAGATCCTAAGACCAAATTGTGGTCTTTTGCATAGTCATAATTTGATTAATTAATCAAAATTATGGTTCATGTCTTCCGTCTTAGTCCATCTTATCTTCAATTTTTTTTATTATTATTCTGAAGCATCTTTCCATTATTAATTGTTTTGGTTTTACACATAACCAATTGATTATTAGTCTTACTAATCAGTTCTATGCAATATTCCATACTATATTATCAACAAATGACATATACCATGGATTCTAGCTTTTTATATAAGTATACTATTTTGTTAGTCAATCCATAATTATTGCAAAAGGATATGGTGCAAACCCATTTTGATTAAAAAATTTTTCACCTCCCCTTATGCAATTGAAATGGTATAATGACATTTATGTGTTGGGCCCTTAATGGGCTTGGGTTTATTTGTCTTCATTGATGCTATCTACTTTGGGACTTAGGATTGAACCGATATAACAACATATAAATTGGGCCCTTAATGGGTTTGGTTTTGTTTGCCTCCATTAATGCTGCTTAATTAATTAGGGACTTAAGGACTATCTTTGGTTTGAAGGAAAAAAGGTAGGAGAATGTAGGAGAAGGTAGTGAAAGAAAGGGAAAGGAACTACCTTTTTCCTCCAAACCAAATACAACCTTAATAGAATGGTGCACACATGCTCCAAGGAAAAAATATGTCTTTTCTATTTTATAATTGATTTATTGGTTGCTTTAGTTAATGTATACTGGTGTAATATATATGAGATTGATATTTACCTACTCTTTATATATCGTTTAATGGATTTTTTTCTTATTTAAGATGTTTACTGATTTTATCCACCATGGTGGTGCCATTATTGATTTACCACTACAAATTTAATGTGGTGGTAATGTTGGCATATGCAATAATGTTGATGGTGACTTACTATTATATATTGAAATAGAGAGCATGTAGAAAGAATTAGTGTACAAAGGCCAGTTTCAAGTTTGTTATAGAAAGCATGGGTATGATCTCAAGGATAGATTGATGATAGTGAACAATGAGCAAGATGTATTGTTCATGTGTGCAGCACATGAAGGCAAGGTTCATATAGACGTGTATGATGTACTTGATGTGGGTAATGAAGCACATAGCACTCATGAGGCCAATTCATCAAGGTCTAAGACAAATGATTATGCTGAACTCAACATCTTATTGGAGGAAAAAGATGAGGGATATGGCCATAGTGGTGATGGCATTGGTTATGGTAGAAGCGATGACAGTGATGATATGGACTATGTTATTAGTGGTGATGATGGTGATGAATAGTCCAACTCACTAGATGGTGAGTTGGTTGAGATACTTGGTAGTTGTGAGATAGAATATCCTTGCAGTATTGCAGGTTAAACATCCACGGTCGTTCCACCCAATGAAGCACAACATGAATAGAATGAGTCAAAACATGATCACAATGAGGCACACATTGATAATAGTGTGATTCACACCATTAACCTGATGAAGCAATAAATGATGTGGGTGGTTTACAAAATGAATATAATGTAATTGGACCATATTTACTAGATGACTATCAACAACCAAAAGATTTGCATAGTCCACATGGCTTGGATGATGGGGGAGGTAGCAAAGTAGCATATGGATTCACCCAATTTTTCTGTGGGGATGACATTTTCCAATCTATCTACATTCATTGAAGCATTAGTTACCTTTGCCATTGTCAGGTGGGATTCAATTTGATTTTATAAAGAATAATAAGAAAAAAGTTACAGAAGTCTATAAGAAGTGTGGTTGGAGAATACATGCACCTTGGATGCATGATTGGTTCATTTCAAATTAAAACTTTTAAAGGTAGATGAGACTGTGTTAGAGCATTGAAGAATGAGAAGATGACATCTACATGGATTGCCAAGAAGCACAAGAACAAGTTCATTGGTGATCATACCTAGAAAGCCCTTGCACCATGCAACGAGACTCTCATAGAGTTCAAAGTTGATATTAGTAGGACTATTGCTTACAAAACCAAAAGGAAGTAAGTTGTTCAAATTGGGGGAATCTACACTGAGTAGTTTAAGAGTTTGGCTGCTTATTGCCATGTTTTGCTCAATTCAAATCCGGGGAGCATTGTAAAGATTGGATTTAAAGAAGGGGTTCTTGGATAGTTTGAGAGAATGTTTGTGTTCCAATGCAATGATGATTGGCTTCTTGGAGGGTTATCACCCATTGACAGGGATTGATGGGGGAACTGTGATACATGTTTTATGTGAATTAATGGGAACTTTTAAACAACTGTTTTTTTTTGTGATTTTGAAATACTGGAAAATACATTTTTCTTGTGTATGGAAACTTTGATACAGGAATGCAAACTTTGTACAAAACATATGTATTTTGTGGAAGTGAACCTTGATGCATGTGTCATTATTTTGTACATGGTACATGGGAATTATGTTGCATTGTATTAAATCTGTTAATCCAAACCTCTGATCAAAGATCTGTAGCTTCCATCAGATTCGGGATGATAAAAAATCCCTACCTACCAAATTGTAGCTCAAAATTCCCTTCTTTAACCCTTTATCAAACTAAGATTCTATTTTGGCAAATCTCATTGATCCAAACTTTTCAGCCATAGATCTTAATCATCCTGACCCTATTTGACCAATCAGACATCGCCACTATGTTTAGAGACCCAAAAAACCCTAGCACGCTAAATTTCATGACTAGATTCATCCGTTTGACTATTAAATTAGAAAGATATCATTTTGATGCACCAAATTAAATTGCCACATCATCTGTCTCAACCTGAATTCCCAAAAGGGTGATGGATGATGTTAGACCCATTCTTAACCCATTATAACACTTAGACTAATGAAATAGAGCTTAATAGACCTAAAAAGCCCCAAAACCCCAAGATATCCCTACTAAAAACCAAGAAAAGATAAAATGATATTTTGAAGTTCATCAAATCTACATTTTTTGCCATTGGCAGCCCCAAATACGAGAATGCCATGATAGGCATGCCCCAAGCTCCCATTGGACACACAAAGCCCATAAAAACCACCCCCAAATCAAAGAAAATGTTTCACTAAATAGGAGAGCTTGATTGGACATTAGTTTCTTTGAAGAATCTTTGCTTATTTGTGTGAAAAATCTCTATTAAGTCTCAAGCACTGTAGCTAAATTAGTTTTAGACCCTTTTCTCCTCCTTTCTTCTCTATAAATAGAGGCCCAACTCGAGCTTGGGGGGGTAGTTTCCCAACTTCTATAATATACCCATTCTACTTGAAATCCCAAAATCCTTGAAGCCAAGCTCAAGCCTTAAATTTATTTCCCCTGTTTTCCAGACTTAACACAAAAAATGCTCAGCCTAGCCCCGTAACTCACTCAAGCTTCAATTGAAGTCTTTCTAGCTATTGAAAAGTTTGTTTCAAGGTCACACACGAGAGGTAAGTCTCTCATTCCACCATCTCTATACTTTTAATTTAGTTTTGGATTGCTTAAAGTCCTAAAACCATGAGAAACTTGCATTCCCAACTTCCTTCAGATTAAGAAAAAGCGGTAGAGAGGCGAGGGTCTTAGGGAAACCAGTGCTTAAGACCCGATACCATCACCTCAACTTAATTTTGGGAAAAGTTTAGAACATTTTCGCCAGATTTCAGGAGCTTTGAACAATCCTGTTAATTCATGTTCCGCTAGAATTTGAGCCTAAACAACTCTCATATTGGATTGTTACAATAGCTTGGAGAGAGGAGTGCCTAATACCTTCCCTCTCTCAATTCTTGAAATCCAAAATTTCTCGGTTGTGTCTTTTCCATGGAGAATGGAGTCACTATCAAGGACTTTAGTCAATTTTTCAAATTTGAAAATGAGGGCCCATTCCCTCTCTCAATTTTTCAAAATTTTCACACGTGCTAGCCTGCTATTTGTGCCATGGACCATGCTAGCATGACCCATTTGTTCATGTCGTGTCATGCTGGTCCATGGACCTCAATACCCAAATCTAGTACGCTCGATTGCTATAGTGGTCAGGCCATATTGGCCCATGAGTAGCCTAGCGTACTTTACAACTCTACTAGGGCCTTGGTTACTAGGGCATACCCCATTAAAATTCAACTTGATAAAGCCATGTTAAGGGGCTAGATTCATAATTACTAACCTAAGTCTTAGAGATCAAGTCCTTGTAACTCTTAATATCCACACCCTATAATGCTAACATGTGGTTCCAACAAGGCTTTGAGTAAATTGAGCAGACATGTTAATGCCACAAAGTTATTGCTCTACTCTAGTAATAACCTATTTCGCACTTCTAACTATATCCATTATTCTCTACACCTTTTCTTCCAACTTTCCCATGCAATGATACACAAAATCAAGCCCAACAACAACCACCTATTAGTTGTTGTAATGAGAAGAGTAACCAAACCATCCCCTTAATCTTACTCCAATAGTATCCACCTAAAAAATAGAGCATCCTAAAATCCTGCTAAAATGATCCCAAACCTTCCTTGCTAAGACTCCCTTCACCAGCACGTGGTCTTGGATAAGAATGGCAATGGGGTGGGCTAGGGCTAGGTTTTGCATGCTCCATCCCCGACCTTGAATTCAAATGCCTTGTCCTGTCTCTTCCCCGAAACCCACTATGACTAGAAATCCTAACCTCATTTTCATCCTTGTAAGAAACGAGGATCCTTGAATTTTCCCTGTCCCACCCCAATCATTCTTACTTGCATACTTACAAATTTATTTATTTTTAAACCTACCTAGAACTATTATATATATATGTTTATATGTATATATATATATATATATATAGTTGGGGAGGCTTTGAGGCTAGGGTCGAGGGGTTGGACAAATATAATCCCCTCCTTATCCTCAATCTCTAGAGTTTTGGTTTCCCTAAAACCCGCCCGCCCCAAATTCCGATTAATGGTCAAAAACCCACCCCGACCGAGACGGGGTCCAATGAAAACGGGTCAAATTGCCCATCAAAATCTTCGAATCAAAAATAGAGATCTTGGCTGGAATATAAGGCTTCCAAACAGATTTATACCAATCATCCAAAGGTCTTCTAACTCTAACTGCACACCAAATTGAGGAAGTCGTGAACTTACCATCATTGGTTAAGGTTAAGATTGGCTTGTCATCTCTATTTGACAAGAGGATTTTGGATTCCTAAATCAGATTAATGGCATTCGAATCCAAAATCTTCTTCACATCATTCAGGGAAGCCATTAACACCAAGAACATCCTTGACTTTCAAGGTGCAATTTACACCATTATAAAAGGAAATTCATTACTTATAGACAGTAATTTATATATTCTAATAGACAATACCAAATAATAAAACCTTATGCTGCTGTCAGATTAGGACCTGATGTGATGATCAGACCGTTGACATGGTTAAACATGCATAAAATAAACGTTCTAATAAGTGTTATAATCTCTAATATTTATTATTTTATGCTTATTTTGATGTAGATTGTAAAAACATTTTATATTTTTCTTTTCCTTTTTTTTTTTTAATTTTCATGTAGGCCAGTTGAATAATTAAACAATTCAACATGCGATCCACTTATAAATAAATGGTTTAATATTTCATTGGAATCCAACAACATTGCTATATAAAAATGTCCTTCACGAATCCATGGAGTATCGGAATCTAACACATATCCAATGTGTCGTGCACATTTGAGAAGTGAATTTATAAATATCAATAAGTCCTGCTCTCCTTTGACAAGTTGTGATGTGAAAGATAATGACTCACATTCCACCATTCCAACCTCTCATGTTTATTATAATGTCAAATACTTTATAAGATGCTCTGAGAGACTCCAGATTCTGCTGCAAAAACGCACGGGTCCACATTTGGAGTGCAAATGGATCGGATTTGGTCTTATTTGCTTGAATTCGGATCATTCCTGTTTGAATCTTTACATTGAATCGGATTGGATAATATGATTCGATCAGAAATTAGATTGGATTCGGTTCTCCCTATTTAATGTGAGAAGATCCCATCTGATATATGTTATATATTTATAAATACAAATATATATAATATATATATATATATATATATATGTTATTTACTTATTTATAAATATATTATTTATATTGTATTTGTATAAATTTATTTTTTTATAAATATATATATATATATATGATGAAAATAATTCAAAAAACATTTATTTTTTATTTAAATTAGTATATTTTAATTTTCTTTTAATAATTTATTAATTCTTAAAGAAAACAAATTGAATCAGATCAGATATAAAAATCTGACTTACCATTAAGATTCAAATTCAAATCGAGACCTATCAGATCTGATTGGATCTTTGGATCAGATCGAATTCAAATTCGATCCGATCGATTTGCATCCCTAATCCACATGTGGTGTGGGCCCATGTAAATCTCATGTGTATAGAATACTACCTCTCATGTTTTCTCACTCAATAATCATAACATGGTCCATCATACATGTTTGTATTCACAGCAAATCCAGCAAATCCCAATACATATATTGAGCCTGCAAGCATAGTTTTAAGGCAATCGAAACATCCCTGAATAAAATCTAAATACGCGCGCCAGCATTTGCAATAAATTCAAAATATAACATGATTTTGTTTTTAAGTGCTGGTGTGCTTGCATTTTGGGGTCGAATGCAATACAGTTGACTTTGAAACCATTTTATATTATGTAGAATACGTACGAATCGGGATTTGCTCCTTGGCTGAGTTTGGTTGTAAAGCAAATAAATTTGCATTGATGCAAAACTATAATAGTGCAAATGATTTGAATGTAAATTTTTACTTGTTTTTATTTTAAATTTTAGCTTATCTTGTTCGATTGTAGTATAAATGAAGTAAATTAAGACATGAAGCAGAATAAAGAAAAACCCGAAACAAAATTATATGAGAATTTGCATTTTTTTTCATCTGTACTTCCATGCATTTGTACTAGTGCAAATAAAATTGCATTGCAAACCTTACACTGACTTCACAGCTCCATGCCACCGTGTATTGGGAATATCTCCCATGAATAACAACACAAAGTAAGGAGATATTTCCAATATACAACTGAGATGCGTTGTGAAGTTGGTGTGAAGAGAATTCTTCAAGGAATCACGCCAAACTCATAAAACACTAGCATGTTCACTCATGATTGGTTAGGTACCCTGATATACATGCCCTTGTATTCGCAGCAGCTCCCATATGCATATTCTGGATCAATTTTATATATTTTCTAACTTTTTTGTTTGAATGAAATTAACCCACCAATAGAGCCATTGGACCCATGACCTCATGATCAAAACAGTTCTTTGTCTCAAGAATTCATGCAGTGTTAGAATCCAATGTTGATGCATGTCGCAATGCAAAGTGATTTACAGTCATTTGACAAATGGCTAGTTGAGAATTGAAAGGTATTGACCCACAATCCACAGTACTGAGATATCTGATATCCAAACTCCAATCCAAGGAGGTGATGTGGATAATGAATTTTATTCCACGTACAATCTGGCGCCATTTTTTTTATGAGACCCCTCCATATATGTCTTCTCTTTGATTTCTTTTAACCACTTGTGTTGTGTTTTTCCCACTAGCTAGTGCCTTCTCTTAATTTTACTTTATCTAAATCTGTACTTTGTTTGTCTAAAGGAAGATGATTTATCATTTATGGTTGCATTGGTGCATGCTTCTCTTGATTTCCTTTTTCTACTTAAAGACTTTTTCGTTTTAGCCCCAAACTTTACTCCAAAGTGGAGGGGTGACCATCTATAAATTTTTATATATTAATTAAACTCAAAACCCGAGATTACGAATCTCTCCCTCGCGAGCTTATCTCATCCCCATACAATCCAAGGAAAATCCTAATTACATTCATCTAAGCCTAACAGAGTGAAGACCTATTCTATCCTCTACAACCTAAATTTTGGTTTTTTCTGGGAGCTCAGTGAGATTAAGGTCATGTTTGAGAGTGCTTAAAAATAAGTGCTTATTTGGGTCATTAAACACTTATTGGTATTTGGGAAATAAGTTTGAAATAAGTGCTTATTTTAAAAAAGGAAAAATTCCCAATCACTACCCTAAACTTTGGCTCAAGTGACAATTTGGTCTCCAAACTTTAAAATGTGACAATCTTGTACCCGAACTTTTAAAATGTGACAATTCAGTACCCGAACTTTCAAAATGTGACAATCCAATACCTGTTGTTAACCAGACCATTAATCAGCGTTAAGTGGCATTTGAAATGTCCAAAATGTCCTTCAAATGCCATCTAATTCTTTTTTATCAACCATCCAAACACTGACAAAAAACTGAAGAGTCCCAAATCCTAACATCTTCTATTAAAAAAAGTTGGTGACTATTTAGAAGAATCTAGAATTTGGGACTATTCATTTTATTGTCAATGTTTGCATCATGGTTTTTAAAACCGACCCGGAGACCAAACCGGTTAGGGGTCCGGTTACTGGCTCGAATGGTCCGACCATTCAAACCAAACGGTCGGTCCGTTTTGGAAAATAATTTTAAAAAATAAAAATAGTCAAAATGGTTGAACGGTTAACCGCCCGGGTCAATGGTTTGCTGACCAAAATCAACTGTTTTTGGAGAAAATCTAGTTTTGGGGAAAAATGGAACCAGTCACCTGATTGGTTCTCGCTTTTTTTGGTTCGACCATTCGGTCTGGTCCGGTTTTGAAAACCATGGTTTGGATGATTGATAAAGAGAATTAGATGGCATTTTTAGACTTTTCAAATGTCACTTAACGGCTGATTAATGGACTGGTTAACGATAGGTACTGGATTGTCACATTTTGAAAGTTCAGGTATTGAATTGTTGCATTTTAAAGTTCAGGGACTAAATTGTCACTCGAGCCAAAATACAGGATACTAATTAGGAATTTTTCCTTTTAAAAAAAAGGGCTTATTTATTAAGCCCAAATTTCCAGCTTTTTTTTAAGTGCTTTTACAATAAGCATTTATTCAATTTTTTTTTTCTTTCAAAATTATCCATACTTGAATTTTACTAAAGTACTTTTACGAAAACATTTTTAGAAAAGCACAGATTATAAGTTTTACTCTAATTAAATTGTATTTTCTTTTAATCCCAAATTTTACTCCGAGTGGAGGGGCAGCCGCCTTAATATAATATTAACTATTGAAACGATTGCAGAGGAAGATGGAGTTTGCCTTGCTCCAGACCCGATGAAAACAAATTTCTCCCCTACAGACTTAATGCAGCCCGATACAAACTTAAGAAAGAAAAGTCTAGCTGAAATCATGCAGAAAATTCAATCAATCAATAAGTAACAGTGGGATTCCCATGTAATCTCTCAGAAAATTAGAGAGTAGTTGTGAAACTGTCCTTCATCAACTCCCATGTTTTTTGGCCTTAATAAAGCTCTCATTTTTATCAAAAAACTTCCCTTATTTTTAGGGCTATTTCCCCTCTAAGGGTGTGCAAGAAAAATAACATTCATATTATATTAGAGATGTTTATTAGCTTTTGACCCACAAACCCCACACACCCATTTATATCCCACTTATATTTTGGCCCCATCCACGTTTATTAACTTTTGCTTCCCAATTCACATTTATTAATTTCTGGTGCCCCTAAGAAAAAAAGTCCTGATTCCATCCCTGCATTCAAACCATCAACATCTAATAACTCGAACCCTGAAAAGTCCCCGAGTCACCAATATAATTGGTTCAACAGTTCAACCTGATTTGAGATTGACATTTCTGGTCTAATGGGATGTGGTTTAAATTCTTCTTTTCCCATAAGTACCCTATACTATGCGTGTAGTGATAGATAGGTATCCTATACTTTCAAATGTGACACTTGACTACCCCGGACTTTTAGAAATAGACATCCCATTCCATTTCAAAACTATCCACCAACTTTTTTCACTCGAGACCTGAAATCAAATCCCACTGGGTCAAGGGAGGGGGATGGGCTATGACTATCACCCCCCTCCCACCCCATTAGTGTAACCCCGTAAAAGAAAAAAAAAAGAAAAGAAAAAGAGAATTCCAAAACTACCCTTCTTTTAAGTTCCATATATAAATGGCCATTGGTGTTGCATTTAAAAGTTTAGAATATCTATCTATCACTATCTTGCCCTTTAATTATATGAGCCAGCTCTCCATTTCAGTGAGTAGGAGAGAGAGTGGGACTTTTGTTTTAGGTCTCATAAACAAGAGGTATTGGCCCAATAAATAAATGTAGAAAAGCTTAAAAGGAGGACAGGGCAGATGTCATTTCAGTGTCCGTTTGGGGGGACTGTCCGGCAATTGCCTTCAGATTTTGTGATTTCCAAATCACGGAAAGCCAAACAGATTCGCGGAGAATACGCCCCAGCTTTCTGAACGTCAATTTTTCAGTTATGCCCTTTCAAAATGCTGAGTAGATGGCCGCTCCAGCTCAGCCCTCTTAAACAGTTTCATGGTTCCTTTTGGATTCTAAAGATCAAAAAGCTCCAAAATCAAGGCCTACTCACTTATAACCAGTTATTTTTTTAATTCAAATCACTGAAACTTGGAAGTTTGTCAAAAAGTCAAAATTTTGAAATAATTAGGTTTTTGAATTTCATACAAAAATAAGGGAAATACTTTGTTGATATATCCTATATCTATATTATATATAAAAGTGTAGATGTATAGTGGAACATTTTTTAGATTAAAATTATCTTCTGTTTCTTTGTTTGAGAAAGGGTATAAAAGTTATTTTATTACTTTAATGGTAATATTTTATGGCTACTAAAATGCCCATATTTGTTTATTTAGTCTATCTCTAATTGTAAGGATTGAAAATGTAACTTCAATTATTATTTTCAAGCTCATTTAATCTCTTCTCACTAAGTCTTACACTTAAGGTATTAACTCTCATTTTCTGTTATTAAATCCTATGTTTACGTTATTTTTCATTAATAAATACTAGTAATTAGATTTATTTGAATATTTTTAACAATATAAACCCATATATTTTAAAATTGACTCAAAAACAAAACCATTATTTATTCAAGTGGCATGGTTTTAAACAATTCAACCATCCAAATCAAATCAATTAACCTATGAAGCCATAGTTAGCTAATTACAAAAATAGAAATAAATATAGAAAATTACAAAAATGTAGAAAAATTAGACACATTTATGATATTTTTGTTAATCAAATTAAAACAATAAGTGTAATAAACAAAAATTATTTTTTTTAATAATGAAAATCAAATACATAATTTAGAACTTACTAAAGATGAAATTATTTTACTCTTTGGAAAAGATCAAAAATTCAACTTTTGGGTTGATTGTATTAACATTTAATGTCATAAATAAATAATAAAAACTAATAAAATATAAAAGTACAAAAATGAAAAAATACATAAACTTTGGAAAAAGAACATTCAGGAACATGTATAATATTATATAATTATCATATTAAATAAGAAGTGTGATATAACATAATTATTTTTACACACAAAAATACAAAAAAAATAATAGAAAAATTGAACACATTTATAATTCTATATTTACACTACTATTAAAGATATAAATAAGATTGTGAAACTTTTTCTTTTTACTAAAATACCCAATTTTGAATTTAGACCCTATTTAATTAAGAGATTTAAATTGTAAATTGAACTATTACTTTTCACCTCATTCAATTCTCTCTATTTAAATCTTACATTTCTTTGATAAATGAATGAAAAAAAACAAATACAATAAAATGATAACATTACAAAGAGAAGAATCTATCCAAGCAGGTAGGCTTATCAATAATACTTGAAACTTCATAACTCGATTCAATTATCACATAGTTGGATGAGATGCTTATGTAATCATATTTGGACTTTGCAATCTGCATCTGATTAATAATAAAAACAAAAAATACATATTTGTAAAAGTTTTTGTATACAGTATTACTACCACTATCATCATCTAGAATTGGCATGTGCAAAGTACATGCACACTTATTAGTATATATAAATACTAGTACCTAAGGTTATAAACGGATCCAATCAAGTGGTAAAGGGGTAGATCCAAATTTGATGCATTTATATTTGATAAATTCAAATCTGATCTTACCCTATTGGATTAATATCAAATTTAAATCAAATTCAGATTATAATTTACATATTTTATAGCATGTATAAATTAAAAAAAAATGATTAATTTAAATAAAATGGATTGGTGAAATAGGATTCATGTAGGATTCCATATAGTTGGGATAAGACGTGGGTTATGATAATGATTAACATATAATACATTATTAATAAATTGAACTAATTAAAAACAACTTTACCAATGTATTTCATAAACAAAATGAATTGAAAATTACTTGTAAAAAACTTGAACCTATGACAATTAAATAAAAACGAAACATTCAAACCAATTTTATCAATGGATACAATATAGACTTTAAGTATATATGAGCGCATATTATAAGTGGAATTTAATTAAACTATGTCAGAATGGGTAGGGTGGATTCGTATTTATTGATTAAATTATACACGGATCAAATTTGGATAATCGGATACTATTTGCAGCCCTACCAAAATTATAACATATCAAAGATCTTTCAAAAGCTAGAAGCTCAAATCTAAAAGCCAAAATATAGGCATTGGCATTTTGGCAGCAAACTTGAGGGAAAACTTAAAAAACGACACCAAGTTTAAGGATTTGATTATTCAAGTGTATATTCTTTTCTATTATAATGATTTAAATAAAAACAAAAAAAAAACTGAATTGTTTTGAATCAAATTAGGTAGATAATTAAATAGATCACTTCTTGATCGAAAATCCTCTTCAATCACCATGTGCCCTATGTATATAGGATCTAGACCTAGGGGTGAGCACGTTTGTTTGGTTCATTTTCAAGTTGGTCAACATTTTTTTGGAATGGGAGCCTATCTTATCAAGATTGTTTCCAAGGTCGGTTATGGCTTAGACATTCCAAGGTTGGTTATAGGGTCTACCAGTGGTACCTGTTTTTTCTTTTCCCTTTATCCTCCCTCCCCCCTAGGGGTGGCAACGAGCCGAGCTTTTCATGAGTTGCTTGAGCTCGGCTCGTGAAAAGCTCAGCTCGGCTTGGTTTCAGCTAAGCTCGAGCTCGAGCTCGAGCCTAATTCAGTGGCTCGTGAGGCTCACGAGCTGACTCGTATATATATATATATATATATATATATATATATATATATATATTTGATATTTAATATATATAATATATATTAAATATATATATATAATAGATATTTGATATTTAATATATATAATAAAATTATAGAAAATAATACATATATATATAATAAAAAATATTATAATTATTAATTATTATAATTCTTAATTTTTTAAATATAAAATACAAAAAAAATTATATATAATTTTATTTTTATAAATTTTTTTTTCTAAATACTTTTATAATAAAATATTTATAAAATATATAATAAAATATTTTTATAAAATATAAAACGAGCTGAGTCGAGTCGAGCTCGAGCTTATGAACTCTTGACTCGAGCCGAGCTCGAGCTCGAGCTTATGAATTCTTGACTCGAGCTGAGCTCGAAATCAAGGTTCTAGCTCGAACTGAGCTTGAGCCTGGAACTATTTAGCTCGGCTCGGCTCGAATCCACCCCTCCTCTCCCCCCCAAAAAAATAAAAAAAGAAAAAAATGGAACTTGCTCTTTAAAACTTGATTTTCATTAATAATAATATATAGTTAAAAATTTATATTGCCTTTATTAATTAAATTGAATGATTTCACCTATATATATATATATATATATATTTTGTAATCATGAATGCTTGGGTTTAAAACTTCACAACCTCAAAATATTTTGGAATATTTTTCAAAACAAGTTTGGGCCCAAGGTGATTCCACCAAAGGCCGGTTCTTCGGGTTAGTTCAGATAAGGTAAACTCCTAAACCTTGGAATCATCTTGGGTGGGGATTAGTTCCAAGAATTTGGTACCAAACCCTACCCAATAGCAAATTAGGTAGAGTTTGCTCAAAGGCCACTTCGAGGTTAATACCATTCAGTTTTGAGTAAAACCTACCCATTTGCTTAAGATAATATTAACTGAAGGCAATAACTACTCAACAGGTTGTGGAACCAACAATAACACTCCACACCATCATAAAATACATGGGGCCCACAACCATTCAACCTCTCAGTGTGAGACCTGTGTATTTTTTCACTAGCATGTGGCATTATCATTGGTTCCACACCTGCTACATAGATAAATCATTTGGCTAATCCGAATTCAATTTGCTCATCCTCATAATCTAGACACACCATTAAATAGATTTCACATAAGTCTCATACAATCAAGATTATTAAAAGATTAGATGAGTTAAACCCATCTGATTTTTTAAGTTATTTTTTTTGAATTCTATTTGTATTTTATTCAGCATTAGCTAGATATAGTTTGAGAAGTAAATATCTCTAATTAGAATCATTTTGTTGTATCCATTATTTTTGTCTAAATATTATCTGTTTAGACTTGAACTTATCTGACCATGGCTCTTTACCTTCTCACTTTCATATGTGGCAGCTTAGGAGGGCACCTCATTGTTATTATGTTTTTTTTTTTGTGCCATTGCTATTATGATCAAGGTTAAAAAGTATTGATCCATATCGGTGTGTATCATATGCTATGTATCCATTTTTAAACCTATCGACATGGTGTTTGGGATTGGTGCCGATTTCTTAGAAATGGATGCCACATTATGGGCACATTAGCAATTTCAAAATTGTTGATTATTTTGTTGTTTCGTTGGTTGATATTTTTGAGAAATTGGAAAATTACTCAGAAATCGTTTCTTAAAATCAAGATGAAATGAGGAATCACAAAAAATGATGAACATAAAAATCATTTTTGATAATTATTCCCAAACAAATTTGATGAGGGGTAGTTTTGACAACCAACCATGATGAAAAACGTGGCGAATCCAAACTATTTGATGACACCTCAACGCCATATGGAGCATGTCGGGTGGAGCCAGGATGGCCTAGACTGACCCACCTGTCTTACATCCCGACTTGGGAGAGGAAGTGGTAGAGCTGGTCGAACCAGTAAGGAAACACCAACCTTCTCCAGGGTGAAGGTTCAATCCTAAGTCTTCCTCAGAAAACACAACCTAAGTCTACTACCTAGTGGTCTAGCTGTTGGCACCTTCTAAGTTTTATTAGGCTTAATTTATGCTCTATAAGAATAATTCACTAGCTACATCTATTCATTTTTAAACTTCAATCTCCATCTAATAACTAATAATTAATCATGCATGGTGCAAAGTAATTTTATCAGTTATTAGTGATTATTAATTGGTTATAAATAAATTCTATAATAAAAACATTACTTTGTAACTATTTTTGCATGTGTAGTATCATGTTATATTTCCAACTTTAATTTTTTTTGTTGGTATATATTCCACATGAATCAATATTTTCAATTAAAATAAAAACAACTTTTTTTTTCTTTGGAATATACTCATAAAGGAAAAGTAAAAGAGATACTAAGTTGAATTGATTTGGTAAAAATCTGGTTATTAGTTTTGATTAGTGATTTTTGAACACGCCTGTATTCGGTGAAAAAGACTAAATATCACGTTGAACCGGTGACGGATTAGAGTACTGGTGTATTCAAAACTCATTGGGGTCTGGGGGAGTTCGGCTTTAGTGAGGGCAAACTCTGTTCTGGCAGCCTTTACTGCTTTGCATTGAGAATATCTCTATATTTATATGTTTTATTTCATAGGGAGATATTCTCAATACAAAATTGGAAAAGGCTGCTAGAATGGTGTAGGCATGGATTTGCCCTAACTGAAGCCCGTCTCAGTCTCCGGTTTGTTCAGAAAATGTGCTCTCCATTTTAGGGTTTTGGAGAGAGAGAGAATGTATTGGTCAAAAGTGTGGGAAAATAAAGGAAGTTGGTTTTCCACTGGTGTCAATTTCTCTTGATTTTGCCAAGACCTCTTTTCTTCATTTCAATTACATTCAGCATATATTTCTTGCTTTCTTCCTTTATTTTGGGTTTTATTGCATTAACCTTTAAGCCATTCCTCCAGTACTCTCAAGTGTAAGTGAACCTGTCATAAAAGAAATATCCTCTGTACCCTAGCTAGAATACCTCAACAGCTCATACCAAAGTGATATTGGCCTAATAAATATAGATAGACTAAGGGGGTATGTTTGCATTTTATGTAGTTCACATACACTAAGTACTATTGCTAGTTTTGGAACCAGCAATCCATATGGTTAGAATCAGAAAAATGGCCTTAATTTATTTTTTAACGCAATAATCTATTCTAGCTTCACTGATGATGCTGTTCGATTCGAGATAGTTCTTGAACCGAGGTTGTAGTCAGATAATCCTACCAATTGGGAAGAGCCGAGGTGAAAGGATGAAGTCACACTTCAAGATCTGAAACCAAGAAAACAGTCAGAGGCCCGAGGAGTTATCCTCGGGTAGGTACTCCGACGCTCAAGTTAGTCGAAAAAGGTGATCGGTCGAGCAGAGCAATTAGAGAACGGTGCTGGTCCGAGCAGATTAACAGTATGGAAGTCAAAAGTTGGATCCCTACCTTGAGTGGGAGGTACCTTTTTATAGCCGAAGATCTGTATCCTGCTCGAATGAGGCTTCCGGGGTTGTCGGGATGAGGTTATCCGCTGAGGTCTTCGGGATAATACCTAATCTCCAGCGGAGTTGTCCCTAGTCTTGCGACATCCTCCTGTCTTGGTCACACTTATCCATGTGATGTGGTAACGGTGTGGCCGAAGTGATAGGGAAGGCCGCAAAGGTGATGTGGTGCTGACGTGGTCGAGGTAATAGGGTGGCCATGGGAGTAACACGTGGCATTCGGGGCCAAGTCAACCATAACCTGAACACCACTCCCCTAGTTCTGAAGTCAATGAGCATAGTGCTCAACCGTGGTGTGGCATGGAAGAGCTCTTCGCTTCTCGGTTGAGGAGCTCAAGTTTGAAGTTGGTTGGGCGCACCATCTGGGCGGAGGACCTTGGGATTGAACTGGTTTTTGGGTGGATTGGTCAATTCGATGCTTGCATCATGCTGACGGAAGCGACATTTTGCCTTCTTGAAGCTACACACGTGCGAAGGTCAATGACGTCGTTTTGTCTTCCCGAGTTGTCAGAGGGTGGCATTTGATCCACGCCATTGATCTTTCCTTGATTTGGATCATCAGGAGTCCTAAAAAATGGGGGGAAGAACATTTCCCCTTTGTTATTTGCGAAGGAAAGCACTTGTAAAGCTTGGTGAGAAGTAGTCTTCAGTGCTTAGTGCTCGGTGCTTGCTTCAGTTCCACGGCCTTAACCTTCAAAACTTGGTAAGATGTCTTCTTCATCTTTCCGTTCTTCTTCTACTTCCTCTGCTTCTTCTGCTTCTTCTTGTTATGAGTCCGAGCCAGGGTCTCTCACCGAGGCTACCGCGCTCGATGTTTGTGAAGCCAATGGCTAGGGGGTCAAGACTAAGGACTTTGAGGCGGTCGACTCTGAGAGGGTTGCCGAGGTCAAGGAGGCTGAGGCGGGGCCATCAACCGAGGAGGTCGAGCTTCCTCCATGCATTGGTTATCGATTTGGGACCACACTGTGCTGTCTGTCACCCAAGGATATAGCTCAGATCCAGGCCTTGTACTGCATCCCTGAAGAGTACAAACTTAGGTGCCTGAGGACCAGTGAGAGGCCCACGAATGCTTGTTTGGGCGAGATCTGTGTGTATGAGCACAGCTTGATAGCCGGGCTAAGGTTCCCATTGCACGAGGGATTTGTCAAGGTGTTTAGTTGGTACGGGGTACTACCGGTACAACTGATGCCAAACTCCTTTAGGTTCTTAATCGATCTCCTGTACTACTGCTTCATCCATGACATTGAGATTACCTTAAGGATGGTCTCTTACTTCCTTCAACAGAAGCACGACCAGTAGGGATACTATTACTTCTCAGCCTGGCAGCATATCAAGGTGCTGGTTGGGACCCCGTCCTTGGTGAAACACTAGAAGGGGAAGTTCTTCTTTCTGCGCTATCCCGGAGGCTCACCTCTAATGGCCGAGCTCCAAAAGCCGAGGAAGAAGGTGAAGCAGCCTAAGCTGGCCTGGCTCACCGAGGAAGAAAGGGTGGTAATAGGAATGATCAGGGAAGTTGACATGATGCATTACACGTCTTTCTCGATGTTGATCCGTGCCGAGCTGATGAATGAGGAGGCCAGTCTGTTTGTCATGCTATTCTTGTTGGTCTGCTCTGTTTCCCATGCTATATGACTTTGTACTGACTGGCTTCTTGTCACATGCAGGTGTTGAGATGGCGAGTCACGAGGACATCATCTGCCGCATGAGGGCTAGGCAAGAGAGGTGTAGCAGAGGTGTTTAGGGGGCGCAACCCCGGTCCAAGGTGGTGCAGCCAAGGTCTACTGAACGGAATCCTCGGTAGCAGAAGAGGGTGAAGCAGGTCGAGGAAGAGGTTGTAGTGGCCGGCCCGGAGGAGGAAACTCAGGCCATTCACCCCCCTTCCCTACGAGACAACATGCTAAAGGGAGGCAATCTGGCTATCCACATCCTATAGTGGAACGCCCAAACCAAGGATGAAGTAGGGACGAAGGGCATTATCGAGCAGCTTCTCCACGGCCTTTTGACGCCATCCATGAAGCGGTAGGTGGCAGAGTCTACAACCAGCATCCTAGAGAGCGCACTCGTGCTTCAAGCCGCATCGGTAAGTCCTTACTTGTGTTAGTTATTCTATTTTGGTCGATTAGTGTTTGCTATACTAACACTTAGTTTCATTTTGTAGAACGCTTGCTTGATGATTGCGATGGTCGACCGTCTTCGGTTAGTGCGATGCCTCTATGAGTCTAGTTACACCGAAGTCAAAGGTTTATAGGCTCAATTGGTTGAGGCAGAGGCTATGGCTGCGCAGCGTCGATGAGCGGTCTGAGACTGTTTACGGGCTGAAAGGATGCATCTTTGAGTTAAAGGAGGCCTGGGAAACGCTGCGGAGAGAGGCCGATGACAGGGCAGCCCGAGCAAGGGAGGAGGTCGTTGCTGAGTTCAAGGCCTCCAAGGAGTATCAACACGAGATGGACGACTTCACCGCACGCTCCTGGGAGATGACGTTTCATCTCTGTCGCTAGAGGATTCTATGCCAGTTCCTCGACATTGTTGAGGTAGTGCAGGGCTTCAGTCCCTATAATCCTGACACCGCCCCGCTGAGGATAACACGACCGCTGTCAATGTGCCAGAGGAGGCTGAAGAAGCCGAAGACTGCCCTGCCAAGGATGAAGGGATGAGAGATCCATCATATGGATAGTCGAACCCTGCAGGTAGGTTGGGAGAAATTTAAAAAATTTCTCTCTCTCCCATGTCAGACTCACATTCCCTATTTTAGAAATCTACATTTTCAATGATTAATCTTGAACCCTAAACCAAACCAGATTTGAAACCAAAAGGTAGGAGAGGGAAATACCTAATACAGAGTAGTAGTAACTCCCAATGAAGGTGTTCACGCCCAAGGAGATCACCAAAGACTACTCCCACTAAAGATGACAGCGTAGGGTGGAGCAGAATCAATAGGGTGGTCCTTCAGCAAGAACCTGATTCTTCACCAAGAATATGATGGAGGGCGAGTGGGCACAACTTCAGATCAGTTTTTCTCCAAAAACTGATATCATGAACCTTTCTTGATCTCTCCTACAGGTAGAGATCGAACTGGCAATGGCGGCAATAGTAGGAGAAGACAAGAGCAGAAGATGGCGTCAGTCCAACTGTATGCTGTCTTCTCTCTTGTATCAGTAATCTGATGGATGGATTGGGGTTCACCCTTCTCCTCTATTTATAGCCTTAAAGAGAGGTTCTCCAAATCCTATTAGGAGTTTCCTAATCCAAATCTTGTATTTGGATTTGGACTCTCTTTAAGAGATAAGGATCAGCCCTCCTAATCTGATTAGGAGTTTCCTGATCCAAATCTCTATTTGGATCTGGACTCTTTGAGTGGTTAGGGATAACTCCCTATCCTATTTGTTGATCTAAATTCCAGAACCGCCCCTCTTTAATCATATTAAACCAGTTCGAATTGGGCTTTTGGCCCATTAAGTCCATGTGCTCTCTTAACTTCCAAACTGCTGCCCAGTTGGGTATCCTTGTATGGCGTGGGACCCAAACATTGATCTACACATTAGTCACATGGGTTCAGCCCAGCCTCTATTACAAGGCCTGGCCGAATTCACTGTAGGTGACAGTGAACCCTTGAGCTCATCACCATGGGCTCTTAATGGACCCAACATTTACACTAAATGGTCCTTGGGTCAAGCCACCTTATAAAAACCCAAGGACTATGGGCAGATGCAAGATTAGCCCATCAGGTATTACCCTCAATGGTCTTACACTTAACCTCTCAGCCCATAATGATCAAACACTACCCGACAAGGAACAGTGCTGCACTCTCTACTCATATGGATCACGGGAATTAAAACCTTTTGCAAACATTTTGAAGCCATAATATATATATATATATATGTATATCTTTATATAAATATATTTTGCAAAACAAAATTCAACGATTGAAATCGGCTGCCGGCAGCTTTGGTTTCCATCAGAGAGAGTGCATCCCCGATCATTCACTTTGTCCGACAAAGGGGCCAATCCTGTCATTATTATCGCCCACTCAGATGAATTCTCGGACTATCCTAACATACCCAGGTTTTGACCCCCTCTAAGGATCTCACTGATTGGCATATCAGAGACAGCCCAATCTGACACCTAGTGTAGTATCATAATCGAGTCTAGGGGTCAGGTGTAACATTCCAGTTTTGCCCATCTATCTCCAAGGTCCAGGGCAATACTGGAATTCTAGTCTGGTTCAGGGTTTCAAGAAAACCCACACTACATGTACCTCAGGTCTCAACTAACTTGGCGGCACACCAGTGTCAGCCTTGGCAGGATAAATCTCCCAAGATCTATCCAACGGCTGTAAAGATTCTAAACTAACACGAGTCTCATATGTGTCCAGTTTAAGGGTATTACACAGAAGCACACCATAATAACATGAATCATATATGTACTTTATTCATTTAGAATAAATGTCATAATATACATCATTGTGATTGGAGCTAAGGGCATACACTGTCTAACAGAGGACTGAAGTGCTTGTCCGTTGCTGCTACAGATGATGTTTGTTTTGTCTTTCCAATATTTTGTTCTTTTGTTGATGTTGCTCCTCTTTTCTTTTTTGTTATGTATTCAACTCGGTATGCCAAGCTTTACATTTGTAAATATTTATGAAATTAATGAAAAGCTTTCTGCTCCGAGCTTGTTTGCCTTGCCTCTTTTTTTTCTGAAAAATGTTGTAGGCCTCGGTCTTATCCTAGTAGAGGTCTAAGGTAGCTGAAGTCTTCAGTCGTCAGCTTTCACTGGCCAAAGTGCTTCCGTGCTCTCATCACTTGGGGGATGCTTAGTGGCACTTGGTCTCGGGGAGCTTTGTGCCCTTTGTGGGCTAGTCGTTCCTCAGCTAGATATACTATGAAGGTTCATCAGCTGGGTGTGCGGAGTTCGGTGACCACCCTCTAGCCTTAGGAGACGGGAGTGTTCTTCCCCACTTTGGGCTCTGGCCGTCTTCAGCTGAGTCAGCTTACATGGTCGGCTATGCATTGCCGACCTAGCACATGGCTATGCGTTGTAGGCTTTGGCCATTCAAAGGTCGGCTGAGTTAGTACGCATTCCAGCCGTTGAGAGTTCGGTTGGGTGACATGTGTTGCACGACGTATGTTGTGCAGTCTGTCATGCAGTGTGTGTGTCTGTGGTGTGTGCCGTGCAGTGTGCATATGCTGAACAACTGATTGTAGAAAAAACTCTTTATTGATGTAGATTCACTGATAGTACATTCTCAGATTCCCGGTTTAACAACTCCTCGGTACGGGCTTCCCGTCGAGGTCTTCTAGTCTATAGGTACCAGGACTGAGGACTTTGGTGACTTTATATGGTCCTTCCCAGTTTGGTCTGAGCTTTCCTTCTCCTGGTGTAGGTACTATGACTTTGCAAAGAACGACGCCGCTAGCTGTGAACTCCCTTCTTCGGACTTTAAAGTCGTAGTACTTAGCCATTCACTGCTACTGTGCTGCCATCTTGATGAATGCTCGCTCCCATGCTTCCTCCACCAGGTCTAGCTCTACATGGAGGCCCTTGTTGTTCTGCTCCTCGTCATAGAACTTGGTCCAGAGAGTTAGCGAGCCTATTTCTACGGGGATTATAGCTTCGGCCTTGTAGGCCAAGCTGAAGGGCGTCTCTCCAGTGGCTGTCTGCGGTGTGGTCCTGTACGCCTAGAGTATGTTAGGCAATTCCTGGACCCACCTTCCCTTGGCCTGGTCAGGTCTGGTTTTTAGGCCATGCAGTAGGGTTCGGTTGGTCACTTTAGTCTGTCCATTGCTTTGAGGTCAATGAACGACTGTAGTTCGGTGATCAACCTTCAGGTCGATGCAAAAGGCTTCGAACTTGTGGTTAGTGAGCTGCGTTCTGTTGTCAGTGATGAGAGCCCGAGGTATGTCGAACCAATAGACAATACCTTGCCAAAAAAAATTCCAGGCATTCTGTGCGGTAATGTGTGCCAAGGCCTCGGTTTCCACACACTTGGTGAACTAGTCCACTACAACTAAGAGGAACTTCTTTTGCCCAATCACGGTGGGGAAGGGGTTAAGGATATCCATTCCTCCTTGCGTGAAGGGCCACGGACTAGTGATTGACTTCAAGGGGACTGCTGGCTGGTGATGGAGGTTGGAGTGCCTTTGACAGCGGTCAAACTTTCTATTGAGCTGGGTGGCATCCTACTTCCTAGTCGGTCAGAAGTAACCTGGCTAGAGCTGAATGGATGGGAGATCCATCATATGGATGGACAAACCCTATAGGAAGGTTGGGCAAAATTTAAAAAATTTCTTTCATTCCCATCCGAGAATCATATTCCCTAATTTAGAAAATTGCATTTTCAAGGTTTATTCTTGAATCAAAACCAGACCAGATCTGAAACCAAAAGGGAAAAGAGGTATACCTAATACGAAGTAACAGTAACTCCCAACGTAGGTGTTCACGCCCAAGGAGAAGACCAAAATCTGCCTCCACTGAAGATGACATAGTGTATGGTGAAGCAGGGTTAGCAAGATGGTTCTTCAGCAAGAACCTAAATTTTTCAGTAAGAATCGAACAAGGGCTGGTGAGCACGACTTCAGATTATTTCTTCTAGCAAGAAACAATATCAAGAACCATTCTTGATCAGTTCCACAGGTGGAAATCGAACTGGGTAGGGGCTGCAAGAACTGGGGAGAATTCTACAAGTTGCTCAGTGTGTTGAAACTAAAGAATTCGCCCCCTATTTATAGCCTTCTTTGGATCAGCCTCCTAATGCAATTAGGAGAGAGTTTCTTGATCCAAATCAGATATTTGGATCTGGACTCTTAAAAGGATAAGACTTATCATATCCTTCAGCTAATCCTAATTAGGTTATAAATCAGATTTCGCCCCCTTTTAATTAACTGACTTAAGCCTAGTTCGAAATGGGCTTTAGACCCATTAAGTCACATATCTCACTTACCTTTTAATCGACTGACTAACTTGGCTCTCTTTGTATGGCATGGGACCATTAGATCAATCTACACATCAGCCACATGGGTTCAACCCAGCCTTTGTTACAAGGCTTGGCCGAATTCACTATACGACATAGTGAACCCCTGAGTCCATCACCATGGACTCTTAATGGGCCCAACATTTACACTAAATGGTCCTTGGGTCTAACCACCTTATGAAAACCCAAGGACTATGGGTAGATGCAAGATTAGCCCATCAGGTATTACCTTCATTGGTCTTACGCTTAACCTCTCAGTCCTTAATGATCAAACACTGCCCAACAAGAGAGGACATCTCCCTCGGCTGTAAGGTACAATGATGCACTCTCTACTCACATAGATCCCGGTAATTAAAACATTTTGCAAACAATTTGTGAAACCATAATATATAAGTATATCTCTATATAAATATATTTTTCAAAACAAAATTCAAACACATTTGAAATCTACTACCGGTAGTTTAGGTTTCCATCAGAGAGAGTGCATTCCCCGATCATTCACTTTGTCCGACAAAGGGGCTGATCCTATTATTATGATCACCCACTCAGGTGAATTTTTGGACAGTCCCAACGTACCCAAGTTTTAACCCCCTTCTAAGGATCTCACTGATTGGCATATCAAAGACAACCCAATTCAACACTTAGTGCAATACCATAATCAAGTCTAGGGGTTATGTGTAACATTTCAGTTTTGCCCATCTATCTCCAAGGTCTAGGGCAATATTGGAATTTGACCCAATTCAAGGTTTCAAGAAAACCCACACTACATGTACCTCAGGTCTCACCCTGGCAACTGAGACAAGCCACCTTGGTAGCACATCAGTATCAGCCTTGGCAGGATAAATCTTCCCAGATTTATCCAATGGCTATGAAGATTCTAAACTAATACAAGTCTCATAAGTGTCCAGTTTAAGGGTATTACACAAAAACACACCATAATAACATGAATTAATTATGTGTTTTATTCATTTACAATAAATGACAATAAGTACATCAATCTGATTGGAGCTAAGGGCATACACTGTCTAACAGGAGCACCTTATGAGCCAGAGTTCGAGTGTCAGGGTGATCTCTACAAATACCTTTGTGTATCTTCCTGAGGACATAGTCGGCCTCGGAAGGGGGGAGACACCTCAGGTAGATGAGAGTATGTGACCAGCGGTAGAGCTATCTCTGGATGAGGCAATACCTGGCTGCCCTGTGCGCAAGTCTTTTGGCTTCAGCTTGGTCTTCCAGTAATGTGCCATCCTGTAAGTATTGTATGATGGGGTCCATCCAAGACAGGTTGTGCTAAACTGGGAGGATGAGAAGTGCCATAAGTGCAATGCTAGGCTGGGCCAAGGTATCGATCTGAATCGTCATGTCAAGGTCGGTCCACGGCGAGCTAGCTAGCTTTGAGAGTACGTTAGCTCGTATATTCTCGGCTTAGGGGATCTACTGGATAATGAAGTTTTTGAGCCATTGGATGAGCTCTTGCACCTTTTTCAGGTAAGTCACCATGGTTGGGGTCTGTGTCTCAAACTGGCCGTGGATTTGGTTGACCACAATCTAGGAGTCACTGAATGCTTCAACTCGCCAGGCACTGAGGTCTAGGGTGAGCCTAAAGTCTGGTGATTAGAGCTTCGTATTCAGCTTCGTTGTTGGATGCTTTGAACTCAAACCTGAGAGTGTGATCTAGTATCATGCTATCTGGGCTGAGGAGGATGAGGCCGGCCTCGCTACCGTGCTTGTTGGATGAACCGACCACATGGAGAGTCCATATCTGTGGTGCTAGAGTCAGACCCTGTGTCGTAAAGGTGCACTCTGCAAGGAAATTGACTAAAGCTTGGGCCTTAATGGCGGGCCAAGGGGCATAGTCAATATCAAATTCGCTCAACTCCATACTCCACTTGACTAGGCGGCCAGATGCTTCTAGCCTCTATAGAGTTTGCTTGAGGGGTTGGTCGGTAAGCACTCGAACACTATGAGCTTGGAAGTATGGTCTGAGCTTTCTCGCCGAGGTGACTAGGGCCAGGGCCCCCTTCTCTAGGTTTGTGTACCGGGTTTCTACACTATTGAGAACCTTGCTGATGTAGTAGATCGGCCTTTGTACCCGGTCTTCCTCTTTGACCAGTACCAAGCTAACCACCACGTCTCCAAACGAGATATATAGCAACTGCTCATCCCCAAGGCTCGACTTTGTGAGGAGAGGAGGTGAGCTTAGGTACCTCTTCAGCTCCTGGAAGGACCGTTCACATTCCTCAATCCACTAGAAGTCTTTCATCTTCTTCAGGACCTTGAAGAAGGGCAGGAATCAGTCCACGGACTTTGACATGAACCTGCTGAGGGCGACTACTCGTCTGATGAGGTGCTGCACTTCTTTGTAGGTCTGAGGTGACTGCATGTTGAGGATGGCCTGGATCTTCTCTAGATTCTCTTCAATCTCTCTCTGTATAACCATGAACATTAGGAATTTGTTAGAGCCGACCCCAAATGTACACTTGGTTGGGTTCAACTTCATTCTGTACTTCCAAAGGGTGCCAAAGACTTCTTTTGCTTTTTCCTAACATGTCGCCAACATAAACTTCAACGTTGCGGCCAAGCTGATCTTTGAATACCTCATTCACCAGCCACTGATAGGTAGTGCCAGCATTCTTGAGGCTGAAAGGCATTACCTTGTAACAGTATAGTCTATGGTCAGTGATGAAGGTATTCTTCTCCTGGTCGTTAGGATGCATCTGGATTTGATTGTAGCCAGAGAAGCGTCCATGAAGCTTAGGAGTTCATGCTTTGCCGTTGCATCAACAAGCTGGTCGATCCTCGGTAGGGGGAAGTTGTCTTTGGGACTTGCTTTGTTCAAGTCAATGAAGTGAATGCATATTCTCCACTTCCCATTGGCCTTCTTCACCATTACCACGTTGGCCAACCAATCTAGGTATTTTACTTCCCGAATAAAGTCGATATCAAGCAGCTTTTGTACCTCCTCGTTGATCACTTTCCACTGTTCTATGACAAGGCTCCTCTTCTTCTGCCTGATTGGTCAATAGTGTGGGTCAACATTCAAGCGGCGGGTGATGACCTTGGGGTCGATCCCCGGAATATCCACCGTCGACCAAGCGAAAACGTCGGCATGGTCCCTTAGTAGTTGCACAAGATCTTCCCGAAGATGATCCTCTAGAAGGGATCCGATCTGGATTGTCTTCTCGGGGTCTTCTTCGGAGAGTAGCACCTGGATGAGGTCTTTGACTGGTTGGCCTTGTTGTGTCTTCAACTCATCATGCAGGTCTATGCTCTCGGTGGTCAAGGTCTCCGCAGCCTAGCGCTTTCCTCAGCATGACGTTAGGTAACATTGCCATGCTGCCCTCTAGCCCCCATGCGCTACTCCCACTCCATATGGGGTTGGGAATTTTATTGCAAGGTGGAAAGTAGAGATAGAGTCTTGTAGAGCATTCAAGGTCACCCGGCCGAGGATGGCATTGTAGGGCAATAGGCATCAGATGACGATGAAGTCGATCATAGCCATAGTGGTGATACCGCCGTCTCCGATCAGAAGGGGAAGGATGATCTTCCTAGTTGGCATGAGAGACTCCCTAGAAAAACCCATCAAGGGAGTGTTGACCGGGGTGAGGTGGTCATTGCCGATGCTGATATGTTCGAATGTGTCCTAAAAAAAACATCAACCGAGCTCCCTATGTCTACTAGGATGCGCCACACTTCAAAGTTGGCTATCTCAGTTGTGGTCACCAGGGCATCATCATGCAGGATCTAGACCCCCAAAGATCGTCCTCTTTGAAGGTGATCAGGTCCTCGCGCCTTCTCTTTTGCTCCTTGTCATCGATCTCAAGCAACCACGCATACACCTTGCGGCTTGAGCTACTTTCTCCTCCGGCATTCATCCCTCTTGAGATCACAGCGATGGCCTCGGCTGGTGGAGCTTGGGCTGGAGGTCTGGGTGTTGTGCATGGGTCTTCCTTTGCCTTCTCGTCCTTGCTGCTGATGAACCCACTGAGGTATCGATGCCTGATCAGGTCCTCGATGTGCTGGTGCAAATCATAGCAGTTGTTGGTGTCGTGCTCATGGTCTTGGTGGAACTCACAGTATTTGTCTTGGTTCCTCTTGTTGTTCTACAACTTCATCTTCTTGAGCCACCTGACATAGTTACGGTCACGAATCTACATCAGGATTTCAAACTGCGGTGCATTCAGCGAAGGAGTCCTTGGTCGTTGGTCAGGTCAATGGTCTTGTCTTTTGTTATCTCGGTTTGCCCTCTCTGTCTTACGTTCCTCAGGATCCCTTCTCTTCTTGTCTGGCTACTCTTCCTCATCCTTCAGTTGGCTTGTGATTCTTCCGTGTTGATGTACTTCTGAGTGTGGCTCATTAGCGTAGCTATTGTCAAAGGAGTATTCTTTGAGATTGAGAAATTGAACAGAGAGGGGCACTGACCGTATTGGATGGTTGTGACGACTATCGAATGGTTCAATGACCGGACTTGTAGGGCTTCAGTGTTGAACCTGGCGAGGTATTCTCAGAGGGACTCTCCCTACCTCTGCTGCACTTGCATGAGGCTGGCCGAAGTTTTATAGTGCTTTTGGCTGGTTGTGAATTGTGCTTAGAACTAGCTCTCTAATTGCTCCCATGAGGAGATGGAGCACAGGGGAAGGGACAAGTACCAGGTCAGGGCTACTCCTTTGAGGGTCACCACAAAAGCTTTACACATCAAGCCTTCAGATGAGCCGTGCAGCATCATTTAGGCTTTGAAGGCTTCGATGTGATCGCTAGGGTCCGTGGTTCCATCGTACCTCTCAAAATGTGGTGCCTGCCATCTGGCTGGAGGGAGCTCATCCACTATGTCTTGTATGAAGGGTGGCTCCTTGGCGGGCTGACTATTCGGATCTACAGGCTGGACTATAGGAGGACTATTCAGATCCACTCTTTGGGCCTGGCTGCGCTCCAACTCGGTCAAGCATTGTTGGAGTTCTCGGATCTCTGCATCCCTGTTGTCTAGGGCTGTAGCTGGCATGGCTCTTTCTTTCTTGGGCGGTGTTGGGCGATCTGTAGTCGAAATGTTCTCGACAATGGAGATCGGTGGCTGTTATGTCTAATCACTGAGTCTTTTCTTCGCCGAAATTCAGGAAGACCGGTGTGTTTTGGTACAGTTGTCGCGTTCACGTAACCGGGTTGACGAGTCCGATCATCTTGAAGTTTGTTGCTTTTCTTGGTCAGACCACACCTTGTCCTAGTTTAACCAATACTTTCTGGGGTCGTCAGGGTTAGGATTGGTTGTAGTAAGCGTAGGGGAAGGAGGGGGACGATCTGAAGAGGTTGGGCTGTAGACCCAAGTGACTGCATCATCGTCAAGATCCATTCGACCTTTTCTTGCATCGCTTGGAATTGGGCAGGGTCGATTGCAGCTTGTTGCTGAGGTTGTTGAGTCTCGCGGTGCAGAGGGCTGCGATGAGAGCGAGATTCCGGAGATGGGGATCAGCCTATTGAGCATTCCAATGTGTTTCTTGGCATCTTTCTTGATTGCACGGTGAAAAAGAACTTTGGAAAGGCTTTTTGTGCATTTCCCACAAACGACCCCAATCTGATGCTGCTCAATCTGTGGTGGTTATTGAACCGAGGTCGCAGTCATATAATCCTGCCAACTGGGCAGAGCCAAGGTGGAAGGACGAAGCTGCACTTCAGGATCTGAAACCAAGAAAACAGTCAAAGGCCCAAGGAGTTATCCCCAGGTAGGTACTCCGACGCTCAAGTTAGTTGAGAAAGGTGGTCGATGAAGCCAAGCAGTTAGAGAAGGGTGCTGATTTGAGCAGAGTAACTGTATGGAAGTCAAAAGTTGGATACCCTACCTTGAGTGGGAGGTACCTTTTTATAGCTGACGATCCGTGTCCTAGTCGGATGAAGCTTTCGGGGTTGTCGGGATAAGATTATCCGCCAAGGTCTACAGGATAAGACATAATCCCCAGTGGGGTTGTCCTTAGTCATGTGATGTCCTCCTGTCTTGGTCGCACTTATCCATGTAATGTGGTGCCGACGTGGCCAAAGTGATAAGGAAGGCCGTGAAGGTGACATGGTGATGATGTGACTGAGGTGATAGGACAGCCATGGGAACAACGCGTAGTATTCGGGGCCAGTTCAACCATAACCCAAACACCTGACATAAACATGACATAGTAGTTATATGGTGTATTTGACACAACAATATGACTAGTCATAATGTCTCTATTATGATGATGACCATACTATCAAAGAAAAATACATGTATGCATGAATTATAGTCAATGATCACATTTAGGGTTGATTTATGTTAATGATGATGAATTATTTGAATATCTCCACCTATAGGCATAATTAGGGTCGGGCTGAGTGGATGGGAGAGTAATTTTGTACCTTAGGTTTTCGTTGTATTTATTCCCTTCTCTCTATTTATTAATTTTCCTTTTGATAATAGTTAATAAAATTTTAAGGTGATTGTTCTTCCATCTCGAGTAAAGTTTAGGGCTAAAAAAGTACAATCATTACTCCCATAGTGGTAGTTTTAAGGACTTATAGTGACAGTTTTGACTACTGCTAAAAGTTATTTTTTGACAACTGTTTTTTCATTTTGTGGTTCAAAAGAATTGCCATTTTCAAAACAAGATTAAAATGCCCTATTTGGAACTATGAACAGATGGATGAGAATACTTTGAAAGTTGTTTTTATTTGGATTCCCAAAAAAAAAAATCAAGATCAAGACTTATAGAAAAGAGTACTTATTGGTTTTATTAGTTTCGTCTAAAGCTTGTCCAACTACACTTTCTCTTATGTGACAAACATTTGTCAATCTGTTCTACCAACACCATTTATCTTATTGGAAGGTCAAGGAAGAGATGATAATCCATCTAAACTTTTTTGAAACTTACATATTGTCTTTAATCAATTGATGGATGTCAAAAATGAAAGTTGTCCATTAAACTTGCAAACGCCACTAAATTGGTGACTTGTTATTTATTCTTCACAAGTCAAAGATAAAAGAAAATTTCCATCATTGTAGTTGTTCAACCTGCGCTGAAGGTGGCATTTGATAAAACTCAAATATGAAAGGTGAAAAACCTTTTAAATCATTTGAAATGTTAAAAGGCAAAAATCCGCACAGGCATTTTAGTCATTATGAGCCAAATGAAAATGTATGAATGCATGGGCCATTTCATTTACCAAATCATACCTTTTATTTCACTTTCCAACAAGGTATGGTTTAGACTTAACACAAACAAGACCCAACCTCTCAAAAGCTTTCTTTTCAGATTTCAAACCTACAATTGCCACCTAAGACTGTCAAATTTCTATTAGCTCAGTAGTTTATGTATTAGTTACCATATTCTTTATATTATGCTAGCTAGGCTAACTACCCACATCATGTAGGTGGGACTATAATCTAGTACAAGCAATCCTTACATGCATATTCCTTTTATCCCTTTTAATTTGTTCTGTGTGGTCATTATATCTATGTCCATCTATGTTCTAAAATAGGATTAATTAATTTGTTCCCTACATGAGTTGGTATAGCTTTTTCTTAAATAAATTACATATGTAGAGTTAGAAAAAGAAAACTATGGTTTCTAATAAGTTGGGACAGGTCCTAATAAGTAGTTAATCTCTATATAAAAATATTTTTTTCACTTTTATACTATATATAAACTTGGTAATGAAGTTTAAGAGTGGTAGCATCGAGGGACACATATCATAGTTCTAGTAAATAAGTTTATACAACCTTGGGAATTTCTCCCTACTGCCCCAGTCTGTTCCAAGTAACCAAAATATTATTGTAGCTCACCAGTTAGCTTATTGGTGGATGTGAACCCTGCTCTTAGATAAGCCATTCTTGATCATTCAAGTAAATTAAATCAGCCAGATTCATTCTGTTTCTTCCACTACTTCTGTGCTCTTAGATCTTCAAGTCTTTTTCTTTCCTGTTCTCTAACTAGCTATACCTTCATTCACATCCTTGTTTGGCATCAGCCTAAAGTTGGCTTTGCTATTTGTTGTCCTGTTCCCTTCTCTTAATAATTTTACCTTAACCTTTGTTTTCTCTATTGATAATGTCACTCAGGCTCAGTTTTGAAGGAGTACAAATACAAATATGTAGAGTGCAAAACCTTGTATTTTGTATTATTTTATATGTATTTCTACTGTACATATTTATATTTGTACTCTTTCCAAATTGAGCCTCAAGTGCATATAGTCAAAAGGAGGTATAAATAGTTTGGTTGGGTGATATAACTCTCATTAACCAAATGCTTGAAGCTGTTCCCGAAGCTGGATTCGGGTTGTGGAGTCACGGGCTCCCGAATTAGTGAGTTGAGGACCATGCTCGCAACAGGTCGTTGAGTTCTTGCTGTAGGCGGGACAAGACGCGGGTGAACCGAGCCATGTCTCTGTTGAGCCAGCATGACTAGGGAGGCCAGTGAGTCATGGTGAGGAGGCATGTTGGTTCACCCGGCATTGTTTCATCTCCCCGAGGTAGGCGTCGCGTGTCGATCAACAGATGGGGCAGCAAAGGCAGTCGTTCATCAGCCATTGGATCTAGAGCGATCTGGGCCATCCATTTTTCTTTAAATAGGGGCCTTGGTCACGCATTCACTCATCATTTGTTAACCAGTGCCTTTGCTTCCAAGAATTCCCTGCTTCCCTAGTGCCCTCAATTCTAGTTACTCACCTTTAGAGCTCCTCGTCTTTGTCACCTTCATCTTCTTCATCTTCTATCCTCGGTAAACACCATGTTCTTTTTTGACTCCGGGCCTGAGTGCTATGAACTCCCAGCCTCTTCGAAAGCGAGCTCCTTCCACACCCCAACCCAAGTCAGCTTTGGTGGTGGCTCATCGGTAGAATGCCGAGTTTGCAGCATCGAGGGAACCTGAAGGGTCCCTCATGGTGGCAAAGAGGGAACCAGTGGCCGAGCTCAGTCCGAGGACGGTGGCAAAATACACTGCCCGAGTAATGAATGTAGAGCGCATGCCCCGCTCAAAGCTTGATAGTGTCCTAGATTACAACCAAGTTAAGTCCCTGGTGAAGAGATATCACATCCCTCGGTTTTATCAACTAAGGGTCCCCGATGTTGGTGATTGTCCGTAGACACCGGAGCAGGGGGAAATCTACGTGTATCAACACTTTCTTGAGTCCGGTCTCAAGTTTCCCCTTCATCAGCTGATCCCCAAGCTGCTGAAATGGTACGAGATCACTCTTAGCAACTCGTCTCCAATGCCCTCAGGACCATCATTGGTATGCTGGTGGTGGCTCGGATCCAAGATGTGGTCCTGACATTGAAAATGTTCCAAGCTATGTTTGTGCCAAGGAAGCACAATAACGAGGATAGAATGTACTACTTCCATCCTCGGAGAGGCCACCCCCTACACAACCCCTTGTCAGTCCATGGCTGGAAAGAAAGGTTTTTCTTTATCTCCTGTCCAGAGGGTTGGTCATTCAAGTCAGGCTGGGGGGAGATGTATTTGTTAGCCGAGAAGCCCATGTTGATGCTTCGGGAAGACGAGGCCATGTCGATCCTTGGTGGAGGCCGAGCTCCCCTTGGTTTTTGCAGGGCTTAGCCCTACTTCTCTCGGTAGGAGGACGCCTAGTGTTGGCTATTTTCCACGTCAATTTTTCTTTTCTACTCGGTACTAATTCTTTGTTCTTTCTTGCAGAGATGCCTATGCCAAGAGACTACTGCTAGAGAGTGCCTTGGCCAAGAAGAAGTGCCAGGCCGAGGGCACCTCGGGAGGGCAAACCCCGAGGAGAGCTGCCGATGTGCTCTCTGCTAGGGTGGTAAGGGGGTCTGCACCTGATGGGGGGACCCCTCGACCACAGGCCCCCACTAGAGGGGAATATAGAGGGAAGAAGAAAGCCATGGAGAATCAGCCAAGGGAGACTAGTAAGAAGAGGTCAGTCGAGGTGCCGCATGCACTTCCCACGAGGAGGCCTACATATAAGGACCGCCTGGTAGAGGGTAGTGAGCCGAGGAAGGGGGCTCCTGTCACTCCAAGGAGACCTCTTGCGAAGGGGCCTACCACCGAGCCTTCGTGTACTCCTTCCGCTTCCGAGCCTGCCAAGGAGGGGGAACGCCTGTTCCATCTCTTTCGCCCCAAGTGGGGTATCCGCGAGGGGGATACTATAGATACTGAGGGCATCGGCAGGGCCCTCATCAAGGGAATGGTCCCCAAGGGGATCGCTTTGGGATGATGTAGGTGGACCACCTCGTCATCCAGGACGAAGGGATGGACTTTTTGGCTGAGGTGAGTTTCTTTCCCTTTCTGACTTGTCACTTGTTAGTCGTTTGTTGGTTTTGTTGATGATGTGCTTGGTGCAAGTCTATCGTCACTACGTTGGCCTTGGTGATCGCATTGGTCTCCATCTTGAGTGCGTGGCTCGGCTTGAGAAGAAAAATGAGCAATTGCAGGTATGGGTGGCTTTCATAGAGAGTTTCTGGGACCAAACCCTCAAGCTACTAAAGGACAAGAAGCAACTCCAGAAAATGCTAGAGGATGACCTAAAGGCAGAGAAGGCTCTCATCGCCTTGGTTCGAGGATCAATTAAAGAGGTTTGAGGAAGACCGAGCTCGCCTTAATGGGATCACCCTCAAGGCCCGAAGGGAGGCAACAAACACTAAGGCTCGAGCTGTAGAGGCCAAGGCAACGACAACGGAGGCCGAGGCAAACTGTCGGAATGTTGTCGCCGTTTGGCAGCAGATCCTAGAATACCAAAAGTGTCTGGCGCAATATGGGTCCAAGGCCTACTTGGAGGGGATTGAGGACACTAAAGAGGTTTGAGGAATACGGGTCCAATGCTGTCGCTGTTTGGCAATACGGACCAATTAAAGAGGTTTGAGGAAGACCAAGCTCACCTTAATGGGATCGCCCTCAAGGCCCGGAGGGAGGCAACAAACACTAAGGCTCGAGCTGCAGAGGCCAAGGCAACGAAAGCGGAGGCCGAGGCAAACTGTCAGAATGCTGTCACTGTTTGGCAGCAGATACTAGAATACCAGAAGTGTCTGGCGCAATACGGGTCAAGGCCTACTTGGAGGGGATTGAGGACACTAAGAAGGCCCTTTTGAAGTTGAAGTCAGACTTCCTAATCGATGAGCTGCATGTGTTCCCTGACTCTCTCCCTCCCAAGGATGATGCCGAGGTTCCCACCGAGTTTGTTGACGTGGGTGCCGAGGACCCTACCAATCCTCCAGCTGAGGGCGAGGCATAGCCAACTCTAGTGCTTCTCTTTGTTTTTGTTTTTTGTTGTTGTAAATGTCTTCAGCCTTTAAGGCCAAAAATTTTTGTAAGCTGAACTCAAAAAATGATATGGAGCAATTTTTGCATTCTTTGTAACTTTGTCTCTCTTCTTTTCTTGGCTCATTACTTAGATGCTCGCTTTAGGTAGTTAAAGGGCGTGGCCGAGGCAAAGCTGCGTCATCGAGGTGTAGCTCGGAGGAGTCTATGCGCATCAGTTGGTCATACAGTCGAGGGGTCCTGGCTACTTAGGATAAGAACACACACTAAAGTTTGGGCTAAGGAGAAACTTTGAACTATATTCATTGTTTAGTCAATAGGAGTTACAATCAGTGGTAGTACATTCGAAGGTTATCTGTGTTGCACGTCTGAGGGATTGGTCTTCCATCCAAGTGCTCAAGGCAAAAGGTGTCTGGGTCGATGACTTGTTTAACTTTGTAGGGACCTTCCTAGTTGGGGCTGAGCTTGCCTACATCGAGCTCAAGCACCATAACTTTCCTGACGACGAGGTTTCCTTCTCGGTAGTGTCTTTCTTTGACCCTTGAGTTGTAGTAGCGAGCCACCCTTTGCTGGTAGGCCACCACTCTAACCTGTGCTTGTTCTCGGACTTCTTCCAACAGGTCTAAGTTTGATCTAAGGGCTTCACTGTTCTCAAACTCACTTTATGCCTCGGCCTGAAGCGTTGACTGGTCAAATTCTACTAGAATGACGGCCTTAGTGCCATAGGTTAGGTTGAACGGGGTCTCTCCCATGGCTATCCAAGGTGTCGTCCAATATGCCCATAGGGCACTAATTAGTTCGTCGGCCCACAGGCCTTTTGCTCTGTCAAGTCTTGTCTTCAGTCTGTCAAGGATAGTTCGGATAGTGACCTCGGCTAGGCCGTTCGTTTCGGGGTAGCCTACTGAGGTGTACTATTGCTTGATGCCAAGGGACGATCACCATTCTTTGAACCTCACATCGTCGAACTGCTTCCTATTGTCTGTGACCAGCATATGGGGGAGGCCGAAGTGGTAGATGATATTCTTCCAAAAGAAGCTTTGAATTGCCCGGGCTATAATGGTGGTCAAAGGCTCGGCTTCGACCCACTTGGTGAAGTAGTCGATGAAGACAATGAGGTACTTTCTATTCCCTATTGCTTGAGGGAAGGGTCCGTGGAGATCCATGCCCCATTTAGTGAAGAGCCAAGGGTTGTTGAGGGCCGATAGTGTCGTGGCTGGTTGATGCAAATGTTGGAGTGTTTTTGGCACTTATCACATTTCCATACCAGCTCGAATGTGTCCTTCTGGAGCATCAGCCAGAAGTACCCTTGCCTTAATGCTTTTTGGACCTAGGTTCTTTTGCCGAGGTGATTGCCACAAATGCCTTTGTGAATCTCTCGAAGCACGTACTCACCCTCCTCAAAACGGAGGCATTGGAGGTAGGGAGGGTGAATGACCTTCTATATAGCTTCCCTTCGAGCAAGGTGTAGTGAGCGGCCTGATGTTGGAGTCGCTTGGCCTCATTCCTATCGTCGGGTAGTTTCTCGATCAAAAGGAAGTTGATGATGGGGTCCATCCATGATGGCTCAGCCTAAACTGGGAGGACATGAGCTTCTTTAATAGGTGGCCGAGCTAATTTCTCCATGTGAACTATGTGCCCGAACGTTGTGCCCAAGGTACTTGCCAGCTTGGACAGGGCGTCGGTTCTCATGTTCTTGGTTTGCGGGACTTGCTGTAAGGAGAAGCATGGGATGTGACAAGCCAACTGTTGAACTTTGGCGAGGTACTTGGCCATGGCCTGCTCTCTGGCTTCGTACTCGCCACGGGCAGGATGTGGTTTATATGGGGGGTGGCTACTAGTAGACTAGGAGGGGGCTGCAAAAACGATTTCTGAGGGGGAGTGCCCAAAAATCCCTTGTTATTAAAAAAAAAAAACAAATTATATTGACCTAGGGTCAACAATGTGAAGTTCACACCTAAGTCTACTAGTGCTTCTCACCTATTCGATGCAAAGAGTGAAGAAAGTGCAACCTTAACTCAAATGTACTTGTATTTTCCTCTTCAAATCAGCAATAAATTTCAATAAAAGTTTCTAGTTGTTTCTTTTAATGATGATTTGATCACAAAGAACCTGGCAATCCAATGGCCTAGGATAGTTTGCAAAGGCCGAAGAAGATGAAGTCTAAAAGCCTAGATAAAAATCTAGAGAGATTAGGAAGTTCCTTGGGCTGAATAGAAGAGAGTTTGTGCTCTTGTAAAGATACTAGGTCTGGACGAATTCTAGCTTATATAACATCTAATGTAAGTTCAATTTGTTTGCAAGAAGACTTTACTAATCCAATTAGTAAAGGTACTAGGTCTGGACGATCTGGGGGCATTTTTTGTTTTTACAAAAGTTTGGACCTCAAGGATCTGAGATCATAGGTATGTAGAGCCCAAAATTCTAGGTCCAACAACACAAAGATCACCCAAATCTGACATCATTTACCCCCTCATCTTAACACCTAGAGCAAGAACTGATTTCGATCATCTAATTAGGGTCATTTTGATCCTGAACCTCATCGTGTGTCAAATCAGAAATCTAACACTATAGATATGTAGAGCCCAAAAATCCAAATCCAATGACACCAAGATCACCCAAATCCGACACCATTTACCCCTTCATCTTAAGACCCTAAAGTCAGAACTGAATCCAATCGTTTGATCGAGATCATTTTGATCCCGAACCTCATCTCATGTCAAATCAGATATCCAAAACCATAGGTACATCAAGCCCAAAAATCCAAATCCAGTGACACCAAGGTCACTGAAATCTAACACCGTTTTTCCCTTCATATTAAGACCCAAAGCCAAAACCGATTCTAATCGTCTGATCGGAGTAATTAAGATATTGAACCTCATTTCGCTTCAAATCAGGAATCCAAAATCATAGATATGTAGAGCCCTAAAAACCAAATCCAATATCGTTTACCCCTTCATCTCAAGACCCAAAGTTAGAACTGATTCCAATCATCCGATCAGTATCATTTTTTATCATGAACCATATGCCACATGAAATAAAAAAAATCCAATCATGTGGATGAATAGAGCTCAAAATTCTGAGCCCAATGATACTAAGATCGTCCAATTCCGACAATGTTAACCCTTCCATCGTGAGACTCCTTGCTAGACTCGATCTGGATCCTCCATTTGGAATCTTCTTCATTATAATTTCGAACCTTGGGACCCACACGATTAGATACTTCCCTCAACCTCTAGAACCATCTTAAGATTTAAAATTTGACCAACTAGGAGCCTCCAATCAATCAAGTCAATCACCTAGGCTTAAAATGTTTAATTTTGGTAAATTAGTGAAATTTTCCACTTATTGTCTTGATTGATTGAGAGGATCTCTCCCAAAGTTGTCTTGACAGACCATTCTCTCAATCAATATCCCTTCAAAATCTCTCTAAACCTCAGGCATTGATTTCCTAAATATCAAATCTCAGTCCTCCATTCCCTTTCAGAATCCTCCCAAAAAATTTATAAGTACCCCCTTCTCACACACAAGGATATACACACATTCTTGCCTAGGGAGAGAACTCTACCCCCATTAGCCTAAAGAATACCACCTTCACGTCTCAAGGAATTTCAACTTTCCCTATCCCACGTCCAAACTCATGAGAAAACCTCCATCACGTCCAAAGAATCCCCCTAGGTCGAGCCTACATTGAAGAAAAAGCATTGAAGCACTCTTGAAGCCATTAATGATGCAACAAAAGTTCTCAAACATGCAATAACATTTATTTTCCTTTTGGGCCACATAATCATCATATATTATTGGATTTTAATCTCATTAGAGATTAAATCCAATGGGGTTTGATTAATCAATTACATGAAAAACACACCTGCACACATGTCTTGGAAAATAGTTTTCTCTCTTACTAAAACCAGTTTTCAACTTATCCTACATTAGAAAATTACAAAACTTGTTTTGAGTTTTTAAACAGGAACTTATTTACACTCCTTAGAAATAAAGAGGAAAGTATGTGTTAGACAGTTTTGTATGCCCTTAACTTCAATAAGAATGATGTACTTTATGAGTTTATTATAAATGAATAAAAGTGCATATTTGATTCATGTTCCCTTGATATGTTTCTGTGTAATACCCTTAAACTGGACACTTAATGAGACTCGTGTCAATTTAGAATGTTCACAGCCAATGGATCGGTCTGGGGAGACCTATCCTGACAAGGCTGACACTGTGGTGCCACCAAGTCGGTTGGGGTGGCCTGTCTCATCTGCCAGGGTGAGACCCTAGGCACATACAGTGTAGGATTAATTGAATCTTTGAACTGGACCAGATTTCCAGTATTGCCCGGGACCGTGGAGATTGATGGGCAAAACTTGAAAGTTACACCCAACCCCTAGACTCGATTATGATACTACACTAGGTGTCGGATTGGACTGTCTTTAATGTACCAATTAGTGAGATCCTTAGCGGGGGTCAAAACCTAGGTATGTTGGGACAGTCCGAGAATTCATCTGAGTCGGTGATCATAGTGACAGGATCAGCCCCTTTGTCGGACAAAGGTAATGATCGGGGGTGCACTCTCACTGATGGAAACCAAGACTACCGGCAGCCAATTTCAACCGTTGAGATTTGTTTTGCAAAGTATATTTTATATGAGATATAAAGTATATATATTGGTTTCTAAAATGTTTGCAAGAAGGTTTTAATTCTCGGGATCCATATAAGCAGAGAGTGCAACACTGTTCCTTGCAGCTGAGGGAGAGGTCCTCTCTTGTCGGGCAGTGTATGATCATTATGGGCTGAGAGGTTAAGTGTAAGACCATTGAGGATAATACCTGATGGGCTAATCTTGCATATGCCCACAGTCCCTGGGTGTTACAAGGTGGCTTGGCCCAGGGACCACTTAAGGTAAGTGTTGGGCCCATAGAGTCCATTTGATGGGTTTCAGGGGGTGCACTGTCCTTAACAGTGTATTCGGCCAGGCCTTGTAACAAAGGCTGGGCCGAACCCATGTGGCTGATGTGTAGATCAATGCTTGGGTCTCACACCATACAAAGAAGCCTAACTAGGCAGCAGTTAGGAAGGTTAAGTGAGTACATAAGCTTAATGGGCCTAAAGTCCATTTCGAACTGGGCTATTTATTTAGTTAATAATGGGGCAAATTCTGAGATGGATTAGTAGATAGGATAGGGTCTTGACCCTATCCACTCAGAGAGTCCAAATCTGAATGTGATTCAGATCTAGAAACCTCCTAATGAGATTAGGAGAAAGCTAATCTAATCTGCAGATAAGATAAGGGTTTATCCTTATCACCTGAAGAGAAGGCTGATCCAAATATGATTTGGATAAGCAGCTCCTAATGGGATTAGGAACTGATCCTTTAGGTTAACAAAAGGAGGTGGTGGCAGCCTTTAGAAGGATGAGATATTCAAATCCTCTTCAGTGCCGAAATCAAGAAGGAAGAATTAAGCATCCCTGCAGAATTCTTTCTTGCCGCTCTATTTTGCCAGTTCGATCTCCACTTGTGGGAGAAGTCAAGATTTGATCTTGACATCAGTTCTTGGAGGAAGAATTGATAGGAAGCTGTGCTCACGTACCATCCTGCTGTTTCTTGCGAATGATAGAGTTCTTGGAGAAGAACACTGTTGATTCTGCGCCATCTTCAATGGGAGTAGTCTTTGGATCCTTCCTTGGGCGTGAACACCTTCGTTGAAGGATATTATTTCTTCGTATCAGGTATAATCCTCCCCTACTACTTTTGGTTCAGATCTGGTTCAGTTTATGGTTCAAGAATGATCCTTGAAAATATGATTTTCTAAATAGGGAATGCGATTCCCAGTTGAAGGGAGAGAAAAATTTTTGAAACTCGCCCCCTTATTCCGCAGTCTTTGAGCGTCCATGGGATGGATCTCTTATCCCTTCAGTGGTATCAGAGCCATGGTTCAAATCTTGAAGCAATTTGTTTCAGATCTGAACTTGCGCAAATGGGCAGAAGGTGTTCTATCCGATTTGCACAGATATGGGTTTTGGAAATTTGTTCCCAAAATTAATGGGCGAATAATCTGAAATTATTTTTACATAAATCTGATTATTATTTAGAATTGTTCTTTATGATTTTCTTGATTTATGGGTTGTTCGTACAAAAGGAGATCGAAATCTTGGTTTGCGCAGGGAACCTGCGATTTTGCAGTTCTTGAATTATTTTGTTACATTTGGTTTGTAAATAATTTTTTTTTTTATTTTCTAGACTCAATGTATAGGTATTCGATATGATGTAATTATTAATAGAAATAGGATTTCTATTTATTTTATTTTGGATCGAAGATGGCGGCGTAGAAAAGGAGATTTCACAAATGGGAGAACTGCAATCTGCGATTTGCAGTTTGTGAAACTACAAACTGTGATCTAACCTCTGTTTTGCAGGATGGATTGTGCAACACTGTTCCTTGCAGCCAAGGGAGAGGTCATCTCTTGTCGGGCAGTGTATGATCATTATGGGCTGAGAGGTTAAGTGTAAGACCATTGAGGATAATACTTGATGGGTTAATCTTGCATCTGCCCACAGTCCCTGGGTGTTACAAGGTGACTTGGCCCAAGGACCACTTAGGGTAAGTGTTGGGCCCATAGAGCCCATTTGATGGATTTCAGGGGGTACACTATCCTTAACAGTGTATTCGGCCAGGCCTTGTAACAAAGGCTGGGCCGAACCCATGTGGCTGATGTGTAGATCAATGCTTGCGTCCCACGCCATACAAGGAAGCCCAACTGGGCAGCAGTTAGGAAGGTTAAGTGAGTACATATGCTTAATGGGCCTAAAGCCCATTTCGAACTGGGCTATTTATTTAGTTAATAATGGGGCGAATTCTGAGATGGATTAGTAGATAGGATAGGGTCTTGACCCTATCCACTCAAAGAGTCTAGATCTAAATGTGATTCAGATCTAGAAACCTCCTAATGAGATTAGGAGAAAGCTAATCTAATTTGCAGATAAGATAAGGGTTTATCCTTATCACCTGAAGAGAAGGCTGATCCAAATATGATTTGGATAATCAGCTCCTAATGGGATTAGGAGTTGCTTCCTTTAGGTTAACAAAAGGAGGGGGCAACAGCCTTTAGAAGGATAAGATATTCAAATCCTCTTCAGTGCTGAAATCAAGAAGGAAAATTTAAGCATCCCTGCAGAATTCTTTCTTGCCACCTCCCTGTTCTTGCCGCCCTATTTTGCCAGTTCGATCTCCACTTGTGGGAGAAGTCAAGATTTGATCTTGACATCAGTTCTTGGAGGAAGAATTTATAGGAAGTTGTGCTCACGTACCATCCTGTTGTTTCTTGCGAAGGACAGAGTTCTTGGAGAAGAACACTGTTGATTCTGCTCCATCCTGCACTGCGTCATCTTTAGTGGGAATAGTCTTTGGATCCTTCCTTGGGTGCGAACACCTTCGTTGGGGGATATTATTTCTCCGTATCAGGTATAATCCTCCCCTACTACTTTTGGTTCAGATCTGGTTCAGTTTATGGTTCAAGAATTATCCTTGAAAATATGATTTTCTAAATAGGGAATGCGATTCTCAATTGAAGGGAGAGAAAAATTTTTGAAACTCGCCCCTTATTCCACAGTCTTTGGGCGTCCATGGGATGGATCTCTCATCCCTTCAGTATGGTGGCTCACTACCGCACAATGCGCTCGCGTGTGTGTGTGCAACACAATGAAGCGCTTTAAAGGCGTACTTTACTCGCACCCGTGTGGCTCGTGAAGGGTGACTTTGACTTTTGGATGACTATTGATGTTTCAATAGTCACGATTCGATCGGGTGTGATCAAGAGGCACTATTCAAAGTTAATAGTCATTAAATCTTAACTACCTTTTTAACAGTCACAATGTTTGAAATTGTAACTATTCAAGGAGCATTTTCTGAACCAGCACCTTCATTTGCTCCATAACTCTTCTGGGATTTTTTAAGGAGCGTGAATCGAGCAAATTAACACACAAGATTTTAGAAAATCACTCTTGTCTCTCTCTGTTCGATCTGCTACTATCTCACAGAATGTTTCTTTGGGGAATCTTCAACTATGCTGGTTGCAAACTCTTGCCCAAGGCTCTATTGTATTTTGGGAACGGATTTGCCTATAACTCAACAACAAACTCAGTGGAACTGAGTGGGGGCAAATATTGTTGTAAAGACAGTGTCTTCAAACACACCTCAAAACTTCTCCTCCAATTTTTAGTGACCCCGATTTCCAAGATATACAACCTCTTAAAATGTATTCATCTAATCGGGGAGATCATTGGAAGATGTCAAGCATGCCAAATGGATGTGTAACCGATGCAATAATGGCTTTACTCGCCTTGGGCTCCTACACTATATCTCGGGGAAGCTCCTTTCATTGAATCTGTTTAATTAATTTTCTAACTATTATCGTGAAGAAGTTCTAGGTTAGCATTTTATGGTGCTTTGTGAAGTCTACTGCATGTTTTTTATCTATTATTAAATGTAGATAATTTCAGCTTTGGGCATTTTAGTAATCAAGTAGAATTGGTTAACCATCCATTCTAAAGATGAAAAATATTCTGATAGATTATTTTCCTATTGCATGCCTTGCATGTACATTTTTAGTAGCATTGACGTCTATTTCATTTGAGAAAAAGAGTAGTCAGTGCAAGTAAAATTTAGGTCAGATAAATTAATTCTCATATCATTTGTAGTTCCTATAGGGTAAATTTCTTAAACTATCCTTATGGTTTAGTTAATTGACTTAGTGCACCCCTACTATTTGAAAATTGACTAACACCTATCTATACTGTTTCTGACAATTGACTAGCTCTACCCTTATGGTTTGCATCTGTTAATATAACGTTAAATTCATATTCAGATCACAATATATTTTTTAAACCCAATTTTACCCTTTCTATCTTCTTCCTTTCAATAGCAAACCAAACTAGTTCCCTTGGGTTGTTCATAGTTCTTCTTAGAGCTCAAGATTTGTGAAGTGGTAGATTCCCAGCGTTGCTGCTGGTATTTTTTCTCAAAGCTTGAGATTTGTGAAGTGGCAAATTCCCGGCATTGCTACTACCAAAGTTCCATGTTAATAGCGAAAAAGGGATTATTACATGATCCTTGAAATTTCGTCTAATTTCAAGCTTATTTCCCTTACTACTACCACCTTCAATGGCTTGTCCTCACCTTCGCCTTCCTTTTCCGACGAGCACAGGGAGGTCCTTTTCCTCTTCTAACGAGCACAGGGAGGTCACCAACAGGTGAGGCCATAACTGATGGATCTTCAAAGAACTTGTCGTTAAATCCTTTCTAACGAGTGGCAGTGGTCCGGTTACGTCTTCCTCTCTTTGCTATGGTAATTGTATGCATTTGACTAGTCCCACCCTGACATGGTCTAAAGTCTGAACAACTACCATGCGACCCACCAGCTCTATTGTCTATGGTTCTCTGAACTATTCACTCTTGTGATTCGTTCTCCTCTGTTCTTCAAGGCAATCTGTCTTTTCTCCCTTTGTCCTTGATTTGTTCTCCTCTATTCACTCACTGTCTTGTCCTTAGCAACTGTTTAAAACTATGCCAATGATGCCTCCTCCATCTTCTTTTAGGGATATCTTAGAGGAAAACTAGAGAAAAGAAGTTGCAGCAACACTAGTGGTTGTGCCCCAACTCGGGCAATGCCATTTAAGTTCAGCCTCAATGGCATTGCTGATGTCGGTGCCAGCACTAGAATAACACGAAGAAGGGGACGGGGAGAGAAAGAACGAAGGGGACAAAGAGAGGGAGAGAGAGAGAGAGAGAGAGAGAGAGGATGGAAGGTTAGCCATCGCAGGGTTTGAAAGGTTAGGGTTTTGATGAACCAATGATTTTCCCCTTTCCCTGTTTTATTTTGAAAATTTGAAGAAGAATAAATGGTAAAACAGTATTTTTTGTCTTTCTGTTAATGGAGACTAACGGTAAGGGAAGTATTAGTCAATTGTCAGAAACAGTAAAGGTAGCTTTAGTCAATTTTCAAACAGTAAGGGTATACTTAGTCAATTAGCTAAATCATAAGGGTAATTTAAGAAATTTATCCTTTCCTATATTATATGCATTAGAATCATACCATTATTAGTTCTGCACTTTACTTTCCAACCTTAATTTAAGTGTTTCCATAGCATATTTTATTTAAAAAGGTGAAAAATCATAATCCAATAGGCTTGTATCATATATGTAAGAACAGGTAGAAAGTTGCGGGTTTTCTCTATTCATTTCTTCATTTTCTGACCTCAAACCATCAGCATTAGCAGTCATCAGTTGCTTGCATTTTCACTTAATAACATCACCAAAGTTGTCCATTCTCTTGGGATTTTCAAGCTATTCTTCCTAGGTAGGAGTGGTCATTTATTTCACGTTACGATGTTTTTTTGTTATTTATGGGTGCATGTTGCATCCATTTACCTTAATCATTACATCCTAGAGTGGAAGAATAGAGGGTCTCTATTTTTAGTGTTATCACATTATCATTCTTGGGTATGTCTCATCTTGCTTGAAAATTCTTGGTTATCAATACTTTCACCTATTTAGAACTCCTCTTACTTATCTCATGTCATCACTAAATTCCCATGGTCTTTGCAAGTGTCATATCTTCATCGTTTAGCATAAGTGGTCAATTAATAGTATTATTCATTTAGCTAATCAATGCTCTTTTCTTTATTATTCATACATTTTCCTTTTACGTTGGTTAGTGATAGATATTCTCTTGTTCAACTTAATGAGTAAAAACTGTCATTTATCTTATTTGATGTTCTCCACCATCTTGTTGACTGCTTAATCTACATTCTGTGTTAGTATAAACAATTTTGAATCCTTGCATGTTTTCCATTTTACGTAGTTAGTGTGCAAATTTTCAATAATTTAAGCCCAAAGTTATTAAACTTTCCTTGGAATATTGGTGAAGTAGAGGCCAGTTCAATTGGGCGTGTGTGAGGTGCCTAACACCTTACCACATTGTACCTTGGTCCATGGACCCTAAGAATCTCTATCCTATTGAGCAATGAGTCACCAAGAAAATTAACTTTTGTTTTTCTTCAAAAATCCCAGGTTTTCCTAAATTCCCATTTCCAAAAAAAAAAATTAGGTCGTGACTCCAAACTCCTTATTCCTCGATCCTCCTCCGGGTCAGGTAGAAATAGGCCAAATTTTCAAAAATTTACTAACCCAGCGCGAGAACCAATTTTCTAGTGATTTTGAAATATGAAATTTTGGAATCGATCTTGAACTAAATCGGTATAGATTTGAAACCCAAATTAAAACTGATCATACCTGATATAGAGACTATGAAACGAAGCTCTTAGAGTGGTAATTCACGCCCAATATCAGTTCCAAAATCAGCCTCTAATTGAAAATGGTGTAGTATGTATGTAAAGTCAATTCAGCAACACCGTTTCAGCAAAAACTGGTCCCCAACTTGCTTGGATTGAAGTGAGTATTTGAACTTCATACGGTTTGATGTTTTTCATGCAAAAACACAATAGGTGACTGAAAGAAATAAGCCCCGATTATAGCTAGGTCAAATTAGGGTTTCTAGGAGGCAAGGGAGAAAAGAAGAGAACAAGAGAGTGGAGAGAATTAGATGAGTTGGACTCTCCCCTCTCTCTCCTTTATATAGAGCACTATCCTAATCTAATTAGGAGCTAAACCAAAATTTAAATTAGAAGTTTATCTTTAATTGATAAGCATTATCTTCTTAAGAGAATAGATGCTATGTACCCAAATCCATGCCCATTTTCAACTAATCATATTAGTAATGGGCCTTAGGCCCATTTTCTCTAATGGTTCACATTCCAAGGTGTTGCATGGCCACTTTGGCCCAAATATTCTATGGCATGGGACCTACAAAGGTCTCACACAAATCCATATAGATTTGGCCCCACCTTTAGTAGATGTTAGGCCGAATTCAATGCTCAAGGGTAGTGAACCCTTGACCCAATCAGCTTGGTCTCTTTGGGCCCAACATTTACACATAAATGATCATTAGGTTCAGCTACCTTATGAAAACCCAAGAATAATGGGCATATGTAAGATGAAGCCCATCAGGTAATCAGCCATGTAATTATCTCTTACACCTAACCTATCGGCTTATAATCATCAGAATGCTGCCCACAAGGAATGACCTATTCCCTGACTACAAAATACAGTGTCACACTCTCTACTCGAATGGACCCCGGGGTTAAGACTTTTTGCAAACTTTTTTCATAAAATAGTAACATAACATATAAATAATTTTTTGCAAATCAGATTTCAAATATAGTTGAAATCCACTATCGACATTTTAGGTTTCCATCACAAACAGTGTAAAACCTGACAAAGGGATTAATTCTATCACTATGATCACCCACTTAGGTAATTTTTCAAACTGCCCCAACATGCCCAAATATTTGACCATTGATGGATCTCATTGGTTAACACATCAAACACAACTCAGTCTAATACCTAGTGCAGTATCATAATCAAGTTTGGGGTTAAATGCAAGTTTTCAATTTCTCCCATCTATCTTCAAGGTCCAGGGCATAATTGGAAATTCGTCAATGTTCGGTGTTTCTTCTAAACACCCACTGGCTATGCTTGGGATCTAACCCTAGCAGATAAGACATGTTGCTTAACCAGTTTAGCAGCACACAAGTGTTAGGCTTGTCAAGATAAACTCCCCAAATTTATCCATTGGATAAAAACATTCTAAACTAACACGAGTTTCTTAACTGTCCAGTTTAAGGAGTAATTCACAAAAAACATAAAAATAATAACATGAAACAATAATGTACTTTATTCACTTTCTTATAGATGTTTATGTACATCAATCTAATTGGAACTAAGTGCGTATATTATCTAATAGCTCCCACTTGCACTTAGGTCCAATTAGGTATTAGCCTCAATCCCTTACTATCCATGTGTCCTTCAACACTTTCTGTGTGAGTGGCTTAATTAGTGGGTCTGCCACATTTTTCGTTGATGCTACTTTCTGAATCTAGATGTCTCATTTACTAACAATCTCCCGTAGAATGTGATACATTCTCTCGATGTGCTTGACTTCGAGTGGGCTTTTGGCTCATTGGCTTGAGCAATGGTTTTAGTGTTATTGCACAATAGTGGAATGAGTGATGTGTTGGATAATATGACTCCTAATTTTTTGATGAGTTTCTTCATCCATATTACTTCCTTGGTAACCTCACTTGCGGCAATGTACACGACCTGATCATGGAGTTTGTTGTGGACCCTTGTTTGTTATTTCTCCAATTGACTACACAAGATCCCAATATAAAGATGTATCAAGATATAGATTTTCTATCATCTGGGTCAGATTGGAAGTCAGCATCTGTATAACCGATCATCTGTAGTGAACTACCATTAAAGATAAGACAATAGTCTTTAGTTTACTGTAATTATTTTAGTATGTTCTTCATAATTGTCTAATGCTCTTGTCCTGCGTTAGATTGATATCTACTCACAAAACTAATGGCCTGAGCAATGTTAGGTCGAGTGCATAACATAGCATACATGATGCTCCCTACAACAAAGGCATATGGAACATTTCTTATGCCCTCTATCTTCTCTAGGGTCTTAGGTGACATTCCTTTGGAGAGAGTGACTCTATGTTTGAAAGGAATGAATCCCTTCTTGAAATCTTGTATGTTAAATTTTTTAACAATCTTGTCGATGTAAGTGGATTAGCATAATCTAATTAACCTCTTCGATCTATCTTTATAGAGTCGAAGCCCCAAGATGTAAGAACCTATTCCAAGATCTTTCATGTAGAATTACAGTGAAATCCATATCTTCATTGTTGTTAACATTCCTACATCATTCCTAATGAGTAGAATGTCATCTAGATATATGACCAAAAATGCAACATTGTCTCCACCACAAGTGTTTCAGCTTTTAACTATTGAGTCAATACAAGTGTTTCAGCTTTTAGAAACTTATTTTAATCCGCATATGGATCTATTGAGCTTACACACCATGTACTCTAACCCTTGGCAACAAAGCCTTCTGGCTGCTGCATATAGATATCTTCAGTAAAATCTCCATTCAAGAACACAATTTTGACATCCATTTTCCAAATTTTATAATCAAAGTCTACAACTATAACCAATAGTATCCTAATGGATTTAAGCATTGCCACAAGCGAGAAAGTCTCTTCATAATTAATTCCTTTCTGAGAGTAACATTTTTGCCACAAGTTAAGCTTTATAGGTCTCAACCTTTCCATTAAGGCCATTCTTCCTCTTGTAGACTCACTTGAAACCAATTGCTTTTACCCTAGGGTGGGTCTACAAGTGTCTAGGCTCTATTGGTATTCATTGATTCCATCTCGACTTTCATAGCATGTACCAACTTCAAGGAGTCTATGTCTAACATTGCTTCTATATAAGTCAAGGGATCTTCCTCACTGTCTATGTCTTTCATCAAGTAACTTTCTTGATCGTAGACGAAACATACAAGAGGTTTGGATACCCAAGTAAATCTTCTAGGTTGAGTATCGATATTTGAAACTTGTAAGTTATCTCCCAATACCTCTAAGCCCTCCTCATCGAGAATAATTTCTTGATAATGATTGTTCAACATGCAGTCATCTTCTAAAAAGTATGCATTTCAACTAACAAACACTTTTTGTTTCTTTTTTTGGTCATAAAAGAGACATCCAATGGATCCCTTAGGGTAGTCTACAAATAGGCAATGATTGATTTTGGATTCTAATTTGTCTACATTTGTCTTTTTGATGTGTGTTGAATAACCCCATACCTCAACATGTCCAACACTTAGTTTCTTGCCAGTCCATAACTCATACATATTCTTAAGAACTGACTTGGTTAGAACTTGATTCAGCACATAGATCACAATCTCGAATATGTGTCCCTAAAAGGAAATATGTAACTCTGAGTGGACGAGGAAAACATAGATCACAATCTCGACTTCATATCTGAATTCCTTGAACTTTTCAAATGATTTTTACTTATGTCTCATTAGGTAGAAGTAGCCACACCGAGAATAATCATCGGAAAAATTTATAAAGTAAGAATGTTGGTTGTGTGTCCTCACATTCGAGGAACTAAATACATCCATGTATACAAGGTTAAGTGCGCCTGTACTTATTTGAAGTTTACTTGTAAATGGCATCTTCGTCATTTTACCTTGTAGGCAAGGTTCACAAGTTGGTAGATATTTTACTTTGGAAAAATCTAGAGGACAATCCTTTATTAATCTTGTAATTCATTCTATGTTTATATGGCCAAGTCAATAATGTCACACACATGAGGAATTAATAGTTTCTCGTGTTCTTTTCATAGGGATGTGTTCCAAGGTTATTTCGGTCACATTTTTTTCTAAAGAATGGTGGAGCACATAAGACCATTCTCAAGTTCTCCATAAATAAGGAATTTATTAAACTTAAATGTAATCTTATTATTGAATAAAATAGGATAACTATTCTTACATAACTTAGAAACTGAAATCAAATTTCTCCTAAGTTGTGGAAGATAAAGACAATATTCTAAGGTAATTATCCCTTCTCAAAAAACTAAATCTACTAATCCTATAACAGCAGGTGCAACGGTTGAAGATGTACCCACGTAGAGCATGATCTCATCATCACTTAGCCTTCTATTTTCCTTGAACTCATGCAAAGTGTTGCACGCATGAGTAAAAGCCTAGAGTCAATACACCAGGAGGCAGAAAGTGACCAACATGTCGACCTCTATGACCTGAGTGTCGAAAATGCATTCTTTCTTCTTCTTGGGGTACTCTAGATATTGAGGACAATTCATTTTCCAGTGTCTAGTCCACTTGTAATAGTGATACTCATCAGATGATTTATCTATTTTTTGCTTTGATTTATCACCCTTCTTCTGAGGCCCCTTCTAACCGTTTCAACTTACCAAATTTGCCTCTTTTAACAATCATGGTTACTGGCTTGTCATTTTTAATCAGTTTTCTAGCCCTTTGCAATATATTTCTGAGCTCTTATAAGCTAGTTTTTAACTTGTTCATGTTGTAGTAAAGGACAAACTGATTGAAGGATGTGGGTAGAAAGTTCAAAATGGCATTAGTTTTTGTATCATTATCTAATTTATAGCCAAGAGCCTCCAATTCATTTATGAACCCTATCATCTTCATGACATGATCATAAATCGATTGGTTCTCGGACATCCAAGTGGTCATAAAAAATTTGAGAACCTTTTATCGTGTAAAATGATTCTGCTCATCATACATGGCCTTCAAGCTATCCGGAATATCTTTGCAAGTAGTTACTTTATCAAATTGTCTTAGGATAGAATTGTCCAAGTGTGGCGATGATGTAACAATGGGTAAAAGAGTTCTTCTCTTCAAGCTATCTAGAATATCGTTCCAGTGCCTTATTGTTGGCAATTTTGTGCAACTTTTTAGATGTAAACACTAGGTTAAGGTTCTGGATCCAGTCTATGTAGTTCGGTCCCTTGAGTTTGTTATCATCTTGTAGTTTAGCGAATGATCTATGTACCATTTCTGACAAATGGAATAAGTAATTAGTCAATGACCTAATTATTATTTCATATTATGTACCGTAGAATGGAAACATTATTCATGTCTCTAAGACATTATGTACTGTAGAATGGAGAAATTATTGTTCATCTCTAAGATTTTCCTCTATATCAGGGATGGAGATATTATCCGTATCTCTAGAAATGTGAGAAATCACATAAGTGCATAGGTCAATTGTTTCAGCTACATAAACCCATCACTTTCTATGAAGGATCATGAATCCACCCAAGTCTCATGAGCTTTCCTTTTGGCCTCTGTTAGGCAAGGTTCATAGCCATTTTAATTTAAACCTTTCTAATCGGTAAGTGTTGACCTATCATATTGGAAGCCCCAAGGTACTATGAAAGAGTTTTCAATTTTAGGATAGGCCCCTTCCACAAGTCTATGGCGCTCCTTTCATCCAATGAAGCAATTCAACTGATTGCATCAATGGAATAGATAGACCAATTTTATGGTGCATTGCCCACCAATTCAGCCTATTTTCATGCTAATGACGGAAGGCCTTTAGAGATGTAATCTTATGATATTCCCTATCATCTAACACTTATATCATTGATGGGGGGATAATTATATCAGTCCCCATGTTGGTTTTAGGTCTTACCATAGTGGCTCCCAATAACTTTCACAAAGTCAGGTTTAAGTGGGCCCTAAATGGGTTAAGGTTCCCACAAGGTTCCCTCTTTGGAGAAGAAACAAGAGAATGGTCAATTAAGAGGGAGATCATTCAATGATCCATGGAAGCCATGGCAATGATGTGCATTCAACCATGATGGGCATAGAGATCCATGTAAAGTCTTTGCAAGGGACAAGCACTAATTGGCCACATTCAAATCACATCATCATAGCACATTATACATAATTGATCAAGAATCAACTTAAATCTTGCAAAACCCAGATGCATTTATATTAACACATTATTAACCCATTATTAGACCCATTCATCCAATAAATTTTTTCTTAGTATAAGAGCCCAATTGCAAGAAGCAGTTCGACCCATCTAGCAATTCGTGTTGATATGCACTTATCTTGCTTTAATCTAAACCCAACTAGGTTTCACAAGTGTGGGCCAAATTAGTTCATGCAATGTCCCATCAAACCACTTGCCTAGGTCTAAAATTGACCAATTAATCAATGATCTAAGTGACTGTTAACGGTCTCCAACAAACCCTAGGTTTGGCCTATGTAAGGTGGACCAAAACTATGTCAAATCGGCCTAGGGTTTAGTGCCCAAAACATGCATCAATTCACAAAGATTATGATATGAAATTCCCAAGTATGATTTACAATCATATTAGCAAATAATCAATAATATACGATAATAAAACAACTAGGGCTAAAAGTGTGATAGTCCAAATTTAATCTGGACAAAATGCAAGAAACCATCAATTTGCTCTCTCCACATCAATCTCTTTCTCCATCATTTTCCGTGATCTCTAGCAAGCTCTCCAATGTAAACAAAAGGAAAAAACCCTAATTTTTCTAATGCTTACATCATGAAAAACCCTAATACATCTTTTCTAAAAATAAAAAAACCAATTATAGACCAATAGATCAATATCGCATGGTGTGCATTAAACTTGCCACCAATAAAGAATTCAATCTCCATCACACTTTCAGGCCAAGAATTCAAGAATTCACCACAGAACAGTTCTAGATAATACCAGAAAATATAAAGATTAAATTTTCAAATCATTGGCCCCAATTTGAGAATTGAATTCTCAGACAATATGCTCACTAAGTCAAATTGGCTAGACAAGCTCATGCCCATTTGATCTTTCTTTCAAATCTGATTTGGTTTAGCCCAAGAACTAAACCTAGTGCTTTGATACCACTGTTTGAAGGGTTAGATATTAGATTTTACATGGTCAAACCAGGTTTAGTGGTTGGCCGAACCAGAGTTGAAATCCAAATTAAAACTAATCATACCTGATATGGAGACCATTAAAATGCAGCTCCTAGAGTGGTAGTTCACGCTCAATATCAGTTTCAAAATTGGCCTCCATATATTTATATGTTATATACTACTATTTTATGAAATACATATATATTATATAAATATATATATATATATATATATATATATATATATATGTTATATACTATTATTTTACTTCTGTTTGAAATCTGACTTTGCAAAATATATTTATATGTTATATACTACTATTTTATGAAAAAAGTTTGTAAAAGGTTTAATCCCGGGATCCATCTGAATAGAGAGTGTGAATTAACTAATTTTTAAATTGTTATTTATTTATATCATTTCTTTGAAAACAGTGCCACATCTGAAATCTATTTCTTTCTCAAATAATGCCTGATGTTTGTTTATGCATTTTTTTAAAGCATTTTCTCATACCATGCATTGGAAATCCGGAAATGTGTGGTATGAGAAAGCACCCCTTTGGGTGTTTTCTCATTTTTACTATTGCTAGCAACTATACACTGACATGGCATTAAAAAATGCCTATCTAGCAACAACAACAATGATAGAAAATAGAAAAAAAAAAGCATTTATAAAAAAACGGAATTCCAATGCAATGTCGTTTTCTCAAAAAACACCTCTTAGTAAACCACATTGGTTCTAAACATCACTTAGATTAATAAGGAGAGGAGAGAGGATAAAATAAAAAGAAAAAGGAAAAAGAAAAAGATAAAGGAAAAAAGAGTAAATGAATTTTAAGCAATTTAATGGAATATTTGAGATAAGAAATAATTAGTGGAATAAGTTATTGGAGGAAAGAGAGTTAATGGAATGATTAATGAGAAGAGATAATTAAAGGAACTAATAAGAAAAGGAAGGGAGTTAATGGTGAATTAATGAGAATAGTCATAGGGGTGGGCAAGCCTTTGGTTTATTCGGTTTAAAACCAAAATAAGAAGATGAAAAATTGAACCAAAACCGAAATTTTCAGTTCAGTTTTCGGTTATTTTGGTTAAAAATCAAATTTAATATATATATATATATATATCAATTAATTCAACTTTTTCGGTTAACCACATTTTTAATTCTGAAAACTGAAATTCCTAAAAACCGAACTAACTGAACCAAATTACATAAAAACCAAAAAACCGAAGACAAAATTTTCGGTTCGGTATTTCAGTTTTAACTGAATAATGCTCACCCCTAAAAAGAGATAAAAGTCTTAAAGACTTAAAGTTGAATGGCTACTTGAATTATTTTGTTCAATTTTAAAAATAAAAATTCAAAAAAAAACACAAAATATATAAATAGTAGGAGAGAAAGGAGATGCATGTTGGCATGGCAAGTCTAAATTTAACACATAGATATAGATGACAAAACTACACTTGACCAACCCGTCTACTCTATTAACTAATTTTCACATGTTAAAAAGAAAATCATTCATCTCATAACCCACCAACGGTTTAACTTTGATGTTTGGTTTTTACTGTTTATCGCTTTTGCCTTAAAAGAAAATCTACCAACAATTCAATTTGAATTACACCTGTTTTGGGGTCAAGCTGGACCGGGTTCAGGTCGAGCTTTTTTCTCTATTTTAACATAACACATTTAGGCATGAGCTTAGGCCCAGCCTGACCATCGGGCCTGGATCTTGAGCTCGAGCTCAAATCCAACTGTCACATAAAGACTAAAGCCCAGATAGGAAATTAGGAAAAAGAATTTTTTTTTCTTTTCTTACTCAATAACAAAACTGATTTATTTATATTAAAAGAACTCAAAACCAAAATACAATGAAAGATCTCATAATGGCTTAAGAAAAGAGAAGATGGACAAAGAAAAGAACATATTATACATTTCTTCTAATATAAAATATATTTTTTGTTATATAGTATATTATCAGGTTGGGCTTGGGCTCAGGTTAAGCATTTTTGAGAATGCCTGAGCTCAAGCCAAAATAAAGTCAAGTATGCTGTTTTGGACACAAGCCCAAGCCGAAGGGATGGGCCTATTTTTGGTAACAAGATCTCAGACATAAAATCACATAGTGGGAACATTTCCCTATGAATTTAATAGACATGTGTGAGTTCTGATTTGTGGTTTGATGCCTTGTACGCAGAGTTTGCTTACAAGAGATCCAAGATATTTTTGAATTCTCTCATTCAAAGAATTGAGTTGAACAGAGGGAGAATGCGCATCCATTGCACCGTGCAGCAAAAAGCCATCTAATGATATCTTTGATTCACGTCTTCTTAAATGTCAAATGTCAATGTAGACTTTGTGAAATATAAACCAATGTAAGACTGTCTTATATCTGAATTTAGGGATGGTAATGGGGCGGGTTTTGAAAATTCTAAACCCAATTTATCTTCCTAAACCTCCCAATCAGTATTCACCCCAAAACCCATAGCAGGTTGGGTTTCGAGAATCCAAACCTTCTCCGATCATAAAAATGCAAAACCCTCCCCAAGGGTAGGGCGAATTGAGTTTAGAACTCACATCTAATTTTTTAGGGTCTATTTGATTCACAGATATGATCAAAATCGAAATTAGAATCATTAAGAATCAGAACCGGAATCAGAATCATCTATTCCTAACGCCTATAACTTGATTCTATTAAAAATTAGAATCAGATTCCCATTATTATTGTTTGATTCATTTAAAATTGGAGTCAAAATTAATCAAATAAAAAAAATTTTCAATTTTGCATTAATCTATTTATTATTGTATTAATACTTTATGAAAATATAATTATTATTTTATTATACTTTATTATTATTATTTTATTAGTATTTGATACCATTAATTTTTTTAAATACATCAAAGCTGAACTTTCATTATATATTGCAAAATACCATTAACTTTTTAGTGGCAAATGTGACAGCGGTTTCTTTTCAAGTATCGAAAAGTTGGGATAAGTGAAAGTTAGAAAAAACAAGAGAAAAGGAAGGAAGTCCTCTTCACATTAGCCCTCACGAGTCACGATGTTGGAACTTGGAACTAGCATCTTCAAACAATGGGAAAAGCGTCCACCAATGCCCAAAAGTAATGGTCAGAGCCTACAGCTCATATGGACCAAGACGAGCCCTCAAACTTCTCCTCACACCGATCTCACGGGCACATCCCACCGTACAATACTTATGTATTATTATTTAGGGGAAATATTTTCAATGCGCCGTTAGATGTACCTGTGAGATTGTTGTGAGGCGCCCTGTGTAAAGAGTAGATTCCAATTCCAAACTTGTGGTTATCCTGATGGTTTCACAGTTTCACCTACTACTACTGATGGAATAGACATTCTCAACTCTGGACTCATCTGTGAACAACAGAGCATCCAAGGAAGAGAGATACGATCATGTGAGCAGCATTTCTTGCCATGGAGAACTTCTTAAGTAAACCCATTGAATGGTGGATCTGAAAATATAGTAGAGACTTACCTAATCTTTCAACTGTTAGTTTGTTGATTTGTTACCTAATCCTTTTCAGGAAGATAATCTCAAATTTTCAACCAACGCAAAGTACTAGTAAATTCCAACGTCTTATGCTTTAATCCATGGTTTTTAAGCTGTTGTTGATCTGGACAATTAGACCATTTGGCCTGAAAAATCATTTTTTTTCACCCCTAATCCAGTCTTTTGCCAAAAATTGTCGATTTATTTGACAACCCACTAACCTGAGCTGTCAATTCATCGACTAATTTGACACGAACAATGATTTTTGGCCCTTTTCTGTTTTAAATTGTTTTAAATTACAACTGACTGTTCAGCCATTCAGATCGGATGGCTGAACGGCAGGTCTGAAAATCGGTGGCCAAAGTGGTTCCAATTCCGAATAGTTTTCAGGACATTGCTTTAATCACTCCAATGTCAAAGAGTCGGGTTTATTACGGAACCTGGCACGAAGTCAATTCAAACACAAACCCTAATCTGAGTAAACAAAATGATCAACCGAACCCAATTCGACCCGACCCATAAATAGTAAATCTATATTCAATTATTAAGGCTATAGAGGTTATAAAAAACTCGTACGATTTCGTGAGTGACTGAGTAGCCAATAAGATCGGGTCAAATTTGCCTGAATCCCTAACCCAATTAAAGGTTTCCCGACCCAGACCAATAAGATCGAGTCAATGTGAACTTACCACGTAACTCAATCTACTGACATCCCTACTTTTAATATCTATAACCTTAGATCTTGATCTACATGAATTGGTCCACCCATGTCTTCTTTACATGGCACCATGAAGGTCAGGAACCAGTGTCTTCTTTACATGGCACCATGAAGGTCCAGCCACACATCTACAATGGGAGATATTCCCAATGTACAGTTGGATTGTGCAGAGTTTTTACTATATGTATGAGTTGATGGGAATTTCAGCTGGACTGCACACACTCAAATCAACAGTAATTTTTATTTCCCACTAATCAAGCAATTATTTTATTATCTTAGACTCTTCAAGATTGGCTCTATCTTCAACTTTCTTATCTGTTTGCTTTTGGTTCCATTGTTCAAGCGGCCTTTCACGGACGCCATGAATTCAAGGCTCATTCTGACTGCAACCACTCTCGCAATCCTCTCCATCTTCTTCGCTCTCGACCCAATCCATCTATTTACACCACCCCTTATTCCTGGATCCCTTGATAAGCTCCCAGATGCCCAGGTAATTCCACTGGTCGGAGCAGTTGGGCCGGAGAGTCTCGCCTTTGATCCCAATGGAGAGGGTCCATACACTGGCGTGGCTGATGGCCGGATTCTCAAATGGCAAGGAGAAGGCCAAGGATGGACTGAATTTGCAGTCACCTCTCCCCAAAGGTCAGAGAACTACTAATTCCTATTCTCTTAATTGATTAAGTACTACTCTCTCTCTCTCATATATATATAGTTTCCATGGAACAGGAAAGACTGTGTCCAGCCACAGGCACCCCACATGGAGCATGTATGTGGGAGGCCATTAGGAATACGGTTCCATCCGACCACTGGAGACCTCTATATAGCAGATTCCTATCTTGGGTTTCACAGAGTAGGACCAGCTGGAGGGTTAGCCACTCGGTTGATCACAGAGGCTGAAGGTGAGCCCTTAACCTTCACCAATGATTTGGACATTGACGAGCATGAAGATGTGATTTATTTCACTGATACAAGCACAAAGTTTCAGAGAAGGTAATTTCACAAGCACAAATTCTATATATATATATATATATATATAGTAGATCCATTCCTCAGGCCAGTTTCTCTTCTCCAATATAATACCCATTTCTATAATAGAGTTTCTGGATTAATGATAAACCTAATAAATCCATTCCTCAGGCAGTTTATATCAGTGATTTTAAGTGGGGACAAGACAGGGAGGTTGATGAAGTATGATAGGTCAAGAAATGAGGTGAAGGTGTTGCTAAGAGGCCTTGCCTTTGCAAATGGTGTGGCACTGAGCAAGGATCGTTCCTTTGTGCTAGTTGCTGAGACGACCAACTGTAGAGTCCTCAGGTTTTGGCTTCAAGGGCCTAAAGCAGGAACCCATGATGTCTTCGCCGAGCTACCGGGCTTCCCGGACAACATTCGGAGGAATTCCAAGGGGGAGTTCTGGGTTGCTTTGCACTCTAAGAAGGGACTGCTTTCAGGTTGGGCTGTGTCAAATTGTTGGGTTGGGAAGGCTTTGCTGAAGCTCCCTCTGAGTTTTAGGAAGCTGCATTTAGTGCTAATTGGATGGAAAGTTCATGCTACTGCTATAAAGCTAGATGAGGAAGGGCGAGTTGTTGAGGTGTTAGAAGATAGTCAAGGGAGGACTTTGAGGTTAATTAGTGAGGTCGAGGAGAAGGATGGGAATCTGTGGATTGGGTCTGTGCTCATGCCCTTCATGGGTCTTTATAACTTGCACTAGGTCATCAAGAATTTTGGTTTATATTTGAGAAATTGAAGGTGATTTTCTTTTCTTTCTAATTTCTTGTATGTAGGGGCATATTAGAACTTAGATGGTATATGTAGAGCAAATAATGAAATAAGAAGGAAAGGATGCATTGCTACACTTGACATGTTGTAAGAGGACCATCTTCAAGCTTTTTTCACCCAACTGGTGGGTCCAGATCTTCCATACATGGAGAGACATGGTGATTGAAGGGAGGGCAACTCATTATAGATATTTGGGCATATTGATAGCACAGTAGGAAAATTGAGAAAATTCTATCATATCCATCATTTATTAGGTCTGCATCAATGAATATCAATCCACAATTGACCAGTCGATGACCCATTAGCTCAGTAGTTGGGCATGAACCTGACCCAAGCGATTAAACCGTTCGACTCAGGAACCGGTCATTTATCCGGTCAACAAACTACTGATCCAGACAGTTGAACGGGTAAACCATTCGACCCAAATGAGTGTTTGTGGTTTAACAAAAAATGTAAGCTTTTTAATAATTAAAATAGCCAAACAAATCAAATATTCTTGAATCTTGATCCAAATGAACCCCACTTGAGAAAGAGAGAGAGAGAGATCTGAGAGGGCTGCCATTACTATCACCGTCACCACTTTTGGTCACAATCACCCTAGTATTTCAATCTAAAGATAACATGTAAGATAGATGCTACATTAACTGATCAATGGTTTGAAATGTTCAACTCAGACGGTTGAACCATTAACTTCAAAACCGGTGGACAAAGTGGTTTCATTTCCAAGTTAGTTTTTAAAACTTTGTGACCATTATCCTGCTAATTTTCACTCATTTCACAACTCCACCACTGGCTCAATTTGAGTAAATGAATGGGCCTAATTTTGGAATTCTAGTTCAAAGAATTGAGTTGAATAGAGGGGCACCATTGCAATCATGTAAACACATTTGCTTTTTAATGGCATCTAACAAGGAAATTTCCAAAGCAATATAAGAAAACATGAGAAAACAAAGTCCTCTTCACATGATGAGCCCTCCTTTTTAGATGCTTTTGAAGAACAAGAAGCCCTGTTTGTGAGTACTTATTTTTAAACACTTATTCAAATAAGTATTTATTTTAGGCCAGGGCCACACCTAGAAGCACTTATGTGCATTTGGGAAAAAAGTTGAATAAGTACTTATTCCCAAAAATAAGTTGATTTGAAGAAGCCAAAATTTTTGGCTTATTTTTAATCGCTTTTTCAAAAAGTGCTAGTTTATTGTGTTTCTGTCACATTTTGTCCCGCCCCTTAGTTTTCAAAATACCTATACTGCCCCTATTTGAAAGATGTGATCGTTCACCAAACACTCATAAGAACTTATTAGGATAAGCACCTTATCCTACAAGCACTCCCAAATGGAGGCCAAGTTGGAAATTTGAACTTCAAAAAAGCAGAAGAGTCCAACAATACCTAAAACTAATGCCTCCAGCTCACATGGACCAGGGCAGTGAGATAGACATCCTGGTGGTTTCACCTACTTACTACCTGTGGATTGGACACTTTCAACACTGAACTTTCTATGAAACCCTCTACATGATAAAAACAACCAGTTCTGATCTGATACCCATAAGACATTACAGCCATACATTGAGAATATCTCTTCACGAATGACAACATACAAGTGCAAGAGACAATTCTGGTGTGTATGTCTTGATAGGTGTGGGTGTGGGTAGCATTGTTGTGGGTAGTAGATCCGAACTCTAAAATATCAGAGCATCCAAGGAAGAGATGTGAACATGTGAACATCATTTCTTGCCATTGAGCACATTCTAGGTTAACCCATTGAATGTGGTAATAAGTATATATTATTAAATGTGAAATCACAAAAGTGAAACAATGAAGAATAAACAGAAATATGAATTTAACTTGCAACCAATATTAATTAATGTGCTATCGTTGAACTCATCTTTTAGTGTATATTAGATTACTAACAAAAAAATCAAGGTTCAAAGTATTGACACAGGCCGATACGCCGATAAGGTGTATCAGCCTGTATCGATACTTTCTTTTTAGGTTTTATTTTTTTTTTTTGAAACTGGTTCAGAGGAGTCAGTTCAAGGCCCAGCTACCCTCTGAAATAGTCTGACCCAATACAACCCCTGGAGGGGCATATCAGGAAGCCATCGACACGATACGCATCAGCTGGTATGGGCCGATACGTATTGATACTTTGAACCTTGAAGAAAATAATATTATTAACAAAAAAATAAAAAAGAAACAAAATAGCTATTTGATCATTTGAATTAATAATGTTTTTGGTTCAGATCAGATTGCACTTCTTCACGTTATCACATAAATTACTAATACATATTTCTTAGTGTATATCATGTATATATCTTATTCAGTGTTTTGAGTCATAAGATGAGGCATTTGGCAAGTCTTTTCATGTAGTCTTTTGTGTTTTCAAAGCTCGGAAAACCACTTTTTCTGTTTGACAATAAAAGACAAAAAGCCAGAAAGACCTATACCCTAAAAAGTTCGTAAAAGCCCAAAATGACAACAAATGAAACTTCCTGTCTTTCAACACGTAAAATCTTTCATTTAACATCTAAGTAGACCATCCAAACAGTGATCTTTAAAGTCAAGACCCCGAAAGCCCATTATATATTTTTGGGCATCTAGACTATGAGAAGATTTTCCTAAGAAGACTTGCGAAACGAAACTTATTGGAATTCTAGTGCATCTGTGTATCCCTCATGTAAGAATGGTACCACGATAAACCTTACGTGTCTTACAATAAAACTTGAGCGACCTCTATTGCGAGTTGCATCGTCCATTAATAAAAGGACTAGAAATAAACGACGAAAACGCCACCCTTCCCCCCAACAAATGGGGGAAGAAAGAACAAATTAAAGGGTTCTATTAATTAACAACTACATATTGTTTTATTCATTTAAACCAAAATCTGTTACAATGGAAACTTGTCTACATTCACAAGTTTGCTTGTGGCTGAGATCCAAGGCATCAGATTCCTCGAGGTAAATCATCATCTTCTTAATCATAAAATCTCCAACCTCCGGCTCTTTACCCTACTCAACTTTTGTGTAAGATTTGGCATCAACTCTACTTAATTCACCATCTTGAGTTGAAGAAGCATCAGTCTTGGATTCATCAAATTCCAACAGCTACAGGATTAGAAATAGACATCAACATAAAACTCAGTAAGCAGTACGTCTTGATGATTATCAAAACAACACAATGTCAGTGTTCCTTAAGAAGCTTACTATTTCCAAATTTTAATCAACCATAACTAAGTTCAAATGGTTGGAATACTCAAATTGTTGAGGCAAATCAATTACAACAGAGGAAAGATGCCTCAAGCTCAGCAAGAAGTCAATCACCTAACACCAAAGCAATTTTTCCCTCAAGCAATTCTATGATTGTTCAATCCTAAAATTGTGAATCTACCATTTTTAAGGCTGTGCTGACAAAATCAATATACCTATACCCAGGCAACATCCTAATATCGCATACCAAATTCCTAGGGGTGGGAATCGGGCAGGTTTAGGTGGGTTGGGTTTGGGTCAAGCTTCAATCCAACCCATCTAACCCACCAATCCATTAATGACCCATTTTTGTAAAACTAAATGGGTTGGGTTGAACCCAAACCCACCTTAACCCAACCCATGCATAGGGGTGTTCACAGTCTGGTTCGGTGCAGTTTGGAGAAGATCTCAGACCAAACTAGTAAATTACCCGTTTGAAAATTTTCTAAACTGAACCAAACCGTTTTGGTATGGAAACCAAACCAAACCGTTTTATTATGGTTTGGGGCGGTTTCTAATACGGTTTGGGGACGTTGGACCATTCTATGGTTCTTTTGGGCTTAACCCAATTAGAAAGCTCAAATAGCTCCCCTAAAAATTAAAACATAAAACTTTTATTTATTATTTTATTATAAAATAAAGAGTTCATTATATATTTATAATTTTACACATTCCATTTAGATATATTATATATAATGTTTACATACCATATATTCATATATATATATATATATATATATATTAAAATTTTGGTTTATGGTTTACGGTTTGGTTTGGTTTATAAAATTCAATAAAACAAACCGAAACCGCTAACTGCAATTTAGAAAATTCTCAAACCGAACCAAACCGCAAATTCGGTTTGGTTTGATTTGGTTTTGTGGTTCAAACCGTATAATGAACACCCCTATCCATGAATCTTTTAATTATTAAACAACACAAGCATAAATTGTAGAAAATACAGAAATTAGAAAACATAGAACATGCAAAAAAATCAGGAGAATATAAATATGGAAGATAGTTAAAATTGCAAAAATATAGCCAGAATTACAAAAATGAAGAAAATCAATATAAATTACCAAAAAACAAAGAAAAACCAGAAAACATAAATTGTAGAAACATGAAAAACGAAGAAAATTATAAAAATTACAGAAAATATAGAAACCCACTAAAATAACATAAATTGCAAAAAAAAAAAACAAAGGTTATAGAGAATACACAAAAATGTGGAAAATAACAAAATTTACTGCAAAACATGTCAACACAACAGATAACAGAAGTTGCAAAAGAAAATATAACAAAAATTACAGAAAAACAAAGAAAAAAGGAAATTACAAAAATATGTATACAAATTTCAGAAAATATAAAAATTACAAAAAATTAACAAAATTATAAGAAAGTATAAACATTATTAAAATATAACACAAAATTATAGAAAGATAGAACTTCTGTTAGATTTAGAAAGGGACTATGAGATATGCATAGAGAAACAATGGGCTCTGGTCGTCTGAATTTTATTGGCACCATTGAAAATGACTATCTTCTTTTACTAGTGCCAACTAATGCTGTGACACCTTTGATTTTGCCGGTGAACTTGAAGAAATAACTCCAGATTCATGACTACCTTGTAAAATTAATCCAAACATTAATTTGCAGGTTAAAAAGTAGCAGCTTCCGTATGTTTGAAGCACATCACACTCTATTTGGGGACCCCCTTTTTCTTTTGATAAACTGCAGCAAAGTCTGCACTCCCTCGTCCATATTGTTGCAACTAAACGAAGCTATAAAATGTGAAACAGAGTATAACAGAAATAAATGAATGAGCTCTATGTCATCGTTGTAGCAGCTTTGGTTCACGTATGGAGGGATTGCCACTGCTGAGTTAGTATCGGTTAGGGTTTGGATTTGGGAAGAGAGAGGTAGAGAGAGAGAGAGAGAGGAATGTAGGGTTGGAAAATCACTCGCTGAGATCTTCAACCATGGATTAGGAAAGAAGAAAATCATAAAAACAAAAATTCCTAATCTCTTTATGGATACTCGTGACCCAACCCACCCAATCCATTAATTCTCATTTTATTGGTGAAGAAATAGTTGGTTAGCCACGAGTGTGGGGTTCCATACCCACACTCAGGCTCTAGTGTGTGTGGTTTCATACCCACACCTAGTTGTTTCTAATTTCTTTAATTAGTAGTTTCTAATTTCTTTTATTAGAAGTTTCTAATTTCTTTAAGTTGGGCTGGCTGGCCTTTTTGTTTCTAATTTTTGTTTATTTCCTATTCTTGTAAGGAACCTAAAGCTACAAATAAAGTAGTGTATGGGGCGGCAAATCATTAACCACTGAACCCTTTCTTTCTTTTCTTCTCTCTTCACTCTCTCTCTCTCTCTCTATCTCTATCTCTATCTCTCTTTTCTTCTCTTCGAACCTGTATTACTTCTCTAATACAGCAAACTATTCTTCTTCTTCTTCTTTCAAGTTGGTATCAGAGCCTTAGATCTAGGGTTTCTCATGTGGATTTAATTCGGCCGACCACATGAGAATTGTTTAGGGCTGAAAGTTCAGAAAGATCCTTACGTCGGCTGATTCTTGGAGGTTGCAAGAAGGCTTTAGCAGCTGTCCTAAGATTGGAGAGAGCTTCTTGTAATCAAGCAGAATCAGGCAGGAATTGAGTGATCAAGATCGATTCTTGATCAAGATTGGAGGTGTCGATCAGCTTTTTCTTAGATTCAAGGTGCTGACAGTAATCGATTGATCAAGTTTGAAGATTGAAGGTAGCAATCAGTTTTCTGGGCATTTTTCTTCATAAAGTAAGTACATTTACTTGAGATTGATATTCAAAAGCACTTTGTTATTCATTCAGAGAGGTACGGATAGAAAATCTCAGGATTGATATCAATCAGTCCAGGACTGATATCAATCCTAAGAACTAGTAGTTGGCTGTTATCTAATTGCAAAATCATTGTCCTAGGTCGGCTATTATTAGCTTTGAAATACAGTTTTTCTTGTCACAGTAGTTTAAAGCCTCTTCTTAACCTAGAATGGAGTACAAGAACCAAGGGGAAGGTGCTTTTGGGACTGGTGGCTCAGGTAACATGACTGAAAACACCTTTCAGATTACAACTGTTAAGTTTGATGGATCAAACTACTTGGAATGGGCCCAATCAGCCATGATGACTATTGGTGGTAGAGGAAATTTGAACTTCTTGCTAGGGTATGTGAAGGAACCCTCCAAGGAGGACCCTACTTATGCTAGGTGGGTCCAAGAGAAATTTTTGGTGATGACATGGCTGTGCAACTCTATGCAGCCACACATCAGCCGAAACTACTTGTGGGCCAAAACAGCTAAGGAAATATGGGATGCTATGAAGGAAACCTACTCTCAGCCCCTTAATGTTGCTAGGGCTTACGAGCTAAAATGTGAGGTTAAAAATCTGAGGCAAGGAGAGAAGCAGGTCTCTGTTTACTTTTCAACCTTAAAATCCCTGTGGCATGAAATTGACCATCTTGAAACAATTTAGTGGGAGAGTCAGAAAGATGCACACACATATAGAAAGCAGGTTGAAACTAATAGAGTTTTTGAGTTCCTAGTTGGTCTGAATTCTGAATATGACATTGTGAGATAGTAGTTGTTGACAAGAGATAATGTGACTTTATCACAAGCCTATTCCCTGGTGCATAGTGAAGAAACTAGGAGAAAGGTTATGTTGCAGCAACAGCCCTCTGAATCAGCCTTGGCAGCAGTTAAACCTAAATCTGGGGGAGATAAAGAGAAGAAGGAAGCTAAGAAGGACTTAGTAATGTAAACACTACAAGAAACCTAAACATACTAAGGACACCTATTGGAGGTTGCACCCTCATTTACTTCCAACAAAGCTCAGAAATAAGAAAGGGAATGCTAATATGGCTATCAACACTGAAAGTACAACTTCATCAGGCAGAAGAGGCACTCCTCTAGATACCCTAGCTATAGTCCAAGCTGCTCTGACTCAGCTAGAAAATGAATTTAGTAATTCAGCTCAGCCTACATCAACTCAACAACCTACTTCAGCCCTTGCTCATACAAGCACAAGAGATACTTCTTTCCATGCTTCTGTCCCAGGTAATACTAGACCTACTTGGGTAATAGATTCAGGTGCTTTAGATTATATGACCAACATATCTACTCTATTTAGCACCTAATGTTTATCCTCTGGGAGAGACAAAGTTTCTATTGCTAATGGCTCTCTTGTACCAATTTCTGGCAAAGGGAGACATCAGATTATCAGATACCATCACCCTATCCTCAGTTTTGCATGTTCCCAAGCTTAGTGCTAACTTACTTTCAGTTAGTAGTATTACTAAAACTCAAAACTGTTCGGTAACCTTTTTCCCTAATCGGTGTATTTTTCAGGATTTGGAAACGAAGAAAGTGATTGGGATTGGCCGTGAGATGAATGGAGTCTACCTGCTAGAACATTCATAGGGGGAGCAGAGTGAAGTGTATGCATATATTTCCTGCATAGATACATTACATATATTTCCTGCAGCCTATGCAAGTGTATCCAAGAATCAGCCAACCTCTTTTTTAACATTGTAACTTTCACAGACCCATTACTTAAGTTGTCTGGTGTACTAGGTAGAACATTTTGCTCAAGGTTCAAAATTTCACAATGTATCAGCCTGTATCGGCCAATATATATCGTTCCGTTAAATGTCCGATACATGGAACATAAAGAAACCAATTGTCTCGTTCCTTTTCAGCTGTATTGGGCCGATACGAGACCACATCGGGCTGTTTCAGGTCTGTATCAGCCGATATAGACCCGATATGAGCCGATAATCTAATGTATCGGTCAATACACTGCAAATTAATTACTCTCCCTCTCATTAATTACCCTCTCACTAATCTTCCTTTTATTGCTAATCCTTCTAATTAATTTCTTTCCCTCTCTCATTAATTACTATGATTACATTAATTATTCCCTCTCTCTTTAACTTTAAGACAACTTTGAATTTGAATTTTGAAATTCCCATGCCATTCTAACACCTAATGCACAGAATCACAGGTGTAAAAGCTAAAGTAGGCCATAAGAAGATTCGAACCTTGGTCACACTTTTACAATGCCCATGAGTTTACCACCACACTCCAATCCATTTTGGTGTTCAACTGTTATCCATTTTCATCCTTAAATAAACTTTTTCTTTTTAGTGGGTGTTTTTTTCGGGTGATTATAGGTCAGGTCACGCCTACGTCTATTATGTATAATAACGTATAATATGCATATAATTTTTTTGATGCATTATATATTTATATAATATAAAATGTAATATGGGCCAAGCCTGAACATGAAACCCAACTCCAAACCTGGAATTTCCAAGTTGGGTTGGGCCGAGATGATCACCCCTAGATGTTTTTTAATAAATGCTAAAATTAATTATTAAAATTTATAATATTAACAAATATTAAGACAATTTATTTTGATTTTCTAAAAATCAAGGTATATATGCACACATTTTAGTTTTTCCATCATTTTTCAACAATTACCGATTATGTCCCGATCTTTCATACTTCATGTGAACCATTAAAGTAAGTTTTTAATGTTTAAATAACTTATTTATTGTCATATATACCTTGTACTTTCTTGTTATTACTATATTTTTTAGGATTTACTTGAGTTTCTTAGCGTATCTTAGTTTTTTTTTTCCGTATCTATGCGTATCCAAAGCATATCCCAATACGTTTCTTAAAATTGCCTTTCTGATACACTTTGCGTTTCCGATACTTGAAACCTTGATTTGCCTATATTTCCATCTTGTAATTCTTTGGATGGGTATCCACCTTTAAGTGATTCTTTGGACAGTTAAGGGAAGAAACACTTGGATCTTTGAAAACCATACCACTTCACAAGACAGTTAAGGGAAGAAACATGCTCATGGCTACATCTCAAAAATTCAGATTAAGTACCATATAAGGCTTTTTCTTTCCTTTCGGTTCTCTGTATATGACCATACCAGTTCATTTTGCTTTTGATTCCCTGTATCTAGTGAGAAACTAAGATGGTTTTGATCATGTGCATAAAAGAACATTTACTGCACCAATAGGACATATCTGATTTGAGTTAAGGATTTTGAAAGAAGCAAGGAGAAAATATTGATTACCAAAAGAGAATACTGAGAAAAGATCTATGGATGCAAAACTACCAAAGGTTATGAATCTTAATAGAGAAGTATGGCAAAACAGGAATTGAGTACCCACCACCAAATAGTTGGGGTAGGATTGGATCAACCATATAATCAACTTCTTGCCCAGCTCCGATCCATATGAAAGGCCTATTTGATTAAAGCTGAAATATGTCAATCACCACTCTATCTTAACATCTTAACCACTAACAGCTAACCCACTACCCAGAATAAAAATTCATCCAGGGCCTAATGAAAGGATAGATAGAACGGATCAGTTCAACAAAAAACTTTTGATGAAGCCTTTTTTTATCAGTAAAACAGAAGAAACTTTTATCGAGATAAAAAAATGAATTTACATTAGCGAGCAGTCTCGGCTACCCTTGTAACAACAATAAATAAATAAAACCCCAGGATTTTGCTAAGAAAATTACAACCGTGCCCAAAAAATCTGTTCTCTTCCAACCCTTGTTTTTCTAATTGATCTGCTAGATTGTTGGCCAACCTTAGAATCCACTGAACTAATATTTGCATGTCTTTTGACAGTCTTCTGAACTTTTTGATCTCATTTCTGAACCACCAGGCACTCTTTTTCCTCTTTTCTCAACCAACTCAGGATCAGTTTAGAATCCCCTTCAATTATCAATTTTTTAATGCCTAACTCCACAGCTTTTTGTAGGCTGTATAACACTGCCTCCAACTCAACTCTAGTGGAATTCCCTTCCCCAATTGGCCCTGAGAGCATCCCCAAAATTTCTCCCCTAGCATTTCTTATTACTCCCACTGCTTCATAAGTTTTTTCTTGGAAGAAGAGGAACCTGCAATCACCCCCCCCCCCAACTTTCTGAGTAATCATCAACAATAAAATCATAGAACAAATTCACTGTTTTTACTTTTTGAGAAATTCACCACAATGCCTTCAAACACAACTTCTACACTTCTTTCTTTTCTTAGAAAATTCTTAGGTTTCTTTCCTCCCAAATCATCCATAATACTGCAGCCCTTGTACATCTCCAAAGCATCCTCCCCTTTTTTCTTGGCCACCTAAAGGTAGATGACTTGAAGAGTCTGTCCAAACTACTCAGACTAGTCCACCTGCAACCAAAAAACACAAATATCCTATCCCAAATATAACCTGCAAAGGAACAAAAAATGAAAAGATGATAAGCAGTTTCACCATTTGAATTGTGCAAGATACACCTGTTTGGAGAGAGGCACCAGCCAGGTCTTTGCAGCATGTTGCATGCGTTAATTGCACCATGGAATACTTCCCAACAAAAAGCACCAACTTTGGGGGGAATTGGACAGCTCCAAACTTCTTTAACTAGGAAAGAAACTGAAGGGGAATGTGGGACAGACAAAGCATCAAAAAAGGAAGAGACTGAAAACCCCTGAAGAATGACCAGTCCAAACCTGAGTGTCTCCTCTACTAGAGTCAGGGTGCACCCCATCAAACAAGTGAAGGAGATTGGAAACATGAATCAAATCTATGTCTCTGACATTTATCCAAAATCCCAGATTCCACCTGAATCCCAAAAGCGAGGGAGGACGTAAGAAATCAAAGACAGACTGGTTATCTTTGAAAAAAGATAAAGCAAACAACAAGGGAAAAGAGAACTTCAAGGGATTTTCACCCACCAAGAGATATTCCCAAAACCTTACTTTATTCCCTGCATTGAGGTCATACCTGATGTGATTGAGGAAGAGCGGAATGACCTTATGGATTGCTTTCCATGGTGAAGCTCTAGAAGCTCTGCTAGAAACCACAGTGTCCCAACCATTCTCAGAGAGCCCATGAATGCTAAGCACCACTTTGGACCAAAGTTTATTTATTTCCCACGGGAATCTCCACACCGATTTTCCTGACAAAGCCACATTTTTATCTTTTATCCTTCCCAAACCCAAGTCACCATTCTTCTTCCTTCTAAACACAATATCCCATCTAATTAGATGACCCCTTTTCTCCTCCCCCAGTTCCCACAAAAAATCCCTCATGATCTTCTCTAATCTTTTGCAATGACAAATGGAAAAGAAAAAACAAGATAAAAAATTTCTCTAGCATACTTGCAATAGTTTAAAGAATAGTCTACCATTATTAACATTGCATTCCTGGGAATCCCAAGTTGGTAAGTTAGAGCTTCTATTAAGTAATAATCATCAGCATATGTTATTGTGTAGATAGGATATGCAGTAGAGATTCGAGTTAAAATAAAAAGCCAAAAAGGTTGACTATCAGTAAGGTCAAAAGGCAACGGATGAAGCCATATAGGTGTATAGAACAAACCAGTTTGACTTCCCCATTCCAAATGCAATGAACAGCCACAGATCCAATTACAGCTGGTACAATATATAGAAGTGCAGGCTGAAATTGCAAAAGGAAAAAAAAAATAATAAGATAATGAAAACACATAATGAATGTCCATCCCAATCGCCTTCTTTCCTTATGGGATGTAAAAGAATGCTCAAGACTAAAGTGAAAGAACATTCATGCTTATACTAGACCATGCTTTTTTTTTCATGGAGATGTGGACCAATCATGATTATGGAATTCATCCAAATTAGAGGCACATTTCTCTTGAAGAATTTTAACATTCTTCTCTAAATAATCTAAAATAGTTTAAACATAATCAATCAAATAATAATTTAAGCAAGGGCAGAATTATTGGCGGTCTTGCAAGGACTACTAGTGGCTAAAGACTTGACTCAGTTGTTTGAGGTGCTTAAAAGGAAAATGTATGGGTTCTTGGACTTACAGACATCTTATGAAAGAAACCAAACACCTGGAAGAACTGAATGCAAATTTCCAATGGAGTCCTAGATCTGCCACCAGTTTGGAAGATGGCTGCAGATGACTTATTAGTGAAATTGGGAGTAAGAAGATCTCAAGATTTTTGGGGTTTGATTCTCCAAAATGAGAACTTGTAAAAGCAGAGGGGAGGAGAATAGGAGCTAGGCCAAATATAGGATGCTTAGGCACTGCAATGTAACATGATCATTCTTCAATCAAATCAATAAAGTTTAGGTTACTATTCAAAAGAAATTAATTTAAACATTTAACAGAAAAAAAGACTCTAGACAAATTACCTGTGCAGCTTGAAACCAATTCATCACAATAATTGTCAGAACCAAACCAACTGTATATCCAAAAAATGCACTTCTGAAATACCGATTCTCTTTCCCTCTAGACACATCAAAACGTAATGCCAATGCAACAAATATACCTTCACAAAGGAGGTGAAGAACAAGACAATGAGTTGACATTAATGAATTTTTCTTCATTTGATAAATTTTCATCTTAAAGAATATAAAACCAAAATCGAATCGCAAACTGTATGACAAATAATCAAGGGGCAACCATCATGCAGATTCAACATTTTTAAATTTTAAGAGCAATATTAAATTCCGAATAGTATAAACCAAATATGGTTATTGTTGTTTATGCCATTTATCTGTACTGCTTATTTTCTTCTTTTGTAATCAGGGATAAATATGTTCTTTTACCCACTTTTATGATCACCCTAATATAATAATGTGAGGGGCTGCCACCCACATGATCTTTTTGGCTCAGTTCTCTGTTTTCCACCTGTCTTCTTCATGGTATCAGAGCAGGAGATCTGATCAGGCCAGGTTTCAGTTTCCTTTTTTAATTTTTCCTCTCTTTCTCTTGACTCCCCTCTGTTTGTGGAACTGCAAAAGGATACTATACTGATCTGATCAAGGGCTCCACTCTTCTTTTTCTTTTCTTCTCCCTTGACTGTAAATTGTAATACCGAGGGATTTATTCACCAGATGTGATTATTTGTTGGGTGTTGTAGGTGGGCCTGTTATGGTAAATTGCTGACCCTACTATGTAACAGAAGGTCTAAAGTCTAAACCTTCCAGTTCTGAAATTTGGATGTTGTAGGGGTATCCCTTGAAGGTCTAATGGTTCTATCGTGGCGAGGAATCATCACAGTTAATTTGTCTGTGTGAACAGACCTGTGAGGCAGTTGTATTTTCTTATTCCAAGCAAAGTGGAGGTGATGTGAGTTTGCCAACTGGCCTGGAATTCTCCTAGGTGATTCTTCAATCGCGTTAGGGTAATGATCCAGTTGTGGAAGTGTGAATCTGCTGTTTGAAGAGGAATTGACCTGAACCAACCTAGGAGATTGAGGAAAGGGGGTTCGGTAGGCAAAGGGTTTCTTGCTCTACGAGTGTATTGGTTAATGCTTCCTGAGGGTGTTGTTTGCCAAACTGAACCTGTTGAGAGAGCTGAAAAGAAGAAGAGAGGAGAGTCTGATGTGTTCGAATGGGCACTGTTCATCAGCCGGCCCTGTTCACTAATATAAGAGCAATACATAATTTACATGAAAGGACCAAGATGCCCCTGATTAGTGATGGGACACCCAGTCTAATAAAACACACGATACAATTAGGCTCAGTTACTAAGGCCCATTAACTAGAGACTCTAATACCCAGCCCAGACAAGAGAATAACAACATATCACACGAACCAACACTCCCCCTCAAGCTAAGCATGGATGTCAATCATGTTTAGCTTGCCCAGTAAGTCCAAAAATTTCACTGTGGTTAGCCCTTTAGTTAAAACATCTGCAATTTGCATCTCTGAGGGAGTGTAAGGAATGCAGAGTTCTCCTGTGACTATTCTTTCTCTAACAAAATGGCGGTCTATCTCAATATGTTTTGTTCTATCATGTTGCATTGGGTTATTTGCAATGTTGATAGCAGCCTTGTTGTCGTAGTACAACTTGAGAGAACACTCAGTCTTCACTCCCAGTTCACCAAGAAGAATTTTAAGCCACAACAGTTCCGCAACACCATGAGTCATAGCTCGATATTCTGCCTCTGCACTAGACCTTGCAACAACATTCTGTTTTTTACTTCTCCATGTAACTAGATTTCCCCCAACAAAAGTGCAATAACCGGAAGCCGACTTTCTGTCACCCACAGAACCAGCCCAATCTGCATCAGTATATCCTTCAACTTCAATTCTATTTTTTTTTCTGAACAGAATCCCTTTCCCAAGGCAAGACTTCAAATATCTGAGAATTCTTTCTACAGCCTTCATGTGAGGAATTTTGGGATTGTGCATAAACTGGCTGACAACATGAACGACATAGGCAATGTCGGGACGAGTGAGGAACAAGTAAATTAACTTCCCCACTAACTTCTGGTCTCTCTCCTTATCAGGGTAGTCCTCTCCCACTGACTCCTGTAGACCATGATTCGGTTCTATTGTGTTGAAGATTAATTAGTTTTATGATGTTTTTTCTAAGTAGATGTTTATGTTAGTTGTTAGATAGGAGGTGGGGACCACAGCAGTTATGTGAGTCCAAATTTTATTATGTTTTTTGAAGGTTACATATGCTGTTTTATGTTTTGCCGCCCTATGAGGGCATAGTGGTCTTTGTACTGTTCTATTATTTTAGTATAAATAATAAGTGAGGGGGGCGGCCAGCATGATTGCTCTCTTCTCTTTCAAACTCTCTTCTTCTCTTCTTCTCCCTATCTCTTCCTTCTCTCTTCAAGAAACTACTTTCTTTCATATTTTTTAATTCAGCAGATTTCTACTTGGTATCAGAGCAGTAGCTAGGGTTTCTTGAAGCATTCTCATGCAACCCAAGATCTTCCGAAAGGGTTGGTCTCTGTGTGTGTGGTATTAAATTATTTTTTGAAGGCCTCCAATCTATTTTTGAAGTAAATGGAGAGTTGGAATACCGAGATGAAATCTACCGGTACTGTGGAACTAGGTGTTGGAGGTAGTAGTGATTTTTTTGGGTCTGGGATCATTACTACAGTAAAACTTGATGGCACGAATTATTTGGAGTGGGCACAATCAGCTAAGATGGCTATTGGTGCCCGTGGAAAATTAGGGTTTCTCACCGGGGAGAAGAAACCTAATACAGACTCTTCCCGATGGGTGCAAGAGAATTACATGGTAATGTCCTGGCTGTGTAATTCCATGTTACCTCATATTGCAAAAAATTTCCTATGGGCTAAAATTGCCAAGGAGATTTGGGATGGAGTGACTAAAACCTACTCTCAGAAGCAAAATGAAACCAGAGCCTATTAGTTAAGAAATCAGGTTATAAGTTTGAAACAGGAGGAAAAATTTCTTGCTGTGTATTTCTCCATGCTGAAAAACCTATGGCAAGAAATAGATCACTTAGAAAATGTGGTATGGGAAAGTGTAAATGATGCAACAACTTATCACAAACTGGTAGAGAGGAATAGGGTTTTTGAGTTCTTGGTAGGATTGAACCCTGAATTTGACATTGCTAGGCAACATATTCTTTCTAGGGAGGGTGTGACACTCTCTCAGGCCTATGCTTTTGTCTCTGGAGAGGAGAGTAGGAGGAATGTAATGTTGAGACAGCCTGGGACTGACCAATCGGCCAGGGTTGGTACAACAAAACCTAAGCCGAATGGAGACAGGGGGAGTAGTGAGACTAGAAGGGAAGATAAGGACTTGGTGTGTGATTATTGCAAGAAGCCTAAGCATACCAGGGACACTTGTTGGAAGCTTCATCCAAATCTTATGCCTGCTCGGATAAGAAACAAGAAGGGAAATGCAAATGTAGCCACTACAAGAGACTCTTCAGCTCCACTCTCCCAAACTTATTAGGAATCTATTGCAGTAGCAACAGTGAGAACAAAATTGGAGAGGTTTGGACAGCTTATGAGTAAGAAAGATTCACCTAGCCCTAGCCTTCCAGATGGACAGCAGAATGCAGGAGCCAACTACACCACTTCCTTTGCACATACAGGTAGTCCATATGCAACTGCAAATCTTGCATCCACTTCAGGTAAGGACCTCCCTGGATTATAAACTCAGGAGCATCTGAGCATATGACTAATGCCCCTACCATTTTCAGTTCCTATCAGTTGTGCTCTGGTAGCAAATGGTTCATATATACCTATTGCTGGGAAGGGGACAGTTAGAGTGACCAATGATATAATTTTGTCCTCTGTTTTACATGTCCCTAGACTTCATACCAACCTACTGTCTATTAGTTCTTTGACAAAAAATTTGAATTGTTTTGTGACCTTTCTTCCTGGTAATTGTGTTTTGCAGGATCTGGAGTCAAAGAAGATGATTGGGAGTGGTCGTGAGGTGAATGGAATCTACCTTCTGGATGAGATTCCGAGACATCAGGGCCATCATGTTAGCAATAGCAGTAGTAGTTGGTCAGAGTCAGTGAACCAGATTATGCTTTGGCACAACCGCTTGGGACATCTTTCTTTTAATTCTTTGAAATGTCGTTTCCCAAAGCTGTTTGAGTCTGTTCAATTATCTAATTTGGAGTGTGAGAGTTGTCAGTTAGGAAAGCATTGTAGACAGTCTTTTAAACCAAGTAATAGAAGAAGTACTGTTGCCTTTAATATTGTTCACACTGATGTATGGGGGCCTTATCAAATCCTGTCCAATGGGAGGATTCCGTTACTTTCTTTTGTTTGTGGATGATTATACACGATATTCTTGGCTATATTTGATGAAATCACATGATGAGGTTCCTAATTTGGTACGACAATTCCACCAAATGGTTCTCACACAATTTGGAGTGAGAACTAAGGTTTTTAGATGAGATAATGCCAGAGAGTATTTTGAGAAGGATCTAACCACGTATCTCTTAGAACATAGTGTAGTTCATTAGAGCAGTTGTGCATATACACCGCAACAGAATGGAGTTGCTGAGAGGAAAAATAGACACATTGTAGAGGTGGGAAGGAGTCTTATGGTGCGCGCTTCAGTCCCTATGCAGTTCTGGGGAGATGCAGTTCTTACAGCCGTACATGTGATTAACCGTGTTCCTTCACGGACTTTGGGGTTTAAGGTGCCATTTTGCCTACTTTTTCCAGATGGAGAGATATTTCATATACCTCTGAGGGTTTTTGGCTGTGTTTCTTTTGTTCACATTCTTGGCCCTCATCGCAAGAAATTTGATCCTAAGGCAAAGAAATGTGTTTACCTTGGGTATGCACAAAACCAAAAGGGGTATTGCTGTTATGATCCAGTGTCGAGGAGCAGATTTGTCACTATGGATGTTACCTTTTCTGAATCCACATTCTTCTTCTCGAGTGGTTCTCCACAGGGGGAGCGTTTTGGGGTGGAGAACACACAATCTGTTCCTCTTCCTGTTCCTGTGGTGCCTTCATCAGTTCAGCCAGCACCTACACCATCAGTTCAACAAGCACCTGCACCATCAGTTCAGCCAGCACCTGCACCATCAGTTCAGCCAGCACCTGCACCTCTAGTTTCATTACTTGAGCCGCTACGGGCAGCCTCACAGCAATATCAGCGTCGGCAGATGATGGTTGACTCCACACCATCAGTTCTGTCAGTCCTTCTGAAACTCCAGATTCGGCAGATATAGTTCCAGGTATTCCCCTTGAGCCTGTTATGCTTTCTGATGATAGTGTTTTTGTCCCTAACACCACTGTTGTAGCTGATCCCACTGGCCTTGACCTTCCTATTGCACTTCGTAAGGGGAAGAGAAAGTGTACAGCCCACTGCATTTCACACCATCTTTCCTACTGTGCCTTATCACCCTCCTACTGTGCTTTTCTTTCTTCCCTAGATTTTGTGTCTATACCCAGGAATGTTACTGAGGCTCTCTCCAAACTTGAGTGGAAAACAGCCATGCAAGATGAGATGGATGCTTTGGTCAAAAACCATACTTGGGAAATAGTTGATCTGTCCCTACACAAGGAGACAGTTGGATGTCGATGGGTATTCACAGTGAAGTATAAGGCTGATGGCAAGATAGAGAGGTACAAGGCAAGGTTGGTAGCAAAAGGGTATACTCAGACCTATGGTGTTGATTATCTGGAAACCTTTGCACCAGTAGCTAAGATGAGTTCAGTTCGTATTCTTTTATCTCTAGCAGCCACCTATTCATGGCCCTTATTCCAACTTGATGTCAAGAATGTCTTTCTCAATGGTGACTTACAGGAGGAGGTATATATGGACATTCCAGCGGGCTTTTATGAAAATGTTGATAAAGGAAAGGTGTGCAGACTCAAAAAATCTCTGTATGGACTGAAACAGTCACCTAGGGCTTGGTTTGAGAGGTTCAGAGGGGCACTCATCCGTTTTGGATACACACAAACACAGTTTGATCACACCCTCTTTGTGAAGAGGAGAGATGCTTTGGTGTTAGTTCTGATTGTGTATGTGGATGATAATAGTGGTGACAGGAAATGATCTAGAAGAGATTAATGATCTCAAAAAATCATTGCAGCAAGAATTTGAGATCAAAGATCTTGGTGAGCTCAAATACTTCTTAGGGATTGAAGTTGCAAGATTCAAGCACGAGATCTTCATTTCATAGAGAAAGTATGTACTTGACCTACTACGAGAGACTGGGAAGCTGGGGACCAAACCAGCAGACACTCCTATTGATCCAAATCACAGAATAATGGTGTGGATGGTGAGTTGGTAAAGGATGTGGGGAGATATCAAAGAATGGTGGGCTGACTATTGTATCTGTGTATGACACGACCAGATATTTCTTATGCTGTCAGTGTTGTGAGTCAGTACATGCATGCACCTCGGGTTCAGCACTGGAAAGCTATTGAGAGAATACTTGCATATCTGAAAAAACACCCTGGCAGAGGTATTCTTTTCTCAAATCATGAGAATCTGAAGCTAGAATCCTATACAGATGCAGACTGGGCAAGATGCTTAGATGACAGGAGGTCTATATCAGGAGTGTGCACCTTTGTAGGTGGAAACTTGATCTCCTAGAAGAGTAAGAAACAGGCGGTTGTGGCAAGGTCGAGTGCAGAGGCTGAGTATAGATCCACGGCTCATGGTGTCTCAGAACTTCTTTGGGTTAGATCTCTTTTGAGTGAGATTGGGGTGAAAGCAGAAGAACCTATGATGTTATACTGTGACAATCAGGCTGCAATCAATATTGCTCACAATCCAATTCAACATAATAGGACAAAACACATTGAAGTTGATGGACACTTTATAAGAGAAAGGGTGACAACCGGAGAAGTTTGTTTGCCGTATGTCTCTTCAGAGTTGCAGTTGGCTGATGTTCTCACTAAAGGGGTGGAAAGGAACAAGCTTGAACATGATCTACACAAGTTGGGAATGTGTGACATTTACTCCCAACTTGAGGGGGAGTGTTGAAGATTAATTAGTTTTATGATGTTTTTTCTAAGTAGATGTTTATGTTAGTTGTTAGATAGGAGGTAGGGACCACAGCAGTTATGTGAGTCCAAATTTTATTATGTTTTTTGAAGGTTACATATGCTGTTTTATGTTTTGCTGCCCTATGAGGGCATAGTTGTCTTTGTACTGTTCTATTATTTTAGTATAAATAATAAGTGAGGGGGGCGGCCAGCATTATTGCTCTCTTCTCTTTCAAACTCTCTTCTTCTCCCTATCTCTTCCTTCTCTCTTCAAGAAACTACTTTCTTTCATATTTTTTAATTCAGCAGATTTCTACTGAGTATCTGATGGCCTGCACCCCAACATGCCTGTCTCTTGTAGAAGGTCAAGGATGTATTTCCGTTGACATATATAGATGCCCTCTTTGGATCTAGCAACTTCAATCCCTAGGAAGTACCTCAGTTGACCCTAGTCTTTGATTTCAAATTCAGCAGCTAGGACCTCCTTCAGTCTGTTGATCTCCTCCTTATCATCCCCAGTAATTACCATATCATCTACATAGACGATAAGAGCAGTAAGTTTCCCATTCCTCTTCTTTATAAATAGAGTATGATCTGCCCCGCTTTGAGTATAACCACCTTTCTTCATGGCTCCACATAGCTTCTCAAACTAGGCATGAGGGGACTGTTTAAGGCCATATGGTCCCTTTCTCAGTCTACACACTTTTCTACCAAATTCATAACCTGGTGGAGGATCCATGAATACCTCCTCATGTAGATCACCATTTAAAAAAGCATTCTTCACATCCAGCTAATGAAGCTCCCACGAGAAGTTTGCAGCTAATGAGAGTAGGACTCTGATAGTGTTAAGTTTTGCTACGGGAGCAAATGTTTCTTTGAAGTCAACTCCTTCCTTTTGAGTAAACCCCTTTGCCACGAGTCTAGCCTTGTATCTTTCAATGGACCCGTCCTCCCTATGCTTCACGGTGAACACCCACTTGCATCCAACAGTACCTTTCTCTTTTGGTAGATCTACTAGTTCCCAAGTCCCTGCTTTCATCAAGGCCTTCATTTCTTCATTCATAGCCTCTTTCCACCTTGGGTCAGACACAGCCTCAGAGTACCTAGTAGGAACATGCACAGAAGAGAGAGCAGACACAAAAGAACAATAACTAGGGGACAAGTGTGAGTAAGACACAAAATCCGCAATAGGGTATCTGATAGTATAAGAACGAGTAGATTTACGAAGTGCAATTGGAAGATCCAAGTCAGAGGAATTGATAGGATTACCTTGAGTTACTGAGACAGGTTGATCCGAGTCCAATTGGTTGCTGTCATGAGTTGGAGAGCTCTTCTTCCTTCTAGTTTAGGTAACTCTGATATCTTTCTGTTGTCTATTGGAGCCTTTAGTAACATTTTCCACATCACTAGTAGTAGTTGGACCAATGGGAGCCTCACAAGATTCACCTGGGATACCACAACTAGGAGGGTCAAGAGGAGAAGATGGAAGATCCGAAGCAGAGAGGGGCACAAAGAAATGGGGAATAGAAGAATCAACCAAAGGGTCCTCTTCCATCCTACTAGTCTCCCCCTGAAGAGGATCCGAGGAAGATTGAAAGTAGGATTGAGACTCAAAGAACACCACATCTTTTGTGACATATCTTTTCTTGGTGACTGGATCATAACACTTGTGTTTTGAAATGGTAGAAAAATAGAAAGAAAAGAAAATAGAAAGTACAAGAATAGAAAGAAAGAAATAGAAAGAAAAACTTTCTAAATCAATCCTTCCACAATCCTAGGAATATATACAATTCTATTTTTACACAACTACCAAATATAGATCTACACCAGTAACCCCACGTTTTCCAACACTCCCCCTCAAGATGATGAATAGAGATCCTCCATTCCCAGCATGGCTATAATTCTTCGAAAGTCTGTACTATTGAGCCCTTTAGTAAGTACATCGGCCAGTTGTCCTTTTGTAGACACATAGGGAGTGCAAATCAACTTGTTGTCCAGTTTCTCTTTTATAAAGTGTCGGTCAATTTCAACGTGCTTCGTTCTGTCATGTTGAACAGGATTGTGAGCAATATTGATGGCTGACTTGTTATCACAATATAGTTTCATAGGCTCTTCTCGTGGAATCTTCAGGTCTTCTAAAATTATCTTCAACCAGAGTAATTCACACACTCCTTGTGCCATAGCCCTGAATTCTGCCTCTGCACTTGATCGAGCCACTACATTTTGCTTCTTACTCCTCCAAGTGACTAAGTTTCCTCCCAAGAAGGTATAGTAACCAGAAGTGGACCATCTATCTACTAGAGATCCTGCATAATCGGCATCTGTATATGCTTCAAGAGCCAGTCCCCCATTTCTTCGGAATAAAATTCCTTTTCCTGGATTGGCTTTCAAATAGTGCAGAATTCGATGAGCAGCCTGCAGATGAACTTCTATAGGATTATGCATAAACTGACTTATTACACTTATAGCGTATGCAATATCTGGCCGTGTATGTGCAAGATAAATGAGTTTTCCAACCAGTCTTTGGAACATCTCCTTGTCTACACTTGCATTCTCGCTGGCTTCTCCAAGTTTATGATTGGGATCTATAGGTGTGGAAGCTGGTATACATGCCATATTTCTTGTTTCTCTCAAAAGATCAACAACATACTTTTGTTGAGAGATAAAGATGCCTTGTTTAGAATGTGCAACTTCAATTCCGAGAAAATACTTTAGTCTCCCCAAGTCTTTTATCCCAAATTCTCTAGAAAGGCAGTTTTTCAATGCTTCCTTCTCCTTTTTATCATTCCCAGTAACGATTATATCGTCCACATAGACTAATAGTGCAGTAACTCCCCCTGAGGCTGTGTTTGATAAACAATGTGTGGTCACCTTGACTTTTCTTGTAACCTATACTAAGCATCACCTTTGTAAACCTTCCAAACCATGCTCTTTGAGATTGTTTGAGGCCGTATAGTGCTTTCTTCAACCTACAAACTTCGTTCCCCTTAATGCCTTCTCCAAAACCCGGTGGAACGTCCATGTATATCTCCTCTTCTAGATCACCATGGAGAAATGCATTCTTTACATCAAACTGTTGCAAATCCCAATTATAGTTAGCAGCCAAAGACAGCAACACCCTTACTGTATTCATTTTAGCTACTAGGGCAAAAGTTTCCTGATAATCTACCCCATAAGTCTGTGTATATCCCTTGGCTACCAGTCGTGCTTTGTACCTTTCTAACGACCCATCAGATTTGAACTTAATTGTGAACACCCATTTACAACCTACAGTCTTCTTGTTTCTTGGTAGATCCACAACTTCCCATGTGTTGTTCTTTTCTGGTGCCTCCATTTCCATTCTCATGGCTTTTCTCCACTCCTTATTAGAAAGTGCCTCGGCTAGAGTATTAGGAATTGGAATGGTGTTAAGGCTGGCTAGCAAACTTTTATGGGATTTAGAGAATCTTTGAAACAACACATATTTGGCTAAAGGTAGGTCATACTCAGACTGTGAAGGTGCAATAAGTAGGTCATACTCAGACTGTGAAGGTGTAGGTTTAGGTTCTGCATATCCCTCAGTTCCAGAATTAGGAGTTGAATCTTGGACTTGCACAAGTTGAGGATCTGGATTTCTTCTCCTAGAGTAAACCTGCATATATCTCACATCATCTTGCACATCATTGGTGGGGTTAACAGTGTCTAAATTTGGTTCAATGGTCGGGTTGTTTGACTCTTGTTGAGACTCGGGAATGTGGGGCTCAGAGGATTGTGACTCAGAGGGATGTGATTCTTGACGGTTGGATGACTGTGAGGAGGGTAATACATCTAAGGAGAGTAGATCCGAAGCCTTATCTTCCGTTAATGAGAGCTCCCCCTGAAGATAAGGTTGAGTGAAAAAGGATTGTCCCTCCTCAAATGTGACATCGATGGAGGTGTAGAATTTCCTGGTGGCTGGATGATAACATTTATAACCTTTCTGAGTTGGGGAATATCCTAAGAAGACACACCTGATTGCTCGTGGATCCAATTTTCCCTTATTATGGACATGAACAAAGGCAGTGCAGCCAAAAATTCTTGGTGTGAGATTATTTGAGGTTTGAATATCATGGTAGAATTGAGAAAGGACTTGTATTGGGCTTCGGTTGTCAAGAACTTTAGAAGGTAGTCTATTTATGGTGTATGCAGCAGTAAGGACAGCTTCCCCCCAATATTGTTTTGGCACCTGGTTTTGAAAGAGAAAGGCTCGGGTGGTTTGCAAAAGATGGCCATTTTTCCTCTCAGCTATCCCATTCTGTTGGGGAGTGTTAACACAGGAGGATTCATGCACAATGCCTTCTTTCTGAAAAAATGGGGACAAATTCTGATTAAAATAATCTGTAGCATTATCAGATCGAAACCTTTTAATTCTCACACCAAACTGAGTTTGGACCATGTTATGAAAGTTGGGAAGAATCGTACCCACATCAGATTTAGACTTAAGAAGAAAGATCCATGTGACCCTAGTGCAATCGTCAATAAAGGTGACAAACCATTTAGAACCAGTAATGTTGGGAATTTGAGAAGGGCCCCATATATCCGAATGAATCAAATAAAAAGGAGTTGAAGATCTTTTATTGCTGATTGGGAAAGAAACCCTTTTGTGCTTAGCAAGTTCACAAACATCATAATGAAAGGTTTCAACATCAATTCCTTTAAACAAGGAATGAAGCATTGCTTTTAAAACAGGAAATGAAGGATGACCAAAACGGAAGTGATGACGCCGAATTAAATCTTTATTGGAGGTAAATAAGAATGACTCGTGTGTGACATGCAAAACAGTGTGAGATGGTTTGCTGGTTGCTTCAAGGTAGTAGAGTCCATCCCTTTCCTTAGCAAGTCCAATCTTCTTCCCCGAAACCCGGTCCTGAAATACACAGTAAGAAGGAAAGAACACAACATTGCAGTTCACATCCTGGGTGAGTTTATGTATAGAAATAAGGCTAGTGGATAACTTAGGAACATGAAGCACATTTTTAAGCAATAGGGATGGAGTAATTTGAATATGCCCAATCCCTGCCATTGTGGTGAAAGAACCATCAGCAATAGAAATTTTTCTATTACTAGGACAGGGTGTATAAGTGAGAAAATGTAGTGAAGAGGGTGTCATGTGGTCAATAGCTCCAGAATCAAGAATCCATGGAAAAACACTAGCCAATGCATGTAATCCTAGAGATAAAGACTCACCTGAGAGAGCAAGAGAGGTAGAACCACTTCCTGGTTTCATGGATTTCAGGAAGCTCCTTAGCCTTTCAATTTCTTCATCATTAAATGGTCCCTGACTTGAGTGTTTTTGCTGCGGGGTTGTGGAGACATTATGGGTCTGTTGAACTCCTTTTGAAACTCCTCGATTTTCCCATTCCTTGAAGGATGTGGGAGGTTTCCCATGAAGTTTCTAGCACCGATCTTTTGTGTGCCTGGGCTTCTTGCAATAGGTGCACCAGAGGTTATCGTTAGAGTCACAGGTAGTTGTGTCACGAGCCAAGTTGTGATTGTTCTCACCCTTTGAACCACTGTAACTTCCTCCCCTTGCCACCATGGCTGAGCCTTCGGGATCTTTAGGCTCAAGCATGATTCCATGGCGGCTTTCCTCAGCTCTGACAAGGGCTATGACTTCATTCAATGGAGGCACTTCTTCTTTGCCAAGAATTTGTATTCGGACCTGATCGAATTCAACATTCAGTTCGACCAAAAAATCATACACCCTATCTCTTTCAATAAAATTCTTCAAGATCACAACATCATCAGGGCACTTTGTCTCAAGAACCCGATAATGATCAAGCTCATGCCATAAATTTTGCAACAGATTTGCATACTCTGTAACACTTCTGCTACCTTGTTTGGCCGCCACTGTCTTCACTTTGACCTCATAGACACGAGCAGCGTCATGGGCTTTGGAATAGGTTTGTCGGACAGCATCCCAAATAGCCTTTGCAGAGGGAAGAAACATACAAGTATCACTGATCTCGGGTGTCATTGAACTCCACAACCATGACATAATCATGGAGTCCTCTTCGTCCCAAGCATCAAAATTTGGCTCGCCCAACTTTGGCCCTGTTCCAAGAAGGTGACTAATTTTTCCTTTTCCCTTCAAATAGGTACGCACTAGTTGTGACCACTAATTTTTCCTTTTCCCTTCAAATAGGTACGCACTAGTTGTGACCACTTCAAGTAGTTCTGGCCATTCAGTCTATATGTTGTCTGAATATTCAGCAAATCACCAGTGTGAGGATGAGAATTTGTTGCTCCTTCATCGGTTTGGACGGGAGCACTTGTTGCAGTCATGTCGGACATTGTTAATGGAGGAAAAATAAGGCCAGCAGGAAAGGAGAATAAAGGAGGGAAGAACTGGCCGGAACAAAGGAGAATAAAGGAACACTTCTGGTTACAGATCAACACTGAAGGCCATAAGAGAAAAACACGAAAAACTGGCAATGAAGGCCGAAAAAAATCTCAAGGTTGACAAACCTAGAGCTCTGATACTATGTTTTGGAATGATAGAATACTGATGTATTTCATTCTATTGCCAATCGGCATATTTATACAGTAAGCTGCTGCAATAAATAGAAAGAAGAGAAAAAAAATAAAAAGAAAAGAAAATAGAAAGTAGAAAAATGGAAAGAAAAGAAAATAGAAAGTACAAGAATAGAAAGAAAAACTTTCTAAATCAATCCTTCCACGATCCTAGGAATATATACAATTCTATTTTTACACAACTACCAAATATAGATCTGCACCAGTAACCCCACGTTTTCCAACAACTTGTATCCCTTCTAAGTAGGAGAATAACCCAAGAATATTCCCTTTGTAGCTCGAGGATCCAGTTTTGTCTTCTTTGGATCCTTGACATGTATGAAACATACACACCCAAAGACCCTCGGTGGAAGAGAAAAAAGCAGGGAGATGAGGGCAAAGAACCGAAAATGGAGTCTTCATTCCCAAGACCTTAGATGGCATTCGGTTTATCAAATATGATGCAGTGAGGATTGTCTGAGACCAATAGCCTTTTGGAACCTTGTGCTGAAATAATAAAGCTCGTGCAGTCTCCAATAAGTGTCTATTCTTGCGCTCAGCAACCCCATTCTATTGGGGGGTACTAGCACAAGATGACTGGTGAATCATTCCCGCATCCTCCATAAACAAGTTTAAGGATCTTTTGAAATATTCAGCAGCATTATATGACCTGAATTGCTTGATTTTCTTGCCAAATTGTGTTTCAATCATTTTGCAAAATGCCATGGTTACCCGCGGCACTTCATCTCGTGTCTTTAATAAGTAGATCCATGTGCATCAAGAATAGTGGTCAATAAAACTAACAAAGTATCGATAGCCATCCACAGAAACAATGAGAGAAGGACCCCAAACATCAGAATGCACTAAGTCAAAAGGTGCTTGAATTTCATTACTAGAAGTCGAGTACACAGTTCTACACAGTTTTGATAATTGACAAACTTCACAGACTAACTTTTGACTTGACACACCTTGAAACAATTCTGGAAACAACATTTACAATGACCAGAACTGTAAATGACCTGGTCTAGCATGCCACAGGTGCAGCTTAGATAATGACTCCACATTAGATTGACCACTAGTAGTAGATGTTTGAAGGGCTGAACTGATGTCTGCATCCAGGTAGTAGAGGCCTCCTCGCTCATGACCGCTCCCAATCGTCTCTTCGTCAAACTGTCCTGAAAAACACAATGGGTAGGAAAAAAGGTTACGCTACAATTCAAGTTCTTGGTAAGTTTTGAAACAGATAAAAGATTTGAAGAGAGATTGGGAACATGTAAGACAGATTTGAGGGAGATGTCCTTGCTTAGGTCAACCACTCCTTTCCCAGATATGGTAGAGAGGGAACCATCAGCAACCTTCATCTTGTCTTGACCAGACATTAAATGATAGGAAGAGAATAATGAAAACATGTGAGTCATGTGGTCAATTGCACCGGAATCAATAATCCAAGAGGCTAGATCAATGGAACTAGTTGCACTAAAGGCTGAAACAATACCTGATCTGGCAAGGGAGGTGGAAGCAAGAGAATTTGTCCTTAGGCGGGCCAGTGCCCGGCTAAGCACCTCTACCTCATCAGCTGTGAAATCCATAGGCCCATGTCCTTGGGAACTGGTAGTCTGTCCCGAAGAAGACGAAGCAACTGTGGATGAGTGTTTGGAACCTCCATCACTGTGACTTGCTGCTAGGTTCCCACTTGCCAAATGGCCCTTCTGGTGCTTCTTCTCTTTCCTCAATGCTGTTGGTTTCAAATGAGGGTAGAGAACCCAACAGTTCTCTTTCACATGTTTTTTTCCCCCACAGTGAGTACACCTCAGGTGTCTCTTGTCAGAGAACTTGTTCCCCCTTTGGCTTGTAGAAATGAAAGCTGAATGTTCTATAGACTGCTCTACTGGTTTAGTCTAGGCATCAACTTGCATCTCCTTTCTTCTCACCTCTTCATTTCTCACAAGATAGTAGACATGATGTAGATCAGGCATCTCATCTCTTCCCAGAATTTGGGACCTTATGTTCTCATATACCGGATCTAGGCCAGCCAAAAATTTGAATGATCTACCCTCTTCAACTTGTTTGTCGTGTTTCTCCTTATCTCTGACATTCTCCCAGTCTATGATGAGGTGGTGATCCAGCTCTTCCCAAAATCCTTCTAATGTAGCAAAGTATGTAGCAACACTCATGTCTCCCTGCTTCAGGGCAGCAATATCTTGATTCAATCTATAGATTCGGGCATTATTCTTTTTCTGCCAATAGGTCTTAGACACCTTCTCCCATATCTTGGCAGCTGTGGAGAAGTGTTGAACCGTCCTAGCTACCCTAGGAGTCATTGAAGCAAGCAACCATGACATGACTGTAGCATTCTCTCTTCTCCAAACAACATATTCAGCACTCCCTATTTCGAGTTCTTTCTTCTGCCCGTCCAAATAGCCTGTAAGATCCCAGGATGTGATAAAGAGCATGGCCAAAACAGACCATTCCCTAAAGTTGTATTCATCAAGTAACACACTTGTTATCTGTAGGCTGTGCAAATTAGGGTTCTCCAGATTAGGAGACCTCCCACTAGTCCTAATATCTCTAGAAGAAACTTCCCCAGATATGGAAGACATCTTCTCCGATTTGCAAGAGTACCAAAGCTGTCACACAGGTTATGTGAAACCTCTTCAGATTTCCGGACCTTGCAGCACTGTAATCTCAGACCTGAGGGTCTGTTTTAAGGCTGTAATACCCTTCCCACTCTGCTGTACTGCTCCACTCACTGCTGTCGCAAGCTGCCACTTACAGTTGAAGTACCGAACCAAAAAAAAAAAAAAAACTCTGCTGTGTTTGGCCACTGTTGCTGCAACCCTGACCTAGCTGTTGTGGCTTCTACCACACACCAATCACTGCTATCGCAGGTTAACCTTCACCCACGAACTGCTCTAGGACTGCTGAAATCAGTCCTCTCTTCTAGATCTGTTTTACACAGATTTCACTTAGCCGAATGGCTACACCTTGCTCTATGTATCTCTTAGGGCATCAGCTACTGGGACTAACTCCCCTTGGGCCCTACAACCAAGGGAAACCCTAGGTATAGGTTCTGCTGTGTTCTACGACTAGACCTAGGGTTTCTTTGCAGTACCAAGATAGAGAGAGGAGTGCGAGACAGCTGCTGTAACCAGGCGAGAGAGGTGTTCTATGACCAGACCTAGAGCTCTAATACCATGTTTGCCGAACTGAACCTGTTGAAAGAGCTGAGAAGAAGAAGAAGAGGAAGAAGAAGAGAGGAGAGTCTGATGTGTTCGAATGGGCACTGTTCATCAGCCGGCCCTGTTCACTAATATAAGAGCAATACATAATTTACATGAAAGGACCAGGATGCCCCTGATTAGTGATGGGACACCCAGTCTAATAAAACATAAGATACAAACGGGAAATCTCAGAGGCAGTGTACCAAAGATTTGGTGTCACTAGTTACGACAACCTAGAGGAGAATCTTATTAAGATTAAGCAAACGGGAACTGTTCTAGAATACCAGAACGAGTTTGAAAAGTTGGCCACCCATGTCCACGACTCGACTGAGAGGGCTCTCGTTGGATGTTTCATTGCAGGTCTGCGAGATGAAATCCGATCGGAAGTTAAGACACGGCACCCAGCGACAATGGCAGTTGCTGCTGGCCTCGCTTGCATTCATGAGGAGCGGTTGGACCGCTTGAAGAAGGTTACATGAAACCCGGCTCCCCATCTACCCACCCCAACAAAAAGGGGTGACATGAACCAGCCCAAGCCTAATGGACCCTTGCAGCCCAAACTTACACAGGGCTAGGACCCAACCCCAGTTTTCCTTATAAGAAACACACCTAGGCTGAAATGCAAACCAGATGTGAGAAGGGACTCTGCTACACGTGCGATGAGAAGTTCGCACTGGGGCATCGCTGTAAAATACAACAGGTATTCCTGCTTCAGGCTGAGGACAATGATGAGACCAAGCTGGGCCAGGAAGAGGGGCAGCTTGACTTGATTGAGCTCACTGAACCCAAAACTTACAACCCCTCTCAAGATCTCACTTCATGCCCTAACCGGACAAGCTTCCCCCCAAACCATGAAGCTTAAAGGGCATATTGAGGGCTGAAATGTGATCATACTGGTGGACAATGGGAGTCATCTCCCATAAAACCCTCACCAAACAGCTAGGGTTGGCGATGCAACCCATAAAACCTTTCAAGATGCATGTGGCAAATGGCAGTCATCTCCACTGTGGTTTGTGAAGGACTGTGCAAACGCATTAAGCTGAAGGCTCAAGGGCAAGAACTCACAGTGGCCCTACAACCACTGGGTTTCAGCAGGGCTTACATTGTCCTGGGCATCCAGTGGTTAAGTCAGTTGGGCCAGGTCGTTTGTAACTAGGCTCGAATGACCATGGAGTTTTCAATCGCCCCCCGAAATTATAAGCTAGTTGGAACTAGAAAAAGGTACCCAGGCTGAGGAGTATGGGCCCATATTAAGGACATGCCAAATTGAAGGGAACCCTGTCATTATGTACCTATGCCTCGGCCCAACAGGACCTGAGTTAACCTCCCCCACTTCAGATTTGAAAAACTATATAAACTGACATGCCTTAACCTAGTTACTGCAGACCTATGCCTTCATCTTTCAAGAACCTTCTGAATCGCCACCAACCAGACTCTCCAATCACAAAATCCCAAAACAGCCAGGGGCCCCTACCGATACCCCCATTTCCAGAAAACCGAGAAAGGAAAATAGTGAAGGAGATGCTTGAAAAGAAATAAATACAGCCCATCACCAACCCATACTAAGCTCCAGTACTCTTAATGAAGAAAAAGGAGGATCACAGCAGTTTTTTGTAGATTATAGGGCTTGAACAAAATCACAATCAAGGACTGATTCCCAATACCTGTGATTGATGAGTTGTTGGATGAGATAGGGTTAGCCAATGTCTTCTCTAAGTTGGACCTAAGGTCAAGATACCACCAGATAAGGACATAAGGGTACACCTTAATGACGTCCATAAAACTGCTTTCTGGACCCACAAGGGAAATTACGAATTTCTGGTCATGCCCTTTGGGCTCTCCAATGCACCGTCCACCTTTCAAGCTCTAATGAACGAAGTCTTCAAACCATATCTCCGTCAATTTGTTTTGGTCTTCTTCGATGATATCTTGGTTTATAGTTCAGATTGGGATTCCCATTTGAATCATCTCTGGCTTACATTTGAAGTGACGAAGGCACACCATCTGTTTGCCAAAGAATCTAAGTGCTCTTTTAGGCAAACACGAATGCATTATTTGGGCCACATCGTGGAACAGGGAAGGGTCACGACTGACCCAAAAAAGACCTCAGTAATGGTGACATGGGTGGGCCAGGCCCAATTCAGTTAAAAACCTTAGAGGTTTCCTAGGGTTAACTGGATACTATCGTCGCTTTATAAAGGGGTATGGCCAGATTGCTGCTCCACTGATCCGACTACTCAAAAACCAATGGATTTCAATGGGACGACTCAGTCGAACAGGCCCCTTTGAAGCCCTCAAGACTGTTGTCTACTCCCCCTATTTTGTCATTGCCTAACTTCACCAAGACCTTTATTGTCGAAGCCAATGTATCGGGGACGGGTCTAGGGGTAGTTTTGATGCAAGACAGCCAGCCCATAACATTCTACAGCAAGGCCCTCTCACCCCAGGCCCAAACTAAGTCTACTTATGAAAAAGAATTGATGGTCATCGTGTCATGAAGTGGAGGGCAACAGAGCCTCAAGCACCTCTTGGATCAATCAGTTCTAACACCTAAACAGCAGAGATGGGCTTATAAATTAATGGGCTTCAATTTTCAGATTGAGTACAGGCCTGGGGCCACCAATGCCCTTTCCCAAACCACTGAGTTCCTCTCCATGGATGTATCCAGGCCCATTTGTCCTCTATTGGACCAAATTAGGCAGGAAGCCCAGCAGGATCCAACTTTAGGGCATATCAGGGGTATTTGGGCCCAGAACCCTTTTGACGTTCCAGGATACAGTGTTTAAAAAGGGGATCTTTTCTACAAGGGCCGACTGGCAGTCGCCCCAAATTCTGAATACTGCCAAGAGCTTCTCCAGTTATTCCACCAATCAGCTATTGCAGGGCACTAGGGAACCCTACATACCTACAAGCACCTCTCTAACCACTACTACTGGTTGGGCATGAAGAAACATGTGTGAGAATTTATTGCTGCATGCCATGTTTGTCAACAGAGAAAATACAATAGCCAGACTCCGGCAGGGCTCTTGCAGCCACTACCCATACCCAATTAGGTCTGGGAAGAGATCACCATGGATTTTATTATGGGCCTTCCTACTTCAAATGTAAGTGAGTTGTCTTAGTGGTTGTTGATCGACTTACCAAATATGCCCATTTTTCTGCTCTTTTCCTCCCCTATACAGTTTCCCATGTGGCTCGGATTTTCATCCAAGATATTCCAAACTCCATGGCACCCCGATGTCCATTATAACAGATTGGGACCCTACATTTATGAGCAGGTTTTGGAGGGACTATTTCAGGGCCCAAGGGACTGAACTACACTATTCAACTAGCTACCACCCTCAGACAGATGGCCAAACTGAGGTGGTGAACCGGTCCCTGGAGACTTACCTCCATTGTTTCGCCAGTGACAGACCGAAATAGTGGACAAGATGGCTCCACTGGGCAGAGATCTGGTATAATACCTCCTTCCATGCATCAGCTAGTATGACCCCCTTCCAATTACCTCCATTGTTTCGCCAGTGACAGACCGAAATAGTGGACAAGATGGCTCCACTGGGCAGAGATCTGGTATAATACCTCCTTCCATGCATCAGCTAGTATGACCCCCTTCCAAGCATTGTATGGGAGGGAGCCTTTGTCCATTCTACCCTACGAAGTGGGGTCCTCAGTTGTTGGGGAGATGGATGCCCACCTAACAAAATGGGATGCAATCATAAGGTAGTTGAAGGAACACTTACGAAGAGCTCAGTCTCAGATGAAATGCCACTATGACAAAAAGCATAGAGAAGTGCAGTTCCAAGTGGGCGACCAAGTCTGTCTGAAACTGCAGCCCTACCATCAGCTGACTGTGGCGAGAAGAGGTAGCTTATCAACTGGCCCTTCCCCCCAACTCCAGACTATGCCCAATATTTCATGTTTCTCTCTTGAAGACTTGCCTCAACCAAAGCACTCAGGTCTGCAACACCCTTCCTGAGTTCTCTGAAGATGGCACTCCACAACTGATCCTCATCCAGGTGCTAGATTATCGTTGGGTCAAAAGTGGCAAGAAGTCTATACGTGAGGTTTTAACCGCTTGGTCTAGATTTCCTATAGACGATGCAACTTGGGAATCCTGTTCTTACATCAAACAACAGTACCCTGCTTTCAACCTTGAGGACAAGGTTGCTCTTTGCTCTTTAGGGGGAGGCAATTGTTGAGAGCCCGTAGGGCCCATCATGCCCAGCTGAGACTCAGGCCCAGGAGAAGGCTCATGCAGACAACCACCCAACGGCAGAAGGAGAGACCCAGGCCCGCCACCCAATTCGTGTTGTGTACACACAGAGGCTGAAGGACACATCAGCTTAATCAATTGGAATCTACACATAGTTAGTCAGAATCGGTTATGAACCGATCAATAAATAATGATTGTAATAAAATAGTATAAATAGTGGTCTTGGAAGGAGAAAGGCATACGAGAGACATTTCCTTTTGATGATTCTTCTTCTTCTTTCCTTCTCTGTGAAGGTGAACCCCCTCGAAGTGGTTCCTGTATTGGGCAGTAACCCAACAATCTCCCAATGAAAGTATGTCTTAGATCTTGTTGCGGAAATTGGGAAACTTGGTGCCAAACCTTCTTCTACACCTATTGATGCTAGCCATAAGCACTCAGCTAATGATGGTGAACTCTTGATAGACAAGGGAGTGTTCCAGAGAGTTTAGGGGAAGTTATTATACCTTTGCATGACATGGCCAGATATCTCATATGTTGTCAGTGTAGTCAGTCTATGCATGCCCCAAAGACATGCATATGGCTGAGGTAGCATGGTTTTTGTGTTACTTGAAGGAAACTCTAAGAAAGGGTAGTCTCTTCTCTAGGCATGGACACATGAAGCTATAGGCTTACACAAATGCTAATTAGACTAGTAATATTGATGATAGAAGATCCACATCTGGTTATTGTGCTTTGGTAGTGGGGCACATTGTCTCGGAGAAATAAGAAGCAATTAGTAGTAGCCAAATCTTCAGCTAAGGCAAAGTACATGGCCATGACGCATTAAGTTTCAGAGTTGTTATGGCTCAGGTCACTTCTAGAGGAGAAAACTATTGCATATGATAAGCCCTTGATGTTGAACTATGATATCCAAGCTACAACTAACATGCATATGGCTGTTGTAGTATGGTTTTTGTGTTACTTGAAGGAAACTCTAAGAAAGGGTAGTCTCTTCTCTAGGCATGGACACATGAAGCTATAGGCTTATACAAATGCTAATTGGACTAGTAATATTGATGATAGAAGATCCACATCTGGTTATTGTGCTTTGGTAGTGGGGAACATTGTCTCGGAGAAATAAGAAGCAATCAGTAGTAGCCAGATCTTCAGCTAAGGCAAAGTACAGGGCCATTACACATTGAGTTTCAGAGTTGTGATGGCTCAGGTCACTTCTAGAGGAGAAGACTATTGCATATGATAAGCCCTTGATGTTGAACTATGATAACCAAGCTACAATTAACATAGCTAACAATCCAATTCAGCATGATAGGACAAAACACATTGAAGTATAACAACATTTTATAAGAGAAAGAGTGGCTTCCAAAGAAATTTGTCTTCCTTTCATTGCCTCGGTTAGTAGATGTTCTAACCAAGGGTGCCCCTAAGGCAAAGTTACAGTACTATCTAAGCAAGTTGGGCATGATTGATATCTATGCTCAGCTTGAGGGGGAGTGTAGAGATAATGGGCCGAATGGTCCATGAGTCATTATTATTTGTTGATTTCTGCTCATGTTTTATTTCTGTGGTTGGTGGGGCCTGTTTTATTTCTTTTATTATTTTTTCTAGTGCTAGTCGCCATACTAAGGGTATTCATTTAATTGTTCCCTTCTTACAATCAAAGAAGAACATAAATGTGGGCACTGGAGAGAGGTTTGAATTCTCTCTTCCTTCCTTCCCTTTTCTTCCATCTTTCTCCAATGTTTCTCTCTTCCATCTTCACTCTTCTTCTGTTCTATTTTCTATTTTATTTCAAATTATTACAGGTGGGATTTACATCTAACATAAAGGAAAAGCATAGCAATGAACACAAAACTTGAATGTCATACCAGGAATTACAATGTCACCAAGTCCAAGCATGGAATATGGTCGTGCAGAATCTGCCGTTGGGAACAAAAGCTACCAAGAAGGAACAAGAAAGTGTAATTAGATAAAGCAAACCAATAACACCCCCACTTGTCGATCATTGCAAATGACAATGCCAAGTAATATGAACTGACCTTTATTGGAGCATCAAAAGATTTTGCAACACTAACCATCACCGGAGTAAAGAAGACCCAAAATATATCATATACAAAAAGGCCAGCCTGTAATTACAGATATGCAAGGTAAACGTAACTATCAAATGGAGAAATTATTTTTAAGGTATAAAAAGAAAGAAATATACAAGGGAGAAAATCCCAGAAAGGCATATAAAGGAGGGAAAAAGGGATTAAAAACTCCCCCTCTGACAAAATGTAAGAAAAACTGATGCATAGATAAAAGTTCAAGGACATTTGCAATTTGTATCTATCAGAATCAACATCCTTCAAATAAGAAACATGGTCAACAATGACTAGAAAGTGTAGAGAAATGCCTACCATCATAGAGAGAAAAGAACAGTTAAGAAGATCAGGATGCGTTTATTACTTTCTCTCAAAAATACTATATTATCAGTGTAGAGAAATGCTATATTATCATTAGAGGCTGGAGAGTAGGGAGGGTGGAAACCCCCCTTACTCACTTGCAGTTTGCTGACGACACGATTCTGTTTTGTGAAGGCAATAATGTGAGCTTTATAAGGAATTTGAAGTCAGTGATACAACTGTTTGAGCAAATATCTAACTTGAAGATTAACCTTGGGAAAAGTTGTGTTGTGGGGGTGAATTTGGAGGAGGGAGAGATCAGGGAGAGTGCTGAAGTGCTGGGGTGTGAAGTCTCGGGGTGGCCTTTGAACTACTTAGGGTTGCCTTTAGGTGATAATCCCATGAGAGAGAGCTTTTGGAACCCAGTGGTGGAAAGGTTTGAAAAAAGATTGGTTTCATGGAAAAAGAACTACCTCTCTCTCGGTGGGAGAATTACTCTTATTAAGGCCACGCTTGCTAATTTACCTATCTTTTTCCTGTTGGTGTTTAAAATCCCAGTGAAGGTTGCTAATAGATTGGAGAAGTTAATGAGAGATTTCCAGTGGGAACCGGGAGAGGAAAAGAGGGATCATAGAGTTAGCTGGGAGATAGTTTGTAGGAGTAAGACATGTGGAGGTTTGGGGCTTGGGAATATTAGAAGGAATATGACTATGTTGGGAAAGTGGTTGTGGAGATTCCCTTTGGAGAAGGAGAAGCTATGGGCTAGAATAGTGGCAAGTATTCATGGGATGGAGCATAATGGACGGGACGCTGGAATCAGAGCTAGGACCACAAGCAATTCTCCTTCGAAAGCCATTCATGACCTGCTATCAGTTTTCTTCCCTAACATCAGGTATGATTTGAATTCCGGTAACTCCATAAAATTTTGGGAACAAACCTGGGTGGGGAGTGCCCCTCTAAAGGATCGTTTCCTTCTTTGTATGCTTTCTATTTTGAAAAATGAGTCAATCTCGTCTTTTACCACCCCGTCCTCTTCCACTTCTGGGATTGGGTGGAACTTGGGTCTAAGAAGGGATTTGAGGGACTCAGACTTTGACAATATTTTGAGCCTTATTGCAATTCTTGATAACGTTGTCTTAGACCCCACTAGGGAGGATTCTAGAATTTGGACACCTTCTCCCAATGGCATTTTTTCTTGTGCTTCTTTCTTCAAAGTCTTATGTCAGTCCACCAGTCCTACCTTCCCCCCTTTTCCTATTGATTAGGTTTGGTGCAGAGCAATACCTCCTAGGGTTGGCAGTTTTTGTTGGGAAGCCTATCTGGAAAGAATCAACACTGGTGATCTACTCCAAAAGAAGAGACCCAATACTTGCTTGTCACCTCAGTGGTGTGTTCTTTGTAAAGCGGATGGGGAGACTGGTTTTCACCTACTGGTGTCTTGCCATTTTGCGAGGTCAATGTAGGAATGGGCTCTGTCCCTATTTGGATGTAGTTGGAATCCCCCATCAGACTTGCAGGGCCTTTTTCCCCTTCTCTGTTCAGGTGGCGGATAGAAAGGGGAAGGACAATGTGGAGAGGACTAAGGGCTACAGTATGTTGGACACTTTGGGAAGAAAGAAACTCCAGGATATTCTTAGAAGCTCAGAGAGGAGCAGCAGATCTGAGGGCTATCATTCATATTATGGCGGTACAGTGGCTGAAATCTTTGGAGCTTTTCACAGATTACACTGTGGATGACATGTTGAGAAAGTGGGATGAAATTGCAAGTTGCACACAGACTAAGTCAATAATGTGTGTGGCTTGGACCCCTCCACCTGGTGGATTCGTGAAACTAAACTTTGATGGGTGTAGCAGGGGAAATCCGGGACAATCGGGGATTGGGGGTGTTTTTAGGGATGAAAATGGGGTCATTTCTGCCATGTTCTTAGGCCCAATTGGAGTGTGTGACTCCCTTAGAGCTGAGAACTTTGCAGTTATGGAAGGAGTCCAGAAAGCTAAGGAATTGAACATCAGGAAACTCTTAATTGAAGGGGATTCAGAAGTGGTGATAGGGTGGCTGATTAAAGATCACAATGGCTTATGAAAGTACAATAATGAGAGGAGGAAATTCAAGTGTCTGGTGCAGGAGATGGAAGTTAAGATACGTTGGGTTAAAAGATCGGGTAATTCCATAGCTGACGGTTTAGCTAAACAAGGGGCAGAAAGGGATTCACTATTTTGGGCTAAGCTGTAACTATAGTGTGTTTTATTTCTTTTTTTCCTTTTCTTGAGGCTCTTTGTTGTTCTTGGAAGATAAATGTGTTTGTCTTCCTAATGTAATTTTTCTATTGATGAGTTAATGAAAGTGTTATTGATCAAAAAAAAAAGAAAAAGAGAAATGCTATACATATAGTGTAGCATTAGTATAAATCATTACATTACTTTCTCTCAAAAAAAAAAAAAAAGATTAGGATGCATTCAAGTTGTAAAGTGTAAAAATAAGAAAAGAGGATCCAAGAAAATTATAATGCAAGCATAAGTGCATAACATAATTTTTAAGCAAGGTAAGAACTCAAAAATTGAATGATAGACTCTAAAAGGACAGAGGGACTATAAATATCTGATTTAATAGTTTTAAATGGACAATGGAGGAGTTCCACTTAAAGTTAAGAACATTCCTGATTATGCTTATATTTGGTGCTCAACCTGCAAATGAAAAAATGAGAGCAGAGAGAAGAGAAGAAATAAGAGAACAAAGGAGAAAGAAAGGAGAAAAACAATGGAGAAAATTCCCCACTTATTTCATTATAATAACTACCCACTATAATTCTAACAAATAGTAAACAGTCAACTCAAAACACCTACTATTGAACAAGATAAATAAACCCAACATGCTTTTAACACTTCTAACAAAGCCAATGTTTTAGTTGGCACATTCAATGGTCCAGATTCTTAAAACATAAAATATATAGTCAACAAAATGCATATACAAAGAACCTCAACAAGGAATACGTATGTATATATACATACATACAGTTCATGAAAACAAACTCCTTTGCAAATATGTAATTAAATACACCCAGTTCTTACCAGAAGAATAGCACCAGTTTTAAAAGATCCAAGAGAAAGCATTTCAATTCCCTGAAGAACAATTTTACAATTGTCTATTAGATATCAAATACTATGCAGTAAACTGAAAATAATGAAGCAGATCCAAACACAAAATAACCATGCAAGACCTAAATGATTTAGAAGATATTTGGTAAGAGCATGGTTAACCGGATAATGTACTGGCATCAAAATTAAACTTACAGCCAAGAATCAGAAAATATGGGAGCAAACATCCCCCCTGCATGCCTATCCATTATATTCAAGGTATCAAACTTAGAATGAACCTTCGGATGAAGTTAGTGGCACAAACAATAAAGGATCATTAAGTTCTTTTTTTTTCAGCTGGAAGATCATGGAGTTTTTCTAAAGATAATGGCATTAAGAAAAGAACACACTATCATCAATACCTTGCTATAATAATTGTGAAAAAACAAGATGCAAAAAAAAGAAGTAAAAACAATGACCAAAAAAGAAAACAAAAGATACAAAGTAACAGAAAACAAAATGTTCCTGTAGAATGTAATATACAACCATAACTGTCAAATAAGCATAATGTTTAAGTCAAATTTTACAAAAAGAGAGGCACAATTGTATCTAAAACTAGCTTTCTACCACACAAGCAAGCATAGGGAGGACAAAAAAGATAGTAGGAAGATTTGCAATAGTAGCTTGCATTCCTTTACCATTTCCCTATAGCAAAGGTTGTGGAAATTTTATTTGCAAAAAAAAAAAAAAAAAGATGTAGAAGCAGAAAATTTTCCCTTCAAATAAGAGAACTACAGAACCTGGCCAGAACAGGACACAAAGCAATAGCAAACTACAAAAGCTAAGGAAGAAGGCTTGCCAATAAAAATCAACCCCTCTGACACCTCTTGCTAGATTGTGAGCAAAACGGTTGGCCATACAGATAACCATCTGAAGATGTTTACTCTGTATGGTAACAGATAAGATGATGTAAGAACCAACTCCCAAGTCCCAACCCCAGAGAACCAATCCCCTCAGAGCAACTGCAGAAACTAGCAAAAAAAAACACCTACCATCTCTGTTGACAGGTGTATTATATGTACTGTACGCAGGTTTAGTGCCCGTAGGGGTATTTTTGTAATTTTGTAGACCTCTTGTGTTGTACAGCCAGTATAGTATAAATACAAATGCTTCACTCACATGAAGCAGTTCTTTTGAGGCCTTAAGTCTGCAGCCTCTTCTCTCTTCTTCTACTTCTTCTTCTTCTTTTGCTCAACATGGTATCAGAGCAGGACCGACTAGACCTGGAAAACAACCAGCTGAGGTCTCTCTTCACTGCTGCGTAGAAGCTATAGTCCTGATGCTCGAAGACAAGGAAGAGGAAGCATTCTCTAGTGCTGCGGTTTGTCTCCACTGCCGTGTAGGGTTCTGCTACAAGAAAGCTGACTGTTCAACTTCCTAGCGCAGAAAAGGATTCTGCTACATGTTTTCTGGGGTTGCTCGGCTAAGAAGACTGTAGAAAACCATCCCAGATGTACGAAGAAGGGTTCTGTCCTGCAGAGAAGACTGGGTCCATGAGTGTACTGCCTATTCACAGTTCGGGTGACCTGGGTACAGAACTGAAGTTTCTCTGTTTATGGTTCTCTTCTTGCACTCTTTCGATGGACTGTTAATGTCCTAAAATCTGAGTAGGGACTGTTCAGCTATTTTTTTTCCCCTCCGATTGTGTGTTGCTCTATTCAGCTCTCTAAGGGACTGTTTTTGAACCCTAAACCCTAAGTGACTGTTCGGCTGCCCTAGAAAGTGGATATCAGCCGATTAGGTGTGGTGAACCACCACTTGTATTGCTGTTCCTACTGAGAAGCTGCATAAAAGTTGTAAAATTGTAGGTCATTTAGACCTGGTTACACTGCAAGTGCAGTGTTCGTATATTGTTCTGTGGACTCCTACAAAGGGTAGGTCATACAAACTAGTACTGCAGTTGCAGTGTTTGTGTTTGGTTCTCTGTGAAACCGAAAATCAGCAAGTGCCTAATTGTGGACTGTAGCAGCTCTGTAAGGCAGTGTGCCTTTGGTTTTGAGTACTTCTAAACCTAGAATCATGAATAAGGAAAAATTGCGGTGCACTAATTGTCAGAAGCCCCGGCACACCAAAGATACTTGTTGGATCTCCATGGGAAACCAAAGTGGGCTCAGGATCTACCTAAGAAGCAAGGCTCAGATGTTATTAGAAGGCTTGGGCAACAAGGTACCAAGAAACACCACATGGCCAACATGGTTACTCGGGAAAATCAGCCCTCCACTTCTACTATGACTCAAACACCACATGGCCAACATAGCTACTCTGGATCTGACCCAAGGGAGGATATTGTAAACTCCTTCCGTGACCATTTGAAGCTTTATGGTAGAGCAATTCGCCAGATGGATGCTCGTCCCACCACCTCTTTTGCATCCACATCAGGTAATCCAGCCATAGCTTTCCATGTTGCTTCTCACAACCTTGACTCTCCATGGATCATTGATTCTAGAGCATCAAAACACATGACTGGTATGTCCTCTTACTTTCAAACTTATCACCCTCTTTCCGGAAGAGATAAAGTGAGACTAGTTGATGGATCATACACTTCCATAGCTGGTCAAGGAACTCTCTCTCTTCCCCTCGGCCTTACTCTTTCTGATGTTCTTCATGTTCCAAAATTCCCTATGAATTTGTTCTCAGTCAGTAGTGTTACAAATTCCTTAAATTGTTCTGTGACTTTTTTCCCTACCTATTGTGTGATTCAGGATCTAGCCTCGGGGAGGACGATTGATAGGGGACGTATGGTTGATGGACTCTACATGCTGGAGAATACGGCTGGCCGTCATGTTACAGAGTCTGTGAGTCAGTTCAAAAAGAGTAAAATGTATTTGTGGCACTGTCGTCTGGGTCATTTGTCTTTTGAGACCTTGAAATTTGTTTTCCCAGAACTGTGTAAGTCAGTGTCTGTTTCTAATTTTTTTTTGTCAAACGTGTCAGTTAAGCAAGCATTGTAGAACTCAATTTCCTCAAAGAAATAGTAAATCTGAGTTGCCTTTTCACATTGTGCATTCTGATGTGTGGGGCCCTGTTACTTTACCTTCTGAGAGTGGCTACAAGTACTTCATTACCTTCATTGACGATTATTCCAGATACACTTGGGTATATCCAATGCAAACCCGTGAGGAAGTACCAAAAATTATCCAAGATTTTCAGCGGATGGTCTTCACCCAATTTCAGACCGAGATTCAAATATTTCAGTCAGACAATGCAAAAGAGTTTTTTCATAGTGACCTCACAAAGTTCTTTGCTTCACATGGCTCTCTTCATCGGAGCTCTTGTGCCCGTACGCCACAACAAAATGGTGTGGCTGAACGGAAGAACCAACACCTCCTTGAAGTGGCACGGGGTTTACTACTCCACATGAATGTTCCCAAACGATTTTGGCTTGAGGTTGTCATTTGTTCTACATACCTCATTAACCGAATGCCCTCTCGTTGGTCAGAGTACAAAGCCCCACATCAGCTTCTCTTTCCTAAGGCCCCTCTTCTTTCTATCCCTCCTCGTGTTTTTGGTTGTCGGTGCTTTGTCCAAAACCTATCTCCCACCCGGGGGAAATAGGACTCTCGTGCTATCCCGTGCATATTTCTTGCCTACTCATCTCTCAGAAAGGGTATCGTTGCTTTAATCCTGTTTCTCGGAGATTCTATGTCTCCATGGATGTTACCTTCTTTGAAGATGAGCCCTTCTTTCCTGTTTCTCCTCAGGGGGAGTCTAGGCATGAGGAGAAACTGGTTCAGCTTCCTCCTCTTCCTAATCCTTCTCCTTCTCCCCCTTCTCTTCCTGATCCTCCACCTTTCCGTGTTTTTTCTCGTCGTCGTAAAGGCCAACCGAGTTCAAGAGCTGTGGAGAATCCAGAAGTTGTACCTCAAATGCCATCAAACTCCTCGAGGGAAGATCATACTCACTCAGGTAACTTGACTCCCAATGATGGTCCTGACCTCCCTGTTGCTAATGATCTTGACCTTCCTATTGCCCACAGGAAAGGTGTTAGGTCGTGCACCACTAAACACCCCATTTCCAACTTTGTTTCCTATGAGAACATCTCACCTTCATTTCGTGCCTTCCTTACCTCCATTGGCAGTACCCCTATTTCCAAGAATGTGGCAGAAGCTCTCTCAGTACCAGAATGGACAAATGCCATGAAGGAAGAAATTGATGTTCTTCATAAGACTGACACATGGGAACTTGTTGATCTCCCTAAGGGAAAGGATCCAGTTGGATGTAAATGGGTGTTTACTATTAAGCATGGGGCTGATGGAACTATGGAGAGGTATAAAGCTCGTTTAGTGGCAAAGGGTTTTACTCAAGTATATGGAGTTGATTATGCAGAAACCTTTGCCTTGTTGCCAAAATGAACTCTATTAGAGTACTTTTCTCTCTTGCTACCAATCTGAATTGGGATCTACATCAGCTCGACATCAAGAATGCCTTCTTGAATGGTGACCTTGAAGAGGAAGTTTACATGGTTCAACCCCGGTTTTTTGGCTCAAGGAAGTGAATAGAAAGTGTGCAAGTTAAAGAAGTCTTTATATGGGCTTAAGCAATCACCAAGAGCTTGGTTTAGCATATTTCATACTGCAGTTCAGCAGAGGGGATACAAGCAATGTCAGTCAGATCACACACTGTTTGTAAAAAGGGTAGAAGGTAAAATGGCTGCCCTAATAGTATATGTGGATGACATAATTGTTACTAGTGACTGGAAGGATGAAATTCAAAGTTTGAAGGGCTTCCTTGCCACTCAGTTCGAAGTGAAAGATCTAGGACCCGCCAAATACTTCCTTGGAATTGAGGCTGCCCGATCAAAAAAGGGTATCTTCATCTCCCAAAGGAAATATGTCCTAGACCTGCTTAAGGACACTGGAAAGATTGGGGTTAAACCAGCTGACTCTCCCATTGACCCCAACCATAAGTTAAGTGACAGCCAAGGTGAACCTCTTAAGGATGTGAAGCAATTTCAGAGGCTTGTAGGGAGATTGTTGTACCTCTCTATGACTCGTCCAGACATAGCATATGTTGTTGGTGTCCTTAGCCAGTTCATGCATGCACCTAGGTGTCCACTCATCTTGAAGCAGTAGAGAGAATACTGCGGTATCTTAAGAAGTTCCTGGGTGCTGGCTTATTATTCTAGAAACATGGACATTTGAGAGTTGAAATTTACACAGATGCGGATTGGGCTGGATCTCAAAGTGATTGAAGGTCTACTAGTGGTTACTGCACCTTTGTAGGAGGGAACCTTGTTATTTGGAGGAGTAAGAAGCAAACCGTGGTAGCTAGATCCAGTGCTGAAGCTGAGTACCGTGCAATGGCACACGGAGTAGCCGAAGGTATGTGGATAAAGAATCTATTGGGAGAGTTGGGTTTTCTAGTAGATAAACCCATGACTACTCTATGACAACAAGGCAGCTATAAGTATCGCTGCCAACCCGGCAGCACATTGAAGTTGACAAGCACTTTATCAGAGAGAAAATCATCACAGGCGAAGTAATGCACTCCATACATCAGCTCTGAAGACCAACTAGCAGACATCTTTACAAAAGGGCTAAACCATTCCAGACACCAAGGTCTGTGTGACAAGTTGGGCATGATTGATATCTATGCCCCAACTTGAGGGGGAGTGTTGACAGGTGTATTATATGTATTGTACGCAGGTTTAGTGCCCACAGGGGTATTTTTGTAATTTTGTAAACCTCTTGTGTTGTACAGCCAGTATAGTATAAATACAAATGCTTCACTCACATGAAGCAGTTCTTTTGAGGCCTTAAGTCTGCAGCCACTTCTCTCTTCTTCTACTTCTTCTTTTGCTCAACAATCTCCACATGTTAACCACTAAGAACTCGAAGACACTACAAATCTTCTGGCACTTCAAAGTATGATAACAAAAACCCTAGAATCCCCCAATCAAATACAAATTAGCTCCTCTCCCACTACTTGAAGGTCCCTTTCCTTGAACAACCACCAGGCCCAACTTAAAAGTTTGAGAACATCCTTAGAAGCTCCACCACCACCACCCTGGATTGGACTTATAGAAAAGAATGAATTAGTTTGTTTAGATTTCTTTTTTTTTTTTTGATAAATTTGTTTAGATTTCTTTTTCTTTTCTTATTTGCGGCTGATTCTTTCTTATTTTTTATTTGGTAGCAGTCTTTGGGTGATAATAAATGAGTCATGGGCCTATTTTATTCTTCATTGGCTCTTATTAGTGATACATCCTAACTACTAAAGGAAGAGATGTAATTTGCCTTATTTTTTCAGCAGTAATAAAACATAACAGGGTCTCACATTGAGCCTCACAATCTGTTCTCTCTTTTTCTTCACTTTTTCTTCTAGTCTCACCTGAAACAGATTTATTACACTGATTGATACTTTTGTTCAATCTGACTTATGCTGGACTGATTGTCATTCTCCACCAAACTCAAGCATCCTGTAACTACAGCACCAGGCCTACTCTTTCAAACCCAACTTCAATGCCCAGCCTCATCCATAATGCCTTCTAAAGTCAATACCATGGTCTCAAACTTCCCTTTGACCTACTGGACTCTGCTGCTTTTCCTTCTCTTGCAATGCACTGAAGAATTTTATAGAAAATTTGCTATCTCTCCAATGAAGAAAAGAAAGACTTAATGCCTTTCCACTTCTGCCTTCCCTCTTAACTAACTTTTCTAGGTCAACCACTTTATCAATCTAGAAAGCTCTACCTGCTTCATCCTCCCCTTCTCCAAGTTCTTAGCCCTATTATCACCTTCCCTTTGTTCAGATCTCCTCTCCCCCTCTTACCCCCTCTTCATTATACAACTCCTCTTCAACCAGCCTCCAATCTACCAAAGAAACTTATAGAAAATCCATCACCTCCAACTAAAAGAAAACGAGAGTGAAAAAAGAAAAAAGATACAAATTCTTATGCCTAACCTGACTTCCCTCTCAGGTATTTTTCCCAGGTCAATTATTTTATCAGTCTTGAAAGTTCTATCTAGTTGATTTGGAGGGGAAGATGATTTGGAGGAAAAGATTTGCGGTGAAGAAGAAGAGCTTTCTGGTAGAGGAATCTAAGGAGGGATAGGTTTTGATGTTAGAAGAGGAAGGGAGGTCCACAGTTTTCATGTCCAAATTCATTACAGGTTGGATTAAAGGATTTGTCGAGGGAGCAAGCCATATGGAGACCAGACCTGGCTAGAGGAGTGAGTTGAGAAAGGAAAGGAAGTTCTTCTCAATTGAGAAAATAGTCAATAATAAAGGATGTTTTATGAGGATAGATCAAACTATCTGTTTGCCGGAAGGAAGAAATAGACAGGGATGGGTTGCAGTTTGCTGAGGTGCTGCAGGAGTATGAGGAAACATGCTGCCTGAAAAAACAAAAGTTAAAAGGTTTGGGGGTGGAGAAGAAGTTTCAGGAGTCAGAGGAACATAAAGGGATTCAAGAGGCAACAATTGAAGGAGCTGATAGCGTCCCAAAGTTCACTATGAGAGGAGGTAAGGAAGATTGGAGCAAAATGTTGACAGTGAACAGCAAGAAGAGGATTCTTAACGATGTTATGATTAGAATTCCAAATGCGGATTGGGGTGTGATTAATCCTTTCAATGACAGTAAAGCAGTTCTGGATATTGGAAATTCAAAGGCAAAGCTCATGATTTTTGAAACTTCGGAAGGTTCGGTGACGGTGGCAAACTGAACACCTTCTTGCAATGAAATTTCAGTACCTGGAGGGAGTGTGATCTCGAAGATTTTTGGTCCACCTTTTAACTTGTGGATGGATCAGGTCTTCGATAGGCTAGCAGGTGCATGTAATGTAGTAGTGGAAGATGTTTGCACTGCTGACCTTCATGCTGTGAAGATTACAGTAGCAAGCAATAAACCTGATAGGATTCCCCGTACGATCGACTTCTTCACAGAAGGGAGATGGTGGAAACTTTGGGTGGCATCGGAAGCTGAGGTTGAAGACAAGGCAGGTAGGGTTTTGTGGAGCACACATGGCACAAGCAGATTGGAAGGTTTATTTGCTTTTCGGGGGGGGAGGGAGAGAACAAAGAGATGTTGTGCCCTGGAAGCTCAAGACTTATTGAATACTCTGCTGCTTTTTCCTAAAAGGCAGAGGGAAAATGAAAAGGGAGAAGAGGAAGACAAAGAAATCTTATATATATACATATATATATATATATCAAAGCGAAAGGGGTGCTTTCCCCTTTCGCAAAATGGAATCTTACTGTAGATCTCCACGTGCTCACACTTCATACGTATGAAATTTTACAATTGCATTATTCGGCCAACTTTAAACCTTTAAGAAATTGAAATATGTCTGCATGTGCGATACGTATTATTACATGAGAGACATGTTTCTTTCTTTCTCTTTGCATGATTCACATGTTTCCCCTCTCTTCCTTCTCCGTCTTTCTTTCTACTCAAAGTACATGCGTTTCTTTCTGTGTCTGAAACCTCTCTTAAGACCAATACAACCTCCACGGCAGTAGAAACCCAACTCTGTTTTATTAAGCAAGCAGATGGGTTTCTCTAAAAGAACCATGCTAGCTGCTGCTTTATCCTAAAGCTAGCACCCAGCACTGCCATTTTAGCAAAACCCATTTTTACTTTAGCAACAGAAAAGAATGGGTTGTGTAGCCTCTAAGCTAGAGGGGGAAGAAGAAGGTATCTGCAATGTGCCGCTACAACCCAAGCTCCCAATACTTGAAAACCCTAGTTGGGGCTGAGCTACAACTCAAACAAGAGAGAAATAATCAAAAAGGCCCCTACAGAAAAAGCCCCCTTCTCTTTTATAAGACCCAATGGCTTGCTGGAGAAGTCAATTAAAATATTTACACATAAGCCCCTGGAATTTTTCCCTCTCACAAGCAACTCCTTTAGAACAAAACAAACTTCAATGAACCCCCCAAAAGAAAAGTTTTGTTACAAAAAGACCCAAGAGACCAAAACCCAACAGATGTGCACCCAACTGCCCCTAACCAAAATCTAAATTATAAATCACAAAAATACCCCTGGTACCAAAGTGTCAACAAAGCTACCCAAAAAACAAAAATTTGGGGTCCTACTACAAAAACACGCAAAACAGAATACCCACTTTTTTCTTTTTTTTCTTTTTCTTTTCTTGGCCTCATCAATTAGTATGGTGAGCCAGTACATTCGGACTGGTTAGTTGGCTAACTAGTCGACAGCTTCATTTTCTTCTCTCTTACTATGCTTGTAGAGTTGTAGTGAATTTCCAATGATAACAGTATTGCAACTTTATGGCCATCTGTAGTTAAGATTTTACACCACCATGGTGGTAGGTAGTTGTTCCTAAGACACTCTATAGTTATCTCCAAATCCCCCTCAATCCAAACTTCGACTTCAGTAAATGCCTTCTGGGGTGCCATGTGTTGGACCTCCATGCAGCCCATATTTCAGCCATGTTGACTTAAGTGATTCCAAAACTCACTGTTCTTGCTTCTATGATTTTGCCTTAGAACCCCTCAAAATATAGCCAAATTTGTATGGCCCATCCCTTTCATAGATGCATCAATGTTTATCTTAGCAGCAGCAATATTTTGTGTCGACTTTGTCCAGGCCCGTTTCTTTTCCTTCTGGCCAATTGTTGTGGCTCTACTAACTGTTTGTGTACTCCATCAAAGCTTTTCTAGCCCATTCAATAATCTGCGGTGGGTCAAGTTTCTTATTGTCAAATACTTTTTCATTCTATTTTTCCAGATATGCCACAATAAGTAGACAACTTTTTTTCTTCTAGAAACACCTATTAGAACTACTAAAATGTTCCTCTAAGAGCACTTCTAACTTTATCTGTCCCATACCTGCCACTTTTCCTACACAAAAAGCTAGTTCATTCCATGGAATTGTCTAACACTATTATAAAGCATGGCTAACATCACCAATTGGGCTTCCTTACTAGAGCATGTATATTAACATTGCCAGTGATAAGTTACCTTATTAACTTATGCATCAAACAGAATAATGATAATGCAAAACAAGTATAGACCCAAAAGAAACCATGAAATCAAATTTATCCTAAAACCCCAAGAAGTTTGAATTTCTAACCTCGGTTCATTAACAATTCAAAGTGATCAATCAACAATGGTTTTTCTCTCTTCAGCAATAACTCAAAATGCAATCCCAATTATTCATTAACAGCATTTTATGATCAGTAATAAACACTATATTCATTAAGATAAAAAAATGATGTGTACAAGAGTACTTTAGAATGATAGATAGCCTCGGCCATCTACTTCAGAATACAAAACAGCATGAAAACAGAATTTATGAACAATTATTTTATTAAGAACATAACTAGACCTGAATGGAGAATGCTAATCCCAATATATTGTTGGCTAGCCAATGCTTCTCTTTAGCATACCATGCACAGAAAAAAGATCCTGGGATTGCAGCAACAATCTGAGATCTCGTGAACTCAACCTCCACAGCTGTGTAAGAAAGGCACAAAGATAAACATCATTCTGCATAGTAAAGATATAATCAGATGTCCACCTATCAAAGGATAAGTAGAAGAACAAAAAATACAATTCTGCGCAGAGTGCATTAACATGTTGCGAAATACAGTACTTAAAGTATTCTTCCACCTATCAAAGGATAAACAGCCCTTCTTTTTTATCACTAGTTAAGTGGCTTCTTTTCCTTATTACTAGTTTAGTGGAGGGGAGGGGGAGAGGGGAAGAAAACAAAGGTTTCATCATTTACATTAAAACCAATGTTTAAACCTTGTTTCCATGTCTATCTTAAAAAAATGAAAAAGAAAAAATAAAAGAACTTTTTTGTTCAGCATAAGCACATGAGATCACAAACAGATGCACCTTAGTGCATCAAATCATACACAAAAACACCCAGAAATAATTTAATAACTAATAGGAATAAGTCAAAATAAGCATTTGCAAGAACAAAGGGAAAAGGAACGAGATCACATACAACGAAAATAGGGAAGATGCAACCTAATAGAATCCCCATTCCAATTTCTTGGAAGAAAACGCCTAATAGCAGGTAGTAATGTTGCACTGAAGATAGGAAAAAACAGCACAAATTAGAAAATGAAGACAACAACAAATTATTAGTCACATGTAACTCATATCAATAGAAAAAAATATACTAGCATGCCCATGTAGGAAGAACATACGAAAGTGCAATGATCCCAAGTACAAAGAAGTAGCATGTCAACACAGCATTAACCAAGTCTTTTGATAGGAACTTGAACAGTAAGAACAGTGATAAGAGCATTGCGCTACCAACTAAGGGAAAGCGCTTAGCATGTTCATGTCACATTGTCTCCTGCATGAATAAGTGATGTCAGATAAAAATGCAATCATGTTTAACTGTAGACAAGAAAAGAACAATATAAAAAAACAAACAAATAAACGATCTACACTTATCCAACAAGAACTGATCCCAAACTTTTATAGATGCCCATTGGTGTTGGGGATTCATTAAGAACGGAAATCCTTGCTGTGGTGGAAGGAGCTAAGAGAGCCACAGAGCTTAGCCTTACTAAGGTGTTAATTGAAGGGGATTCTAAGCAGGTTATTGGCTGGCTTCAAAAAGAGGAGAGGGGATGGTGGGCTTAGATGAATGCAAAACAGAAATTTAGACACTTGACACAAGGAATGGATGTCAAGCTGAAATGGGTTAAGAGGGATGTCAACTCCATGGTTGATTCTTTAGCTGAACAAGGGGTGGGAATAAACACACTAATTTTTTGGCTATAAACCATCTTATGGCTTCTATCCAGGGGAGTAAAGAGAGTTTATCTTCTCCTTATATGTATCCTCCATTTTTCTGATTTATTAATGAATTTCAGTTATTGATCAAAAAAAATCTCAGACCCAGACCCTCTCACAATGGAAGAGTCTTCAAGAGAGGCAATGTGGTGACAACTTTATGATAACCTCATAAGATGCAAAATTGTACTGTTGTATAAGCTTTTAAGGGATCTAAACTCAACAAACATGGGTTTGAAACAGACCATAACATGCCAATCTAGTTGTCTTGGTATATCATTATTTTCCTTTTTTTTATTGATGTATAACACTATTTTCTCAAAAGACACTTCAATCTTATTAATGGTCATACTTACTGATGGTGGTGTCGGCTTGACTGACCGATAGCAACCAACATAAACAGTCAAACATGCTGTTAAAATGACATTTAGATTTGGATCTACTTTCATAACCAGTGGTGCCAAAGTTAAACCTGTAACCAAAAAATAAAATAAAAGCAAGTCTCCTTGAGCCATACTATAAGAAATAAGACATAAGGAACAAAATTAGATAAATAAATAAATAAACAAAAATAATGGATGGTTGATGCATTATAGCTCACCAAATTGCTAGATTCTAGATGAAATTTTGATAGCAAATGAAGCAGTTGGGGATTTTAGGGGAAGAAAGGTTTTGTGTACAAATTTTATTTACAGAAAAGGTGTAAAAGTCATGTTGATTGGGAGTATCTAAGAGGAGCAATGAGAAAGATGGGCCTTGGTCATAGCAGTGATTGAAAAAGTGCACCTAAGGCATGCCTAGGCTCATAGGCAAATTACATTTCAAGGCCTGTGCCTCACCTAGGCCTGACAGCCACTTTAGAAAGGCATACACCTGGTGCGACCTGCGCCTTAATCCAAGATTGTGCCTTCATTACATTTGGTGCTTTTTGTACTTCTGTAGCTGGGCTGGGGGCTCTACCCCTGGGCCCCCAATCAAGAACCCCAACTTTGCTAATATATTGTTCATTTCATTCTTCATTTTTTAAAAATAAGGAACTAAAACTAAATTATAAAACCAAACTTTTTAAGTAGGGATTAAGAATTTAAAAGTATGACCATAGTATGGACTTATTTGGGCTTGCCCTAAGGGGCTCAATAAAAAGTAGCTCATAGAATTAGAGTAATACAATTGGACAAGAAATAAAAAGCTTGAAAGTTTCAAGTGCTTGAATATGTTTTATGTGTTATGTATAATTTTATTTTTACATCTTCAATTTGCATATGTTTTATGTGTTATATTTATGCATTTTAATTTGAGCTAATAGGCTTTTTAAAACATTTAGTATTATAAATTTAAGTATGTTTTAATTAATATTATGTTTATGCACCTCACTTCAAAAAGGCATGCACCTTGCCTTGAGCCTTGAGCGCAAAAGGGCCCTTGCTCTTTTAAAAACACTATGACATAGATGGATTAGGAGGATCATTGGGTGCCTAAGGACGACTAACATCTCATTTCTCAAAAATGAAACCCCAAAAGAAATTATATTAGGCAACAAGTGGATTGAGACAAGGAGATCCATTATCCTCTATGTGGTTCATTTTGATAGTGGTGTTTAGCAAATCACTAAAGAGGGCCGATAAGAGAAATATTTCTAAAAGGCTTCAGAGTAGGAAGATAACAACAAATTGTCTCGTATATGCTGTTTGTAACATGATTATCATGGTGGAGTTTAAAGGGCCATAGGATGTGAGAGTTCTTAGGAGAATCTTAGAGGTAGTGGAACAGATTTCAGGGTTGAAGATAAATCTGGCCAAGTGCAGTTTGTGGGTATTAATTTACAACAAAATGAAGTAGTGGAATGTGCAGCTCTGTTGAGTGGTTGAAAGAATTAACACACATGACCAGCTTCAAAGGAAAAGACCTAATTGGTGATTATCTCCTCACTGGTGTCACCTTTGCAAGGCATTGGTGAGTCTTCCCATCACTTATTAACCTCCTATTCCTTCGTATCCTCAATTTGGGTGTAGGTGGAACCCCCCCCCCCTCCAGGCTAAAAGTACAAAGCCTATTTGGCCCTACCTCCGTTAGTTGGCAGAAGAAGAGGGGAAGAATTTTATGGAGGTGTATGAGAGCAACAGTTTGTTGGCCAATGTGGGAAGAGAGGAACCAGAGAACATTTGCAGAAAAAGAGAGGAGTTGAGAAGCCCGAATTGAAGCCATCACCATTAGAGTGGTCCACTGGCTAGATGAAAACCTTAAAATTATTTGAGGGTGTTTCTACTGCAGATCTGATGAGAATCTGGAAGTGGCGGATTCTGCTCCTTTGAAGGCCGTCATTAAGCCTTCTTGGTCTCCCCCAGTCAGTGGATTTATTAAGTTGAATGTTAATGGTAGTAGTGAAGGAAATCCAGGTCCCCAAAGCATAGGAGGAGTTTTCAGAAATGAGGAATGCAAAATAATTGTTTTATATTCTAGTCCTATAGGTGCAGGAGATTCTTTGAGGGCTGAAATTTTAACTGTTATGGAAGGAGTTCATAAAGCCAAGGAATTGAACATCTCAAAACTGAAAATTGAAGGGGATTCTAAGTTGGTTATACGCTGGCTTCAGAAAGAGGAGATGGGGTGGTGGGACTACATTAATGAGAAAAAAAAAGTTTTAAGTGGCTGACACAAGGAATGGAAGTTAATCTGAATTGAGTAAAAAGAGATGCTAATTGCTTTGCTGACAGACTGGCCAAACAAGGGGTGGGAAGAAATCATGTATTTTGGGCTATGTTGTAATTTTGTTTTTTGCTTGGGTGAGTTAAGAGAGTTTATATCTCCCTTTCTTTGTACTTCCCTAATTTTCTTTAATGAAATTAATTCAGTTATTGATCCAAAAAATAGGTTAAAAGTTAAAACACGGCCTCTCAAGTATCTTCAAGCTCTTTTCCTTCTTGTTTGTTTCAAGTGCTTCAAAAGCCCTTCTAGCAAACCACTCTCTGCCCCAAAAAACAGACCTAAGCTCTTGCCCACCTTTACATCCCTATCAACCAAAAATTCAATCTCCACCTGCCCCCCCCCCTCTTTCACTCGCACCAGTTCATGATGACACAAATAAGTTCTTCTAACTATCCTAAACACCCCCTTGCTCCTTTTCCTCAAACTCTGACCTCGGCTCCAAATCTTCTTCAGAAGCCAATATCCACTATAACTCAACCCCTACTGACCCTTGACCTTTGGTTCCCCGGATCTCAGCACTATTCATCTTCGAACCTTTACCCTTTGGACCTCTTTTCTCATAGACTTTCTTAAATTTATCAGTAGTACCAGCACCAACTAATCCATCTTTCAAAGATGATAACACTTTTGACACATGAACAAGATGGAATTTGCTTGATTCTTTTGCTTTCTTCACTGTCTCTAGTGCTAACTCATCCCTTGATCTCAAAGATCCTACTTCGGCCTAAATCTAATCCAAATTTTCCAATTGGGACTTCATATCAGAAACACTCTTCTTGAGCTTCTAGTTCACCACTCTCTTCTTTTGTTCTTGCTTCCTCAAAGTGACTACTTGCTTCCAACCTCTTAGTTTCACCTCCTCCAAGCTCCCTCCCTCCTTTCCTTCTTCCCCCCTTACTCCTTCCTCACCTTCCTCTGATCTAGCCTCCTTTCTTCCCCCATCTCCCTCAAAACTAGCAGCTTTCCAGTCAGATGAAACCAGCCACCCCACTTGAGGTGGATCAGCAGGGATCTCAACCACAAAAGAACCAAAACAAATAAACTTACCTTTTAGCTGGTTAAGCTATGTTTGCTCCCTCTCCAAACTCCCAACGTTATCGAACTTAGCCTCATTGCACGCAAGACGTTGATGCTCCTCATCAACTCGACTCTCCTCATTCTTTAGGCTCAAACTTTTTCTTCCAAACCCGTCAAATTTACAATGAGCCAGACCCATTCCTCTGCCTTGCCGGTTTAAAGCTTGTGAAAATCTTTCTCCTCCTCTTAAATAGCATAACCTTGGCGCTTATTTCTTTGTGAGCCTTTAATTTTTGCACCTACACACTTCAAGTGACTCACTTAAACTTCCACCCCTCTAAGATGCACCTTTTCATACTCTCCTTACCAACTTCATCTACATGCCTCTCATTTAAATCCTCATACCCATCCAAAATTACCACTTTGCCTATTGAATCTTCCCTTCCATCGTCTTCCTCATTCAAACGATGCTTCATCGTCCCCTCTTCAACTTGAAACTCCAACTTCATCTTCTCATCCTTCCTTCTCTCCTCTCGTCAAACACTCTAAAAACAATGGTCCTCTCCCTCAATAAAAATCCTTAGACCATACTCTTCACCTGTAAAAGCCAGAACTAAATAGTTTGAAATGGAAAAGACCTCCTCAACCTCCACCAAGATTCTCACAATGTTAATTTTCTCCCATGTCCCATTGCTTTCATCAGCGTTCAAGAATTTACCGCAGGCATCCCCAATCACTCTGAAAGATTCGTCTTTCTCCTCTTACCTTCTTCAATAAGTCCTGCTGCTGGAAACAACCAGCTTAAATGTAAGTCACAACCCCTATTTAACTTGGCTTCAGACTCCAGAACCCACTCCACCTCCTTTCTACCATGAAACATGAACAAAAACAGTCCTCCATTCAGCCTTATGACACTCAAAACTCTCCATTCCTTACCCCACTCACATTAGTTCCCAATTGAAATTAAAGCCCTCTCCCCTTTTTAATCTCTTGATTTCCTCTAAATGTCTATTGACTGGCATTGTTCTTGTCCTACTGCTTCATCCAGCTCATTACCACTCTTGAGTCACTTTCCAGTAGCACATTGCTCCAATTTAGTGTTCTTACCAATTCCAAACCTTGCAAGGATGCAGTCAGTTCAGCATTGACAGAGGTTCCAATACCTATAGGGCCAGAAAACAAAGCTAAAATTGTTCCATATTCATCCCTTAAAGACTCCCCCAATTCATTAGATGCTAATAATTGTTTGACATGCAATTGCTCTATTAAACTTTTGTGTTTAAAATATTGAAAATAATAGATTTTAAATGATATATTCTTTTAGATGATGATCTAACATGTTTTGAGAGGAAAGTTAAGATAGTGTTAGGATAGGCTTCACAACACAAAGCCTCAATTTTAGACTTTGTGCTTCAGGGCTCAAAAGTGTTTTGGCTCTATTGTTATGTTTTTAAAAGCAATTCTTAACCAAATGTCCAAAATACTTTTTGGCTCATTTTTGTTTTCTACAGACTTAAGTTCAAAAGCAAAAGCTTATCCAAACAGAACCTAATGTTATTAGTAAAGAGTATTGCTATTTTTCCAAACAGAGCCTAGTGCACGAGGCTCCCGCCAATGCAGGGTCTGGGGAGGGATAGATAGAGATGTACGCAATCTTAACCCTGTATAGAGAGAGGCTGTTTCCAAACAATAAAATAGAAGAAAGATAGGATGTAATTCAGAAGGATTGAAAATATGCAATTTCATAAAGTAAGTCTACCAGCCTTGGGAAAGTAAACTGCTTTCCATGTAGCAAGCTTTCTTTCAAATGTCGCCACCATCAGATTCCAAATCACCAAAGATCTGTCCTACATATCTAGATTCAAACTAGAAGAACTTGTATCCAAGCCAAGCATTTTAGGTTACCCACTTCAACCACTACAAAAACCTTACTTTCTGTCTTTCTGAAGGAACAATCAATCTATGGACCAGGCAGTGCCTCAAAACATAACAATCATGAAAACCCCACATGATAATTGCCAATAGAATTCTTTGTAAAAAACAAAGAACCATTTCCAGAATGTGACTCTACTGGCATCTCTCAAACAAAAGCCTCCAAAATTCCTATTGCTCCTGCTGCCAGATTGACATTGTTGATCATTTGCTGCAGAAAAGAATAAGTGGACTCCAGAACAAGCCAACTCTTCATTTATCCAGAATTTTTCTTAGTAACCATATGGATTAACCAATTAAAAGAACTTGAAATTCAATTAAAATTAACCAAGAGAAAAGGACGTCCAAATTGCTTTACTCAATTTTCTTACATGGTAATTTTTATCAACGCTTCCTTAAATGGCAATAAAGAACAGAGTTTCCCTGATTCCTATTTTCCACACATGCAACACAGTGAACGCAACCTAGGGGAAGCATCGTAAGTTGCACAGGAATGGTTGCAAAAAATCTAAACGATCAAAAACATGCTTGTCAATATTTAGCAGCGGAAAAGGGCATTCCAAAACTGTCAATACTGCAGCGGAAACTGACATTCCAAAACCGTACAGCAAGTCATTTGCAGATAGCAGTATTGCTTTCAAGAAAAGCATTTGTTGACGAAGTGGAAATCTAATCGCACAAGAAAAAAAAATGCAAGACAGAAAATTTGTCAAATGATTGGAACCACAAGAGTTAAGCCCGGAATCCAATATAGTGTCACCTTAGATTCAAGCAGAAACTATTTACTGATCAAAAAAATAACTTGAAGCAGAAAGTAAATGGTGAACAAATGAATAAACTCTCATCTCCCACACTGAACCGAAACATAGCTAAATACTTGTTCTTCAGATGAAGAGAAAAGCAATACCTGCTAGAGCCAAATTTGCAAGACGATCACTGGTCTTCATTGTGAGGCACACTCGAAATCAACCCTATTAGCTATAACCAATTATTCCCTCGTCTATCAAGTTGCATGTGCAGATATTACAACCCCGTTGTTACTAAACCTTCAGGATTTGAATTATGAAATCTTCGACAGCTAAAACCAAAACCCTGTTCACAGATTACGATCCTGCAACAGAAAACTGGACCCTTACGAATCCATACTGAAAACTTTCCAACTTTCTTGAGTCAAATCCAAATGAAACCAGCAACGCAATGATCAAGAACCCAAGGCCTAAGATTTAACATTTGAGAATTGAGACAGGATTTCTTGATTCCTCAGTACAGACAATTTCCACGTCATTCCAGTTGCAGGGGATCAATTAGGGCTTTCTTCATGTTAATTTTTGAATGAATATTTACGAAAAAAAAAAAAGGATAAAAAAGTAGGGAATGGGATTTAGCTTACCATAACCGATCGGAGCGGTGTCAGTTAAACTGTAAGTTAGCACAGAGACGAGTGAAAGAAATAAATAAAAAGAAAAATATTGAAAATCAGAAGTGCAGAAAATATATTTGGGAGGAGCAAGCAGGAGTTTTTGAGACCGTTAGACGTTAGTCAACAATTTTTTGTCCATTTATTATATATTTATAAAAGTAAAAATATTACTTTTTATTTACTTGGGAATTTAAAAAGTACCCTGTACTTTGGGCAAATGCCACTTTTATCCTCTAATTTTATTTTAAAATGTCTCAATCCAATAACTGCCAATGACATGTGAAAATAAACAAATGTCATTTGGGTATCATCTAATTTTCTTTATCAACCATCCAAATGTCCTTAAAACTAAAACATTGTTCATCATCTTCTTCTTTAAGAAGATGAAACAGAGATATAAATTTTTTGTGCAATTTTGCAAGGGAATGGTAATGATCTAACTCCTATAAAAACCAAATGACTCCCATCAAATCCCTAGCTAATGAAACCCCAGCAGGTTTGGAGTTGTTCACCATTGCATTGATTCAATCTTAATTCCTAAGAAGAAAGATGACAATGTTTTGAAGGGTAAGTTTGACATTTTCAAAAAATTTAAATCGCACATGTCATCATGTAATACATATAATTGGTGGTTGGTTAATGGCAGGTACTAGATTGGCACGTTTTGAAAGTTCAAATATTGAATTGTCACATTTTAAAGTTCAATGACCAAAGTGGCACTAGGCCCAAAGTACAAGGTATTAATCCAGAATTTTTCCTATTTACTTCAACAAACAAACACTTGTGAATTGACTTCCACGAGAGCACACATAGTAGAAAAATCAACACTAGGGATGAAGTTGGCGGGTTGAGCCAAGTTTTAGCTCAAACCATGCCCAACCCTCTGAATTGGACTTAAAAGACCAAGCCCAAGGTTAAGACCAAATTATTCAGCCTAAGCTTAGCAAGCACTAAAATTTAATGCATTTGGGTTGGGCTTGGCCCTAGGCCCAGGGCCAAGTTTGGGCTGGATTCAAGTTGGTCAATTAATCCACACTAAAAAATGATGTACATGTGTATCTACATGTATACATTTGTATGGTTTATTAAAAGAAAAATATGCATGTATAAATGCATGCATACAAATATGTGTTTATATATGCACATATACATGTATATAATTGGGCCGAGCTTGGGCTAAGATAAGGTTGGGTCGCCTTAGATTGGAGTCAGGCTTCCTAAGGGCTAGGACAAAGCCCAAAAAAAAAATTAAAAGCCTAAACTTTTGGGCCCAAGCCCTAACCAAGGACTGAAAATTTAAGCCCAACATGTGTAAAATTACAAGTTGAGTTGATCCAGTCTTGAGTTGGGCCCACCCAAGTTGCATCCCAAATCAATACAAACTAGAACTTAGAGAGCAAGGAAAAAACTCACTTTTCGACAACGAGAAGAAAAGGGAAAGTTACTTAAAAGGAAAAAAAAACTTGACATGTTAGGTTGTGTTTGCTTTGGAAGAAAATTTTCACTACCTTTTTCTTTCAAACCAAATACAGCCTTAAGGATGACAAAAAATAAAGGGTAAATTACAAAGACCCCCCACCCCGTAGTCCTATACTATATGGATTAGATAACCTAATCCAAGAGGGGGTGAATTGGGTTTTACAAGGTTCTTCCCAACTAATGAGTTTTTTTAACTTAAATGCAATAGAGTATAACTAAAATAAATATGTGGAATGCAAAGTAAACAAAAGTATCAAGATTAAACAAGAATATCAACAAGAAATGTCAAGAATAAACACCAAAAATCAAAAGGCACACCACCTAAGAATTTGAATTATACCAACTAGACTTTTGGGTGTTAGCAAAACATTTACACCAATTGAACATGCAAGTGCTAGCAAGACCTTTACAACAATTGGACTTATGAGTGCCAACAAGACCTTTTACTAGATAGACTTCCAAGTTCTATCCTAACCTTACAGCCAAGCTCAAAATACCAAGATTCAAAGTACCGACACATATCAGCCTGTATCGGCCGATACATATCATTTCGAAAGCTCCCCAATATGCCCCTATAGAGGGTAATCAGGGTTCTGACCGGTTTAGGGGGTGGAGGAGCCTTCAACCTCCCCTGAACCGGTTTTAAAAAAATAAAAAAAGTAAAAAAACAATATCAATATCGCCCAATACGCTCCTACCATCATATCGGGTGTATCGATATTTAGAACCTTGCAAAGTACTAAACAATATAATGTCTCTACAAAGGTGATATGAAAATACAATGAGGATGATACGTAGCCAATCAAATACAACAAGGATAATAATGAGATATGCAAATGAGACACAATATAATGCCCTTACAAGGGTGATATACAAATACAATTGAAACTACTCAAATAAAAGATAATGCATAATAATAAATGGGTTGTAACACTTGAAGAAATTTAAATTTCTTGTGAGATTCAATATAGCTCAAAGCCTCAAATAGCTATTTCACTATCACAAACATGAAACTCTTTTTATTAGCTTATACTCTCTTATCTTGCTTTTCTCTCTTGTTATTTTTGCTCTCTTTTCACTTTGAACACTTTAACTCAATTCACTTTCTTAAATTATTCAATTAAAACTCATTCATATATAGAATTAATCAATTTACTTTCTTAAATTATTTAAATCAAACTCATTCACATATAGCATTAATCAAGCCTAGAGAGCATATGACCATTATAGAGTTGTTGGGAAAGTATCAATCCATTATAGGAAACATTCAAAATGTGTTTCAAATAATGTTAATGGAATATCAAAAGAAGGAAGAGTTGTTAAGCCTTCAAATGATCAAAAATAGATTTTTCTTCATGAATTAATCGACTATCATGACCAAGTAATTAACTAATTCATCCTGTCAAAAGTAGGTATAGTTGACTATTGGTCTTGATAGTTGACTACTACTCACAAGAGAAAAATATTTCTTCTCTGGTAGTCAATTACTATCTCTTGGCGGTCAACTACTACTTACAACTCAGTTTTGATTGTCTTAATTAGTCGACTATTGTCTATTTCATAGTTGACTACTGATTAAAACCAGTGTGACACTAGACTCAATTTTCACAGGTAGTCAATTATTACCTTATAGGTAGTTAACTATTGAGTATGTCCCAACCCTTAGAACATTCAATAAGTGATTCCTATGATTTGGGAATCGACTCTCTACTTCTCAGGCTTGATCAAGTTATGAGTCTCATGCTTGAACTTGACTCAAGTCGATACTCATGAGCTATTCAAGCTCGATTCGACTTAAGCTAATTAAAATAAGTTGCTATTAAAAATATAAATAAATTAATATTTAAAATGTTATAAATAAAAGTATATTACGAAACTTTATTATAAATTTATTTGTTTATATTATAAATAAGTTAATATAAAAAATTAATATTTATTTATTATAATTAAAATATATTGAAAAATAACATTTTATTAGAAGCTTGATTAGGTTCTTGAGCTACTTGAGCCAAGTATTATGGATCGAGAACTCGGATCAACTCAATATTTTTTAAGCCAAGCTCGAGTAGCTTGTGAGTTGGCTTGACAAGTTGAAACCCCTATCAAATGATAACGAAAATAGTGGTGTATTAACTCAATGGTATAATCTTGCCTCAACACATTAGGTGCTCCTTGATAGCCTAATCTCTTTCACTTATTTTGCTTATGCTTATGGATTGTGTTGGGGTTATTTCTTGGATTTTGCGCCCTAAAAATAATTTCTTAGAATGTTAGGAGCAGTAACAACCCTAGCATGATGAGTTACATTAAATAAGTTAGCAAGATCCAAAACCCTGACATCTTGTTTTGACCGAAACAAGGTTGAACAGAGACAAGAGTCATAAACTAACAAAAAAAATTAAACTATCAGAAATTCAACATACAAGAAGCTAGGGGAAAATTAGGTGGGTAATTTATGTTGCTGAAAAAATGATTGTTAGCACATAGTTTTTTGTTTGATCTTTTTACCCTACCTCTCTATACCTTCTTTTGAGACCCCAAAACTTGAAAACATAAAGTTCAACCTAAGACTTGTTGAAACCCAAAATTCCCTCTTTTTAGCACATTCTATGCACTTAATAACCAACTATACTATACCAATAAACTTAACCTCTGATTAATAAGAACATTGAAATCAACGTTTGACAACCTATAGGATTTAATACCCCAAAACATAATCCTTAGACGTAGGAAACTAAAACTTAGTTGCACATTGAATTTCATAACCAAACCCCAAAGATCCATCATTCGTAATACCAACTTTGTTTTTGATAGTTCTGATTCATACAATGTTTGAACCTTGACTTCACAAAATTAAGTCCAACACATTCATTGCCTCAAGGATAATAAGATATGATCAACCCCCAAATTCAACCTCAAATCTACATGGTTAGCTATAAAAATGCTAAGATTTCATTTAGATAGTCATTATGAATAAAATTGGACAACCAAGATCAGTGAATTCTTTCTCAAATATGAATCTTCCACACAACTCTTCATCCTTATTCATGCCTACATGCCAAATTTTAACTAAAATTTTCTTCGTTTAACTATCCAACCAACAAAGATTATAATCTGATGTTTATGATTAAATCACACAAAAGATTATAACCCAAGCAAACAAACCCTTTTCATTAAGTCCAAAACTCTTAAAATAACTCACCTATTCAATTTCAACCTTAAATTCCTTCCTTTCCTTCCAAAACAAAAAAGATTCCATTTCAAGTCTTTTAATTAGTTGATAAGCCATAAGATGAAACCTTAATTTGAACCAAATATTTTAATCCACATATCTTATCAAAGATCCATCTCTTTCATAAGATTTATGACATTCAAAAATGCTTACCCACCAAACTTCATCCTATAATTTGTTTGATTTACTATCAAACCAAGATTTTGTTTTAGCAAATCTTATCAATTAGAGCTTACCCAAACGTATATTTCCATCATCTAAACCTCATTTGACTAATTAGAACTCTCCATTGTGTTCAAAGACCTAAAATACCCCTATGCATTAAATTTCACAACTTAATTCACTTGTTTGACCATTAAACTAAAAAGATTTCATTTCAATGTACTAGATTAAATAACCCCTTCATTTATCCCAACCAAGGACCTCAAGAGGGTGGGAACTGATTTCAGCCCTATACTTGATCTATTAAAACACATAGACCATAAAATTGAACTACTAGACTTAAAAATCCAAAAAAACCGAAGGATACCCCCACTTAAAGCTAGGTAAAATGATATTTATGATTGACTAAAATTTACATTTTATGCCATTAAGAGCCCTAAATACGAGCCTATTATGTTAGATATGCCTAAGACTTTCATTGGATATACAAAGCCCGTGGAAACCGGTCTTAAATTGAGGAAAAATGTTGCACTAATAAGGAAAGGTCGATTGCAAAGCCCTAAATACGAGCCTATTATGTTAGATATGCCTAAGACTTTCATTGGATATACAAAGCCCATGAAAACCAGTCTTAAATTGAGGAAAAATGTTGCACTAATAAGGAAAGGTCGATTGCAAACCTTTTCAATTTGAATATCCATGGCTATTTTTATGAAAACACCTTCTTGGAAACCTAGCTTTGTGATTCGATGAGTTTTAGACCTATATTTCCCTCTATCTCTATAAACCGGACCCAAATCAAGCCTAGAAGGAGGAGGAGATAAGATAAAAATTCTAAACCTTCATAGTGTCCTCATTTTTGTTTTTTTACAAGAAACCCTAAGTCTTGAGCTCTTAAGCTTCTGATCTGTCCAAAAAGTTTTCTCCTATATAGAAGAAATAGCCCAACTTCAATTGGCTATAAAATAACTTAGAGTCCACTCCCTTTTTCTGAGGAGTCAATTGGAAGCACCTTACCAACTCAAATATTCCATCAAATACCATGTTTAGTTTGTTTTAGTTATTGGATATCAACAGTCAAGGCCACATCCAAAAGGTAAGTTTCTTAACTTGTCTCTTTATTTTGTTTTAGCTCATGCCAAATTTCATTTAGGCTTGAAAAATGAGGTAGGGAGGTGAGTGATTTAGGGAAACTAGTACCCAACTATTGTTAAAATCACTGTAGACCAAGTTTAAAGGAAGTTTGGAATCTTCTCCTTAGGTTTTAGTATTTTACTCCTTTCTTGAAGATGTTTCTTAAAATTTAAGTATGAATAACTTTCATATTTGGCTACCACAATAGCTTAGAGAGAGGGGTGACTAACACCTTCCCTTTCCCAATCCATTCAAATCTAAGATCCTTTGGTCGAGTGCCTTTCCAGTAATAAAATGAAGTCAATATTAAGAAAATAAGGTCAAACCTGAAGATGAAATGAGGACCCATTTCATCTAAATAATGGGCGGTAACTCCTTCTTTAATTGGCCATGAGCTACCCAAAGTTCACAATAGTATTCCTCTAATAATTTTATAGAGTCTAGGAAGGTTCTTTCTTTTGTATATGGAGAATGAGAAAATGAAAAAACTTGGAATTTGTCTGCTATATATATGGTCATCCAAAGAGAGCAAATAGGAATTTTTTTTTTGAAGTAGATAACATAGATGCCAACTTTTGTAAACTCAATTTGGGTCTTAATTGGGGATTTAAATGATACAATCAATTTGCAGGATTATGAAGGCATTAGTCTCTCTTGATGTGATGATGAACCCTATCATTGCTTAATCTACAAATTTTATCAACAAAGCCTAGTACCCATTTTATCTTGAGTCCTTCATAGTTAGTACTAACCTTTTGGATCCATTTGACACTTAGATCCTTCTGATTTCTTCTATAATAAAAGTAACAAGCAAAATGACCCATTCTATAGTAGTAAGTATAGGTCCGCTTCATATTGATTAGTGGTAAGTGTGGCAAATAAAAATAATTTTTATAGACATTAAAAAAATTGTAGAAAGTTGTGAAAACATATTATATACTATCATCATCATCACAAAATTTATCACATGCAACACACGTATACACATACTAGTATATATAAATGCTTTTATATTTTAAAAAATTTCTGCTATGTTAAGTAAATCCATTTTTTTAAATATTTTTAATTTAAAAATTTTGGGGATTCAGGTTCCTTAACAAAGAACCCATCTCTGTTAGGGATCGGGGATGAAGGGTCGTTTTTATCCTCGACAGGGAGTATGGTCCCCTCTCCTAACCTACTCCATTGCCATTCATAGATATTAATACTCTCTTTCTCTCTCTCTGGAATACAATAGGCTAATAACGGAAAAGCCTATGGAAATATGCTAAAATTGGTTAATGATGGAAGGGGTGCGACTTATGTCTTAGAATTCTTTCTTTCACTCATTATTTTTAGGTGATTTAACTATTTATGGTATTTTTATTAACCAATTTCTAAATTGTTATTTATTTACGGGCTAGGTTGGGCCCATGTTAGCCTTGAAATTTGTGGGCCTGATGTGGACTTGGACCTAGGCTAGACTGATATAATCATTCCTAAGAACTCTTATGGTTTATTAGATTAATGAGGAGAGGATTGAGAATAAAATGAAAAAGAAAAAAAGAGAAATAAAAAGCCAAAAGAGTAAATAAATTTTAAGCAATTTATTGGAGTAATTAAGAGGAGAGATAATTAGTGGAGTGAATTATTAGGACATAGAGTTAAAGGAATGATTAAAGAGGAGAGATAATCAAAGGAGTTAATGATAAAGAGAAGAAAGAGTTAATGAAGAGAGATGAAAGTCTTAAAGACTTAAAATTGATTGGCTACTTAAATAAATTTATCCAATTTTAAAAATAAAAATAAAAATAACAGAAAATAGAATGGTAAGGGTAGGGAGGAAGGAGATCGAGGCATGCTGGTGTGGCATGTCTTGAATTAGAGATGTTATAATGTTCATGCTACCCTTGTACTAGAATTCATATTTGATGCTAAGATATTAATATTACTTTAAGCTTTTAATGATGTTGATATGGAAACTTGGCAGAAACTCACATTGCTAAGGGCCAAGCTAATGATGGAACTGTTTTTAGAAGGTTTCGCTTTATATCTTTGTGTGTGTGTGTGTCTGAAAGCATTACTTTAAGGCTTTTGCCACATTTAATATATTTTTTTTTTCAATTCAACCTTATGTCTTTCTAATATTTGAAAATGAAAATTAAGAGAGGAAAATTTGAGAGAATGCACCATAATAATTATCAATGTTAAACACACTTGCTAACACTGAGCTATGCTACTTCCTTCAGCAGATTCTAGAGGCACCCCTAAATGAATTTTATAAGATTGTTACTTCCGGGGTGAAGGCATTATTGATCTTTGAGTTGGTAATGCAGGGTACGGGTGTCAATTGGACTGTGTTTGGTCCAATCCGATTCAGTCCAATGTAAGTCCATTACAAATGGACCAGGTCCAATCCAATCCAATGAATATTTTGGGTCATTCTGGATCGGTTCAATTTAATGTCTGAACTGTCCAATATGTTCAAATTTAGACTGGTTTCACCCCAAACTTGGTCCATTGACACCAATATTCTCATCTTATATAAATAGGCTAGATATTGGCTCAATCCAACCTAATCCGATATAAATTTATTACAGACAGACCATGTCCAATCCAATCTAATAAATATTTTGAACTGGACTGGACCAATCCAATATGTCTTGTTGGTCTGTTCAATCTGTCCAAATTGATTTTGGACTGTACGGGGTCCAATCCAAAACCGGTCCATTGACACCCTTAATGCAGGGTATATGACATGCAATTGAGTATCATGGCTTAACTGTGTAGTTGGTCTAACCTAGGATGTTTCCAGGGTTTTCTCTTTTTTTGGATGATCTTAGGAGTCATAGTGATGCATGCAGGGTCGAATTTCTCGAATGCACATGGAAATTGTTTATTATAGGCTTTTGGTTAGTTGCCTCCACTAGAATTTATCAAAATTTCAAATGAGTTTTATTGCTAGTATACTTCTAGGATAATATGTTAGTAATGTGGTTTGTGTTATACTTTTATGATCCTTGTATGCAACATGTTCAGCCCACTACATATTTGTATTTGTAATCCTTCCAAACTGAGCCTATGGCTGCGTTTGGAAATGATGCAAATGGAGTGTAAATCCCGGTTCGGAGTAAATCTGCACTCTGGCTCACTTTTTCCAATGTTTGGCAACATTACATTTATGCATTGACAAATGACAGATAAAAGCATATTTACATTGATAATAATATGTAAAAGTACATCAATTAAAAAGAAGTAAATTCACATTCAAGTTGGCTTTTGATAAAAAAAAAAGCACATGCTTTATTGGAGTTCATGTTTGCATCCATTACAGCTAAAAGTCTATTTGGTAAGAAGGTAAATTTGTCAGTGCAAAACTAACCCAATTTTGCAATTTATAAGAACCGTTTTACACTTTACATATTTGCATTCACACTTATTTGCATCTTTTTCAAACCAGCCTATATTTCAAATGGGCAAAATCTCTTCTCTTGAAGGGTTGCCTCTTTCAATGATACAATGAATTCATTGGTTTATCTCTTCCTTTCATATATAAATAGACCAATCCAAGTATGTGAAGTCCTTAATTTAGTTTAGTAATGGACTCCACTAGGTATGATAGCTTATTATTGGGCAACTCCATTACAAATGATATGAAATTAATTTATGAATTTTTCTTACCTACATCTGTATTTATTTCTCTTAAGTTAGTTCACCCATTCTTGTGTACTTCAGGTGGTCTTTGGATCCACATAATGTATTAGATGTTGATGGGGGCTATCGTCCCAAATTTTCCAATAAGAATCACTAGTCGAAAGGTAAAATCACTCTTATGTTACTTTACCCCTTCTTTTGCTCTCTAATTGAAAATGAAAACAAGACAATGAATCCATACTATATTTCATTTTACTTTCATTTTTATAAAGGGACAATAGGATTAGCTCTTGTTGTTTTTTCATTTTGGTTTCATTAATTAATCTAGGGTGTCTTTACCCCTTTTTGTTTAATTTATGTTTTACTGAAGGAAAATGGATGTTGATTTGTTTTGCTCTAATAAATAAAGATTTAAAACACATATAAAGAATTGTGAGTTTGGTTTGGAACCTTGGAAGGATCATCTTTGATAGACTCCCGAGCCTCAAGTGTGGGTGGTGTGCTTATCAAGGACTTTAAACCGACATGGAGAATGAACTAATTAGGGTTCGGTTCCCAGGTCGACGGTTCAACAATTTTAACTAAACATTCAGCCTATTTTGACAAAAAAAAATTAAAAAATTAAAAAATGGTCAAAACCATTCAAATGGTTCGAACGGTTCAGTGGTTTGCTGACCAAAATCAACGTTTTTTGGAGAAAATCTGGTTTTTGGGGAAAATAAAACCAGTCACTTGACCGGTTCCTGGTTTTTTTGGTCCGGCCGTCCAATCTGGTCTGGTTTTGAAAACCATGGTACTTATACATGAAAAAGACAAAATTCTGCTAAGTTTTTAGTAGAACTTACAAGTTGAGATTATGGCTAAAATTCAAAGGACTAAAACTATCAAACCAGGAAAAATAAAGAAATACGATTGCAAAAGGTTCAAATTCATCATTTTTCCCCAAGTCTGTGTTTGGTTGCAGAGAAATCTTATTTGCACTAGTACAAATGTATGAGAGTGCAAATAAAAATGTAAATTCTGGTGTAATTTTGTTTTGGGTTTTACTTTATTCTATTTCAGGTCTTATTTTACTTTATTTGTAATGCAATCAAATAAGGTAAATTTTGAAACAAAAATAAATCAGAATTTATCCCCAAATCATTTGCACTACCTTAATTTTACATCAGTGCAAATAAATTTGCACTAAAACCAAACATAGCCGTATTGGGATTCCCTAGACTACAACAGTACCATATTATATATATTTTTTATATTTTTAAAAGTTGAAGGTCCTGGCTGGCTACTATTAACATTAACAATGTTGCTCGTTGTCGTAAAGGAAATGCCTAAAACGGTTTAACAAACTCTAGGGAAAATTGATGAAGCCTCTTGGGAAGCGCCAAAGTCTGTTCCCAGAGAGGTTTTCCTCTGTTTTGTGTTTTTCCCTTCTCCCTGTTGTTCCCTTTTTTTTTGTGCTTTTCCCCCCTTCTCTCTCGAGCTCTCTGTTTCCCCTCTCTCTCTCTCTCTCGATCTTTGTTTCTCTTGAGATCTTTCTAGATCTCTCAAGGATCACCCCTTTTTTTCTTTGTTTCTCTCATCTTTCTATGTTTTTCTTTGTTTGCTTTCTTTCTACGGGCATTCTGATGTCCTAGTTGACCGAGATAATGCTAGATGGCCGAGATAGTGCTTTGACGATAGTTCTCTCTTTGTTTATGTGTTTCTCTGGCATCTTAGATGGTTGTGATAGTGCTCCAACGTCCTAGATGGTAGTTTTAGTTCTCCGGCTTTTTGGATGGCAATTATAGTTATCTGGCATTTTCCTACATTGTGAATGGACGTTCCACTCTTCGGCGTTGTGAATGAATGTTCCGCTCTACGATTCTACTCTCTGGTTTTCTTTGGAAGACAGCTTGTAGTTAGCAGTTCTTTGGTGTGCTAGATGGCAGTTACAGATGATGCATCTTCTACAGTTTTTTGGCGTGGTTGGAAGTTACTATGGCTATGTAACCGCCTCTATCAATTTTTGATTTGGTTGGTAACTCTTCTTGTCAGTTTGCTCGCCAGTTATGGTGGTTTGGAGATGTTCTTATCCACTTCTATTGGTGATGTTAACTCACCTTGCTTTGGTTGCAGAAGTTCTTCTAATTCTCCTAATTCCATCTATTTGTTTTGTTCTTCTTGAGAATGTATCTCTGTTCTTTATTTGGCCTGGTGTCATCTCTTTGTACCAATCTCTTGAATGAATGAAAAATGATTGAAACCTGAAAAAAAAATAAACGTTTTAACCTAACTATGAATGAAAACCCATATCTCAAGTTTTGATCTACTGGCCACATGCATTTCTCAATGAATGATACAAGTGAGTCTTCTGGCCACGACATTTGACAAATTCACACCATAGGCCCGATTGTTATTTATTCAAAAATATATAAAAAGGGTTCACTATGATAACGTATGGAAAAACTTAGGGCCCATTTGGTTTGTTGGAATAGGGATCTAAAATTAGAATCTTAATGGGCCGACTGTTTGGTTGGGTGGAATTGGAAACCCCTTTTCCATTATTAGTGGAATGGCATTCTCCCATTTGAGGGAATGGTCATTCCTTCCTCTCTCGGAAATGAAATCTCAGTCCAACTGATTTTAATTCCTATTTTGATTCCTGTATGAACCCAAACAGACTATGGGAATAAATCAAATTCCGACAGATTTTGATTCTGATTCTGACTATAAATCAAACGGGCCCTTATATTCAATCAACCGGTATCATAAAAGAGGTGACCAATGAGGTTGTTTTCATCACAATTCACAAAGTGCTTCGATTGGCTAAATCTCTTCGGTGCATGTCTTTTTGGTATCATAACTTTGGACAGGAATTTAGGATTTGAATTTCAAATCCGAGATCTTCAAATCGAGTTCAGAACAAGTTTTCAATAGTCGAGTCAAATTCCGATTTTGATCAATCCATCCGATTACAGCCGTAGTTGTATGTAGTGTAGGCTTGAGATTTCGCATATGCCCCCCAAAAACGTCCCACAAAAGCGAAACGCGACGCGTGTCATGACACACGCGAATTAAGTAAGATGTGTGCGGAACCCATTTCACGCCATGAAATGCACCTATGTTAATTTCTCTCTTGCCCAAAAGCGTTTCTTCTCCCATACTCCTCCATTCTACTTCAAATTGAAACTCTTGGCGTCAGACACCTTTTGTGACCCACTCACCGAAGATTAATCCAGTCGAGTTCCGTCAGCTGACGCCGACGGCCATACCGGCAGGAGGTAAGTACTCTGTACGTTTTTCTCATTTCTTATATTTTAATTTTGTTTTTTTCACTTTCATTTTCTAACATTCAAAGATCTGAACCCACCAGAGTGAGAGCCCCCTTATGCCGTTTCAAACCCTTGACACCTCGGAATTCGGAAGCCCTCCAAAATTCGAAACTCTCCGGTCATAAGCAATTAAAATTCATAATGGTAAATAGTAGTTTGGAAAGAAACATAACTTCCATGCTAGGAACTGTTGGTTTGTTTCAACACTTTGACTATAAGAGGATATGGCTGACAATTTCTATTGATGCAGCATGGAGCAATCTATGTGAGATGAAGTTCGGGAGCAGGATTATAAAGAGAGAAGCTAGAGGTCTGAGTTCTTTCAGTAGTTGGTCCTATCAACCATTTTCTAAACCCCTCTGCAACTTGAGCGGATTATCAGAAAAAGTACCATAAAAATGTAGTGATATCTTCAAAACACCTTGTTTATTGCTCATGTATGCATTTAGGTAGCTGCTATGTCCGGAAAAAGGATTTTGGTAATAACCAAAGACCAACAACATTTCTACTGTTGTAGCAAGACAATGTATATTTATCTGTATATATATAGTAGCAGGAGTCATAGTGTTGTGTAGCAAGTACTCAGTAGATGTATACTCTCATCAGCACTGATGCTCCTTTAAATCTTTGCTTTCCATTGCTGTTGCATGATCTCTGCAGATATGGCTTCCAGGTCTAAGGCTGCATTTGGCATTCATTGTTTTAAGGATTCCTTTTTGTGGTTAAAACTTAAAATGCCCCCAATGCCAAAAAGAGGTGAGTCCTTGAAATAAGGAAAGGCAAATGAAGCCTAAGACTTAAAAATTTTTACCATTGCTGAAACCAACTACCTCTTCCGAGAGAGAGAGAGAGAGATCGTATTACAGTGTTTTTTTTTTCGCTTCATGGGGCTACACAACAAGGGGTAGACCATCCCCTTTCCCTTAATATCCCAAGTCTCGTATTATAGTGTAGATACTAATAAAGAGAGACAAAATATTGACAAAGAACCTTTAATATTTCATGAGAGAAGACATGACAATCATTACAAAGGGAATTATGATCAAATTAATTTGTCGCAACTGATCTCTCAGCTTTAGCAGCGTCCTCGTCTTCCGCTCCCTCTACTCCCTCTGCTCCACCACTGGATCAGAAGCCGATACTGGTGGTGCAGCAACATCAATATAATCTTGTCTTCTTTTCTTTCTCTTGTAAATGAACCCATTGTCATTGCACAACTCCCACTCCTCCTCCCAGGCTGTTCCAGCCATGGCCAAGCGCCTCAAGTCAAAACTCAAATTCCGGAGAGTTTTGAATTTTGGAGGGCTTTCGAATTCCGAGGGTGTCAAGGGTTTGAAATGATGTCAGGAGACTCCCACTACGGTGGGTTCATATCTGTGAATGTTAGAAAATGAAAGAGAAAAAACAAAAAATATATATATAAGAAATGAGAAAAACTTACAAAGTACTTACCTCTGCTGGTATGGCCGTCGGCGTTGACCGGTGGTACTCGACCGGATTAATCTCTGGTGAGTGGGTTACGAAGGGGGCCGACACCAAGAATTTCAGTTAAAAATAAAATAGAGGATTATGGGAGAAAAAATGCTTTTAGGCAAGAGAGGAATTAACGGAAGTGTATTTCACGGCGTAAAATAAGTTCCGCACATGTCTCGCTTAATGCACGTGTGTCATGACACGTGTTGCATTCTGATATTGTGAGACGTTTTTGGGGAGCAAGTATGTGGGATGCGATTCCATGAAATCCCGCCTTTATCATGGTGAGGGGATGAGTCCGGTGTCCGGATCTATTGAGCGAATACAACCAATGTTCCCGATGTGCGGCAAGATGCACGTGGCATATCCATATGATGAGAAAGTTGCTCCAAAAAAGTGGTTTTCCTTTAACAATAATTTGTGCTTTGGAAAAAAAAAGTACGTCCAACAAATACAACAATGCACGAAAAAAAGCAAGTCAACGAGAAAACAATAGGACGATCATTTATGACCCAGCCTGCAAATTTCCGGACAAGGCTAGCCTATTTTTCTCTGGCCTGGACCACATCAAGACCACTCATTATGTGGGCTAAGCCCACTCATCATTTACGATTGACTTTGGTGTGAGGAGCAAATCTGGACTTACAAAAGTATGCATGAGACTTTTGTACGGCAGAAGCCATTCACCCTCCACCTTCGGTTCCTGGTGTCTCTTCCTGATTTGAAAGATACCTTAAACGTTGGAGGAAAAATTAAGAGAGAGAGACCCAGCTTGTGGATCATGAACGGTCACGTTATTTTTTATAAATTATAGGGTAATTATTTCAAGGGAGAATTTCCAATTAGTGTCATATACTTAGTAGGGGTGGCAATGTTGACCGTGACCCTTTTGACCCACCCAATCTACTCGCTTCAAAATCCACCCATTTCAACAGTGGGTTATATGGTCAAGTGACCCATTAGGGTCAAGGTGGATTGGGAAGAGAGTACCCATTGGATAAAAAAGGGTTAGACTGTTAGGGTCACTTGGGTCAGGAGAGGGTAAGACCGTAAGAGGAGAGGGTTGGGAGAGAGTTGCTGCAAGAGTTGAACTGTCGGACAAAGATCTCTAGGTTTTTCTCAGTTCTTAGTTGAACGAACTTTCACCATTGAAGATTAATCCATTATTTAAGTTTTAGATCTTTGCTCTTTGTTCCACTAGTCATTAGATCAAGTGCAAGATCGAAAGGTGTTAGGGTTTCAGTCCATTCATAGTTCTTTGTTCCGCTATTGAAGCAAGTTCTCCACCATTGAAGCAAGATTGCCCTCTCTGCCATTGAAACAAGTTTGTCCTCTTAGCTTCAATGCCATTGTTTCTCAGAGTTCTCAAATCTCAAGTCGCGTGTACATTAGAGTTTTGGATAAGTAAATCTTTTGACATTGCTCAACCTTCATTGATCATCTGTCTCCCATAGTCATATTGTTCAATCAAAAAGTTGAACATGAAACATATCTGAAACTTGTCCCTGTTGCATATATTTTGCGCCAAAAGTGCCCAAAACATATATTTACTCTCCAATGGATACAGAAAAATCCCCATCGGTTAGGTGGGATGATTCATGGCAAGTTGAGTCATGGGCTTATGAGGATCTCTCTATGTTGGACGACTGTTGGAAGAAAAAGATAAAACAGAGAAAAGAACAAAACTGCTACAAGGCTGCCGCACTGGATCAATGAATGTCTCCCTTAACTTGGTGCTTGTAATGGAGCTTCATTTATTAAACAATGCAAATTTACAGTATCGTCTAATGCAAATCGACCCAGCAAGTATGTCTTTTGTTTGTTCTTTTATCAAATATCTCGTCTAGAAGTGATGGTTCTAATTAAGTTGAGTTGACATGAGTGTCTATTCCTGATAACTTCATTTCTTTTATTTTGTTTAAGCTTGACAATGACTTGTCTGAACTTAGATTCTAAGGCTGCCATGCGCCCATGCCCATTGAACATGGTCACTGTTTTATGACAATCTTATCTAATATCCAGCACTGAACCCCACATCAGTTTTGTAAATTTAAATTAAGGTCCACGGCATTGACTGATTGTTAATTAAATTTGAGCAATGGAGGTCACATCTTCTACTATGCTACACAAGTCCAAGCTCATAACAGTTGTATTATTATAATTTATAGCCTCAAATCCGTTGCTCTATTCAACCCACAGTGAGTTTTGTTTCTAAATATTAATTTCCCTGGTTGTTTATTCATTATAATATGGTTTGGTAAAGAATTTTTCAATCAACACCATGGGATGGTCTCCAATGAATAAAGAATATTGGATAGAACATCAAAGTTTTAGCAGAACGTTTGAGTTTAAACATGATTTAATTTATAAAGAATTATCTTTAGAACTTTAAAGAATATTGATAGAACTTCTCTGTGTCATCCAAATTAAATATTTGATACTAGAAACATTCATTTGGAATCATATTCTAGTTAGCTGATTTTTGAGCCTATCACTCTCCATTCTAGGAGGGTGGGACACCTGAGTAGCTTACCCTAGGTTGGAACACATGGCAAGTTATATGGCCCCAAACTATGTTAGAAGTCTTGTGTCTAAGTAGCTATGAAAAGTCCCTACTTGTCATCAATGACCCCTAATCATAATTCACAATGTGTCTAATCTTCCAATCTCACTCTTTTGATTAAAATAACATTAACATTATACACCAGAAAATGCCACACTTCAACAACTTCAGCATTTTAACTACTCTGATACTTATGGTTTATAACTTTAACCCAGCACAGACATGACAAGACTTGATCATGCCCAATCTAGCTTCTAAAATAAACATTCCAAATATTTCCACAAAATCTCTATGTTCTTTTTAATTATATAAGGTCTATTGCTTTCCTTCTTGTTTTTCTTCTGTTAGAAATAGCAAGGCATGAATTTTTGCTAGTATACGGTCACTAATTAAGAAAGTATTATTTAATAAAATGAACATTTTCACTAATCTGCTAAACCAACCCATAGTTTCCTGATTAAACTTCCTGCTTGTGTGGTACTAATTGGCCTTGATTCATAATGAAGGAAAATTACAAATTGGGGTAAACCATGCACAAGCCATAATCTTTTATTTATTTTGTTTATAATTAAGGAACATGTTAATTACTTGCTTTTGTAAAATAGAAAAATAAGTAAGTTGGTTGACAAAAAATGGATGATTTTTGTCTGAAACTTGTCTCTGTGTCCCTGTTCCACATTGCTTACTTGGTTTTAGTAGCAAATATATAAATGTTCAAGGTTACTGATCATAATAAGGCAAAGTTTTTCTGAACTTGGTGCTAAAGATATCGGGAATGTAGGATTTGATGACCATCTCAGTATTTACAGAACGAAAACTCAAATCAGTAATCTCTTGGTTGAAAGCAGAATTCACCCATCTGGAATTTTGTATGCCTAGAAATTCATGTGATATTTAGCTAAAATGATTAAGCATATGTTTCAGTTTCCTTGAAGCTACAAATTATTATTCCATCTAGAGGACCATCCTTGAATTAGCAACAAACTATTGTAGGCATGGCCAAAGTATTGTTCCGTGTCATACTCTAATGTATAGAATCTATAGGCATGGTCAAAGTATGTACTTAATTTTGCTCATGGCTAAATATAATGAATGTTATTTTTGTATTATTTCTCTTATTTCTCATACACTTAAAATATGAAATATGTATTTTTTTTCTCTTCGTCATACACCTAAATTGTATGTTTGCATGTTTTTTTTTCTAGATTTTGTTCAAAATGTCAGAAAGTTATACATTTTTTCTGATTTTTTTCTGCAAAAGTTATAGACTTTATTTTTATAATTTTCTACTTTTTTTTGCATTTTCTACAATTTTCTGCATTTTTCTGGAATTTTCGGCATTTTCTGCTATTTGTCTGCATAATGTTTTCAATATTCTGGTATTCTCTTCTATTTTCTGCTATTTGTCTGCAATTTTCTGGTGTTTTCTGCATTTTCTGTAATTTTCTGTTATTTTTTGCATTTTCTTTAAATTTTTGCTAGTTTTGGTAGTTTCTGCATTTTCTGGTATTTTCTGTAGTTTTCTGCAATTTCCTGGTATTTTCTGCAATTTGTTTGCAATTTTATGCTATTTTCTGGTATTTTCAGCATTTTTTTGCAATTTCCTGGTATTTTTTGCTAATTTTCTGCAATTTTCTGCATTTACTGCAATTTCCTGGAATTTTCTGTTATTTCTGAACTTTCGGGGATTTTTGTAATTTTCTGCTATTTTCTTCAACTTCCTAGTATTTTCTGGTATTTTTCTGCAAATTTCTTGTATTTTCTGCATTTCTGAAATTTAATGGTATTTATGCAATTTCTGCTCTTTTCTGCATTTTTCTACAATTTGTTGGTATTTTCTGCATTTTCTGCAATTTTCTGTTATTTCCTGATATTTTCTTCATTTTCTGTAAGTTTCTGTAATTTCTGCATTTTTTTGCTATTTTGTGGTATTTTTCTGCAATTTTTTGGTATTTTCTGCATTTTTTGTTATTTTCTGTAATTTCTGCTATTTTTCTATAACTTTCTGCTATTTTCTGCTATTTTCTTCAATTTTCTGCTATTTTCTGCAGTTTTCTGCTATTTTTCTGCAATTTTCTGCAATGTTTTGCTATTTTTCTGCAATTGTCTACTACTTTCTGCATTTTCTGCTATTTTCTTCAATTTTTACTATTTTTCTGCATTTTCTAGTATTTTTTGCAATTTTCTACATTTTTTGTGAATTTCTGCAATGTTTTCTGATTAATTTTTGCATTTTCTGGTATTTTCTGTTATTTTGGCTATACGGGTCAACCCGACCCGTTTATACAACGTGGCAATCTCAGGAGAGTTGTTTCTCTCAAAAAGTTGTTATTTTTCGGGTATTACATCCAAAGACGCCCCGTTTCTACCATGTAGCATCATTTAGAGGTGTTTCATAAAAAATGTTATTTTTGGGTACATGGGTCAATCTGACCCGTTTATACCACTTGACAATCTCGGGAGAGTTGATTCTTTAAAAAATGGTTGTTTAGGGTATACGGATCGATTCGACCTGTTTATGTATTTATATGCGATGGTAGGTGGGTTAGTATGGGTGAGGGTGGGCAAGGGTCATATGAATGGGTCAAGTGGGTTAATATGGGTGGGTCAGGGTTAGGGTGGGTTATGACCCTTTAACAAGCATTGATGATGAGTCATAGTGGGTTGGTGGGTCAAGATGGATATTCAACCCTTACCCAATCCAACCCAACCCACCCATTTTCCACCCCCGTACTTAGGGTCTAGTACCACTTTGGTCTCCAAACTTTAAAACGTGACAATCCAGTACCCAAATTTTCAAAACGCAACAATCTAGTACCTCTCATTAATGGACCATTCATCAACATGCAAAAAGACGCAATTACCTTCACGTTTTCAATAACCGAGTGATTTATTTTTTTGAAATAACGAAAATGAACTCCACTATAATATCTTTTCTCTGTGAGCGGTAAACCACTATTCACCACTCCGTGCCTTAACATTCTGAAGAGACTAGTTATTTAATTGTTGACGAAAATGGTCTCCACCTTATCTGGCAGACATGCGTTTGTCTGTATAGACAGAAAGTAAAGAGTTCAAATCAGCCCCCCACAAGACTGCCCCCAACAATGCCCCACAGCATATCCCTACCGTGTATTGGAAACATTTCCTGATGATGACATCACCATTCCTGGTATTATCATCGGGAAATGTTTCTAATACACCGCAGGAATGTGTTGTGGGATGTTTTGAGGGGCAGTCTTGTGGGGAGCTGATTCGGTCTCAAAAGTAAATGTACAATCCATGTAAAGTTATACCAATGAGACCCCACAAAATTATCCATTAATTTGTTAATTCATGGAGAGGACAAAAAGGATAGTGCCATCCATTCAATTTTTCTTATCATTTATTCCAACTTTTATTTATGTATGTGTGGTTCAAGTTTGTTTATGTATGTAATATTATTGGCACATCAAGCTGTTGTTAGGTAGCTTATAAGTTGAACCCGTATGCCACTGATCTATTAACATGCCACTGATATGGTACAAAAAACATTTATGTGTTGGATCATCAATGGGCTTGTGTTTATTTGTCTCCATTGATGTTGTTCACTTTGTATTTGTTTTTAGATGCCCACTTTGTTGACTTGTTTTTAGCTATATATTTTGTTCACTTGTTTTTAGTTACTCACTTTGTTGACTTGTTTTTACATGTTCACTTTGTCTCCATTAATGTTTCCTAGTGTTTCCTTCAAAAATCTAAATAAATAAATAAATAATAAAATAAGATAAATAAAGTTCTAATCAACTGAGCAAAATCGAACTTTAAAATGATTATAGGCTATTTAGATAGCCAAGACACAATATGCATCCAATGGTTGTGTCTAATATTAAAGTTTAGGCCTTTGAAAAGTGCAAACAAATGACCCCTTAGTTAAGTGGCATATTTTTTTCACAGGTAGGATAAAATCTTTAAAATGTCTAACTAAGATTTTGGGTTCTTTTTCTGGGTTTTGAAAAGGGGGGGAGTTGGTCAATGGGATTTTGATTCCCATTCACCAAAAATCCCATGTTCTTTTTTCAGATTTATGTGAGGACCAAGGAAAGTTTATTTTCCTGGGAGTGATACCTATCTCCTAGGTGGGTAAATAACTTTCCCACCTTGGGGGAAAATTGTCAACACTTGAAAAGGACAAAAATGCCCCTTGTAATAATGGGTTTTTGTGGATAAAATGGTCATTGCCTTGTTTACATGGGAAATAAAAGAACATGGGTAAATGCACTTACCCGGGTAAATCTTTCCTGGGAAACAATTACATGGGTAAGTGCATTTACCCAGGTAAATAGCTTACGAAAATGCAAACAGGACCTTTAAGTGAACATGGGTAAGTGCATTTACCTGGAAATGCCTGAAGTATTCTCTCAAGCATGCTACCTATTGACTCTTATAATAGAAACAAAACCTGAAACAGTTATAGGGATTTATACCTTTCCAACCTTTGAAAGAGTGGAAGGGAGTGAGGCCCATGAAACATTACCATCTGATCAATCCTCTATTACTAATATAAACCTTGACCAAATTTATTTATGAAATAAAAGTCTAAGACAATTCAGGGGCAAAGCATGATCTGGGTTGGTTTTTGGCTATCAACTTCAGTCAATTTGAGTTGGTTGCCCCCTCCCCCCTTATACTCAGACTGCTAATGTTTGCTCTATCATTAATTTCTTTTTTTTTTCTCAATTTTGCATTCCAGGGTCCTTTAGGCTATGTTTGGTTTGAAGGAAAAGGTAGAGAAAGGAAGGGAAAGGTATGAAAACCTATACAAAGTTTGTGAAGGTTTCCTTGCCTTTCCCTTACTTTCCCTACTTTTTCCTTCAAACCAAACATAGATTTAGATTATGTTTGGTTTGGAGGAAAATGTAGGGAAAGGAAGGGAATGGTAGGGAAGTCTTTACAAACCTTGTATTGATTTTCCTGTCTTTCCCTTCCTTTCTCCATCTTTCCCCTCTAACCAAACATAACCTTAGGCTCTGTTTGGTTTGTAGGATGGGGATGAGAAAAAGGGAATATTTTCAAAATATTCCTTTTTTTCTCTCATTTGTTTCAAGGGAAACAAGGGGATGGGATGAGAAAAAAAGTGGGATGTGAGATCCCAAAATTGTGTAATCGGGGTTGCACCAAAACCGTGCGACCTCGATGGAAAAACTTGAGAAAACTTGATTTTCATCTTCATCCTCATCACTGTTGTTAATCGCTGCTGTTAGTAATCTTGGTAATCGCCACCACCGCTGTTGGTAATAGTCGCTACCGGTAATCTCCATTGTTGTTCTACCTTTTGCCGCCACCACCGCTGTTGGTAATCGCCTTTGTTCTTCTCGATGCTGCCACCACCACTGTTGGTAATCGCCATTGTTGGTAATTGCCACTGTTGGTAATTGCCCTGCCCTTCTACCTTCTACCTTCTGCATAAGGAAACCGACAATAGATGGTTTCAGGAACTTTTTAACCCCTTTTGTTGGAAGCATGGGCTCTGTAAGCTATGCCAAATGCGTCATTCATATACAGGTCAGCCAGAGAAGATAACTTCTTCGCAAACTCAAGGTCGTTCTTCTCTTCCTCCTAGTAAAACCTAACATTCTCAAGGAGTATAACACCTCCTTCTGGGATTGCCACCACCAGCTTCTCGACTTCCTCATCGATAGTCATTGGCCATCACAACCTATTAAAAGCATAAGCATGAAGTAAGCAAGAGGAATCTGCTGATTCCAGTTTCGCACGAGGTAACACCATTGATGATGATCCTCACGAAGGCATTCACCAGTGATAAGGGTGGACTGAACCTCCGAGATCTCTGTTTTGTATTGGGTAATTTTCCTACTATTTTCCCATGTAAAACCAAACAATGGAAAGTTAAATTTTTACACTTTCCCATCCCACTCAAATCTTCCCACAAACCAAACAGAGCCTTAAGGATTGCAAATGCTGCTCAACGGATGGCTAATGTTACATGGGGTAGCAACGGACCTGTCACACCCTTTGATGAGATACTAAAGAAGTAAATATAGTCAAGCTGAGCTTAGTGGGACATCATTGTTCTTTGGATAAATATAGGAATGGCAACGTGTAGGGTACCCGTGCAAATTGTCCTACCCATTCCCAAACCCGCCTATGTATCCCTGATTCCAAACCCATCTAACATTTCCTCTCAATTTCCCCAACCCATCCCGACCTGTCCCACCCATTAAACCCCATAACCTAATGTTTTCTACTAAAAAAATTCTTAATCCTTATAGTGTGAATTCAACTTGGATCAATTAATGATAATGTCAATTCTCTTAACCCTACTTTAAGCCACGAAGCCATCTCGCCATTTGTGTTATTTAATGAAATAAAATAGATTTTATTACCTTCTGTATTCATGAAAACAATCAATACATGTATATGATAAACAATTCCAACTAAAAATTAAAAGAAAAAATATTTAAAATTAGCATTTTATAACTAAATGAAATAAACAATCTATCAAATCCAAATTTACATCAAACAATGTTTTTAATCCCAAGAAATTTATCCAAATAAAATATTAATAATAGAATATCTTAGTACTTAAAATTTATTAATTTGTGCATGATATATAATATAATAGGTTCATATTTATGCATCTCGAGTATCAAGTATCAGATATCCTAAAGTCAAAACCCAAACCCGTCCCAAACCTTATAGGGTTTTAATCTAAAATCCCAAACCCTATAAGGTTTTGATAAATGGGTCCTATTAGGGTCGGACGGGTCAGATACCCAAAAAATCCCACGAAATTGCCATCCCTAGATATATATTGGATAGTTCTGTACTATATCTGATGAAACTGTTGTTTTTGTAATTTTAGGTACCTCTACTTCTTTAAAAAGGGAATCCACATATTATTAGTGCAATAATGTAGGGCCTAATCGGGCTAATAACAAATGAGATGCAATCAACAACACAACAACATATACATTTGCAGAAAGGTGGGTGGTATGGGTGAAAACTATGAATCCATTAAGGTGTGATTTGCATAAGAATACATATAAAAGTGGCAGACAAATTACTTTGTTTTGGAACTTCATAATGATTTTATTTTTTGGCTTTCCATCTCCTCGAAGAAATAATGAGGTGGCTGCATTCTTACAAGGGGGAATTAGTTCAAGTGAATTAGTTTGACTTTTGAAGGTTTTTGAATTTTTGTCACCGCTCAGTTATTCAAGTATGCGTTTGGTAACGTATACGTTTTTTCATTCAACGTTTGTACTTTATTTACTTACAAAACTGAGAAATGTAATAATTACAATCGTTTATGACAATTAAGCACCACTAGATGCCACTAGGCTCCACATCAGCATAACAATGAAAAAACGCCTGACCGTTTGGGGAAGCTTTAAAAAATAACTTCCCCAAACGATAGACATGCACAAAAACCGAAGTCCACTTTTGCCATTCTCAACACATATGGAAGAGCAAGAGAAAGAAAATGCTGAATTGGTGCCTATATGGCAGCGTTTATTGAATAAACGCCCATGGGACCAAAAACCCTGCAAGTGCATTAGGTCATCAATAATAAATATGTACTTTTGGTCATTTTCTTGGAGCCTATTTGAGCAATTACATTCTTTTCTTTTAGTTTTTCTTCTTTTTAGCCGTGTCTAATTAAAGATGCAACAACTATGTTTTTATGTTCATCACTGAACATGCAAGTTTTATGTTCAACTTTGCACTAATTGTTATAGCTTGGCTTTTATGCATTAGTGTGATTGGTGTATATAATATTTTTCACTGGAATCCCCATGCAAGGTTCAAAGTATCATTACGTATTGGCCGATACGTATCATTCCAGGACCCTTCCAATACACCCCTACAGTGGGTGTATTGGGGGTCTGACCGGTTCAGGGGATGGAGGGGTCCTAGACCGGCTCCCTTGGACCAATTTTGAAAAAAAATAAAAAAGGTAAAAAAACGAGTTTTGAAATGCCCGATACACTCCTACCAGCATATCGGGCGTATCGATATTTTGAACCTTGCCCCCATGTGTATCAGGCACTCTCTCCTTACTACATGTACAAGTTTTTGAAGAAGACACAAAGAGGAAGTTGGATCCTATTGTGCATTACATGCATTACAAGTAATGTAATGGGAATTGGAAAGAAGCAATCTTTAACAACTCTTCACTCTCTTTTGAAATCATACCATTTCTTGATCAATCTCCACTATACCTGAACAGAGAGCATTGGGATGTTCATATAATGGATGCAGAAACACAAATTGAAACAACCACAAGCACCCATTAGAAAAATATGCTATCAAAATAGACATAAATGAGAGAGAGAAAGAAAGAGTGCACAAGAGGGCCAAGTTCTAGGCTACAAGTTCATCAACATACGGTTCATTAACAACCAAATCTAGGCATGGCCAGAAATAAGACAAACAAACACATAATCCTAACTCTAGTTCTTGTACATGTGCATGCCAAAATACACAACAAATAACACAATGAGTAAGACCCTCATGGTCTTCAACCTTCAATAACTTCTTGTTGAGAGGACTCCATAACATCCAGATAACAGGGCATGTCATCTACTAGTTCCTGAAGCTCCCGATAACATTGATGTTGGGATACCTTCATTAGAAAAGTTTGTGGCAACAATCCATTGAAAAAAAAATGCATGGCGGAGGTACGCTGCCCTAAATACAATCGAAGGAAATGGAGATCAACATCTCATCACTGTAATAAATATGATACACACATTATTTAATTGAATTGCTTACTTACAAGACTAATCAAGCAACTATAAAATATGATATTCGGATTATAATATATTTTTGAAACTCGAATGACAACCTTGTTTATGCATTTACAATCCTTTGGCTTGTATTTTAGGTACCTAACATGTTGACTATCACTTGTGGACTGAGAAGAAGATATTCCCTACACACCATGTCAATATTTATTGCAAACCATTTTCACTAAAGCAGTAAAACTACCAAAATAATCTATGAAACATGGAATTACAATCAAAACATTTTAAAAAATCCACATTGAAGCCCCTTGCCCTTTTCTTGTAATTCTCACTTCTAAAACATAATTTCACCCCATGGAACATAAATAGATAAACAAGAAAGGATATAGACTAAACTTGGAACTTCCCTGACTTTTAAGGACCTACATTTTATAGGAAGATGGGGTGCGAGGTCTTGCTTGGTTTTGTCAATAGTAGATAGGAATTGGTGTTTCCAATTCCCTTTTCTTTTAGCAACTTTTTCAATGATGAAGTCAAATGATTAACTTTTAGATCTTTTCATTTCAATGGGGAGACCAAGGTAGGTGCCAGGACTACTGGCTCACTTCACCCCTAAGATTCTGGCTATTAGTCTTTGAAACCTGTCTGGTGTTTTCTTGCTAAAAACCACCTCAAGTGTGTAGGTTCACTTTTTGTCCTGAGGCTTCCTCATAAGTGTTGATGACTTCTAGAATTTGCCTGGCTTCACCAATTTTTGCCTTAGAGAACACATAACTATCATCAATGAAGAAAAGGTGGGTTATTATGGGGGCTTTGAATTCAAATTAGAGAACACATAACTCCTGAAATGCTCCCATTGTGGAGATTTGCAGTCAAATTAGTTGCCAAAACCTCAAACACTAAAAGAAACAAATAAGGGGAAAGAGGGTTCCCTTTTCTAAGGCCTCATGAAGGATGGATTACCTTACTTGGAGAGCCATTCACTAGGACTCTATACGAGACTATAGAGACACACTGCATAATCCAATTTCACCAAAGCCAATCTTGTCCATAACACCATCCAAAAAGGCCCAATCAACCCGAAGGTAGGCCTTCATCATGTCTAATTTTAGAGCCATGAAATTATTCCTATTTCTAGACTTCTTCATGAAATGAAATTTTCATTAGTAAGAAGAATGCTATCTGAAATTTGTTGACCCGAGATAAATGCACTTTGGTTTTGACTAATTAGTTTATCCATTACTCTTTTAATTCTATTGGCTAGGACCTTTGCACTAATTTTGTAAGGAGTGTTGCAAAGACTTTTGGTCTTTAGTGAGAGATGGTTTCTACGTTAGTTGTTTTAGGGATGAAAGAGATTGCAGTATTGTTTAATTCCTTGAGCATTTTCCCTAAGTTGAAAAACTATATTCCAATATTTCTAAAAAAGAAGAAGTTGGGGAGTCCATCCGACCTAGGGGCTTTTGATAGAGCCATTTGGGATAGAGCTAGGAAAATTTCATCATTTGTAACAGGCCTCTCAATATATTGCTTGTCCTCCTCTAAAAGAGAGGTGGAAATACAACTCAAAGCTTCAACAAGATTAGAGGTGCTTTCACTACTATAAATTCTGTTGAAGGATCTGAAAATGTTCTCCTCAATTTCATTGGGGTTACTAATCCATCTACCACTGTTGTCTCTAAGCCTAGAAATCTGATTCCTTCTCCTTTGTAGGGTGGAACATGGAAGAACTTCGTGTTCTTATCTCCTCACTCACCCAGTTGATCCTAGACTTCTGCTTCCAGGGGATCTCTTCCCTTTTGAGTTCTAAATTCAACTTGTTTTCCAACTCTACTTGCTCAGACTAATCCTTTTGAGAGCTAGTATTAGAATACCAGCTTAATTTGGAGATTCTTTTTTGCAATGCTAATGTTGCCAAAGATGTTATGGTTCCACCTCTTCATTGTTGAGCCTATGCTTTCAATTTTCTTAGTTAGAGAGAACATTTTTGAACCTCTAACTGATCTCCTCCAAGCTTGGGACATAGTTGACTCACAATTTTCATGAATACAATAGGCCTCTTCAAAATAAAACGACTAGAACAGACACAATCATTTTGTCTATTAAGACTTATTGATTGATACATCTAGTGTGCTTGATCATGCTAACAGGTCCTTCCAAGATCAGTTTCATATCCAAGCTCTTCCCGAGCCCTTGGGAAATCAATTATAGATAGCCAACAGTGAATCTCCTGGTCCTAATGCTCCCCATGCAAGTTTTTCTCATGTCTGGATTGATAAGAGTTGGATAAAAAACTCATACTCTGGTATGGGTGTCTTAATATTAGGACTAGACGATTACTTTGTTTGCTGAAGCTTTTGCTATGCTGATCGATGTCTAGAGTACTCGTGAGCTCGAATTGTAGTATATTTTGATTGTCTTCCTTTAAAAAAGTTTTTTTTTCAATTTGGTCAAGGTCATCTATCTAGTGAAGTCTGGTTTGTTCTTGATGAAATTTCATTTCTATGACTCGTGAGCTCGAATTGGAGTATATTTTGATTGTCTTCCTTTAGAAAAGTTTTTTTTTTTCAATTTGGTCAAGGTCATCTATCTAGTGAAGTCTGGTTTGTTCTTGATGAAATTTCATTTCTATGTTTTGGTTTTGCTGATGCCTTGGATGGGTGAGGGAAACAAGGTAATTACACTTCCAAGATGAGGGTTGGCTAATAAGTCCTAGGTCTGTTGTGGTCGAGGGCCTGTAGGTCAGTCTTACAGAAGAAGAGAACACGTTAGAGGCCCTGGGTACTAACCCGAGGCAGAGACTCCAAAGGTCAAGTTAGCAAGAGTGTGATGGGAGGTGGACGAGGCCTGAGTTTGGATAGCTCAAACGAGGTCACAATGGAAGTAATTGAACTCCAAGTAGTAGAGTGTCTAGATCCCTCACCTTAGGGGGGTCACCCCCTATTTATACTTGAGACCGCTTGGAGGTAGGTGCATGGGGACGGCCAAGAAGCAGTTCGGCCTTGTGTGCACAACCACCTGAGGTCCTCGCGTGTGGCCATGCCATTGGGCCCGTGTCACACACTGGCTTCTGCTCCACGCGACGTCCCTATTGGGTCCACGTTGTACGTTGCCCTTTGCCGCATATGGGTGTTCTACTGGTCAGCCATGAGTGCCTACATCATTTTCCTCCACTCTCGAGGCCACGATGAGGGATCGTGAAGTGACCTTGGCCTCAACCAAAGAGAGTGTGCTATACTTTCTGGGAGGCGCTGGGTGGCTCATATTTGTGAAGGCCTTGTCTATGCTAGGGAGGTATTTTGTCTTTGAGCATGATGGCATTGACTTAGACTTCAAAGGGCTTCTCTTGGCTATGATGATAGCTGTTTTAGTGCCTGCGTCTTGGCTATGGATGGGCCAAGGGGCCTGCTCGGGGTCTCGGCCTTGGCTGTCTAGAGGTTGGTGCTGCAAGGGGCTCGAGTGTGAGGCCTATGTGCCCCCCTTGATGGTGTGTTGACAAATCCATGTGCGGGTTAGGCGTCGGCTTCAACTGGTGGCTTTCATGAGGGATAGGGGTGACAAATGGGTTTTTTGTGGTCGTGCGCAAGATAGGTGTTGTTGCTGATAGGTTGAGGGCCTTACGAGTCTTGGCGCCAGGTGCAGACCGTGTGTGGTATGGGTCCCCAAGTTAACGGGTCAGGATCTTGCCTGGGATGGGCTTTGGGTCATAACTGTATGTAGGACGGATCATCACACTATCTCTGTAAGCAAGACGTGTGTCAAGTTGGTAGGGATGCACTATTTCCAGTTCAGGATCGCTGGGCAAACCACTAGACTCAGTGAGTGGACCGGTTGACTCGCTTGGCGTCATTTCGTCTTCTTGAGACAAGTAACGCGTGTCGGTCGCGGGATTGGGTAGTTAAGGTGGTCACTCTGTGGCCGTTGGATGGGAGGCGATATGGGCCATCCATTTTCCTTTAAATAGGGGACTTAGTTGGGACCACCTTCACCATTTGCTTCCAAGAGCTTTAGACTTCAGAGACCTTGGCTTTCTTCTTCACCTTCCCTTAGCTTTTTCAGACTTCCTTTGTTAGATAAAGAACTTCAACTTGTGGTGATGTCTTACTCAGATTCTGACCCTGAGTGCTATGACCTCCCTAACCCCTCGGGAGTGAGCTCCTTCCACACCCCGACGTTGACTAGCAATAGTGAAGGCCATTTTGGTGAGCCCAAGGTTGAAGTGCTGAGGGAGAGGACTACTCATGTAGTCATCGAGTGCAACCGAAGGGGCTATGGTTCTCCCTATGAAAGCATTGGGTCCACGAGGCCAAGGGAAGCCGAGGGGTCCTTGGGATCACATGAGGTAGTCAAGGGTGAAGAGGTTCCTGAGCCCAGTCTAAGGACAGTGGCCGAGTATGCAGCTTGAGGGGTGATAGTGGGGCATCTTTCCCGTTCAGAGCAAGATAAAATCCTTGGTATTGAGCAAGTGAAGATCCTTGGCAAGAAGTATTATACCCCTAGGGACTATAGGCCTAGGGTCCCAGGCATCGGTGATCAACTATGGGTGCCGAAGGCCTCTTCCTCCCCTCATCCTCGAGCTGCTGAGGTGGTACGACATCACAATAAGCCAACTAGCCCCCAATGCCCTTAGGACCATAATAGCAGTGTTGGTGATGGCTCAGCTCCGAGATGTTGAGCTGGTCGAAAAGATCTTTTGAGGCATGTTCATGCCAAGGCCACACCCTCAAGAGTCGTGTGTATATTATTTCTAGGCTCACCATGGCCGAGTGGCCGACAACCCTACGTCCGTGCATAACTGGAAGAAGAAATTCTTCTTCGTTTCCTGTCCCGAGGGTTTGTCATTCAGGTCAGATTAGGGGGAGCTGAACCTAACTATTGAAAAGGCATCCCCTTATCTTCGAGACAATGAAGCTGAGGTTATCTCCCGCATCTGAGTGTCGGGGACGATCTAGGCCAAGCCTTGGTGGAGGAGGAGTTACCCTTATGCATGAATATTGATATGCATTGCTCTGTTTCTTTGCAGGGATGCTTCTCGATGCCAAACAGATGCTGGTGGAGAAGGCCAAGTCCTTGAGGAAGACGCCTGGCGAAGGCCCGCCAGAAAGACATGCACCAACGAAGGTGATGCCAGCCGAGAGAACTCCTCGGTCGCCAATGCTTGTTGGTGCTGGGGCAAACCGAGGGAAGCCGGCCAAGGGAGACCGGCGTAGAGAGTCTAGCCAAAAGAGGTTAGCTGATCCACCTCAACCCTCAGAGAGGAAGAGGTTGGTGCACAAGGATTGCCCAGCCGAGGACGACAACCGAGGAGGAAATATAAAGGCGGTAGCACGCCGAGGGGGCCCCCAACCAAGGGCACCACTGGGGGGTCTCAACCTATGGGCCCTTTCCCTTTACCCAAGCCGTGGGGTGAGGGTCAGTTGGTGACATGACAATGTTTCTCCCCCAGTGGATTGTCAAAGAGGGAGAGTCCCTCAATACCAAGAGCATCGGGAGGGCTCTGATCACTAGGATGATCCCTCAAGGGGATCGTCTCGCTATGACAAACCATAGCATGCAAGACCTCCGCGATTTTGCTTTGGATCACTTGGCTGAGTCAAAAGCATAATTACCCTATTGCCCTCGACCCGTCCAAGGCAGCAATAGGTTTCACGCCTGTGTCTTGGATATTTGTTAATTGAACCTATAATGCAGCTACACACTTTCTCGCCAGCCCCTCTAGTTTGGGAAGTGTTTGGCTGTCTAATGTGCATTCTGATGATGCACAATTTGGCCACTTCTAGCAGGAAGTGACTGAACTCCTTGCTGGCGACGGGCAAAGATACCTGCGTGAAGAGAGATGAAGGAACCCGGGGTTGCTCACCTGGCGGGAACACTCCGATTCTTAAGTTAGAATTCAATTGCTGGAAGAGAATGAGGTAGCAAGAAAATGAGAAAGCTAGAGAGTGGTGGATATGTGATACATTGGCCCCTGTGGGATCGGAGTCCTTATATATTGGCATCCTGACAGATTTGGTGGGATTGATCCCGAATCTCTGCCGTGGTGATCTATTGTCAGGTAATGTTTCGAAGTAACTGGCTGTCATCGTCAGGACTGGGGAGCAGGTGGGCTAATGCAACCGTTGTAGGGTACGGTCCCGCCTGGCAGGAGACAACCTCCAGGGTTGGCAGGCACGACGCCACCAGGCGAGAGACATGAGTGCAGTCCTCAGAGTTGGCAGATACTGTGCCGCCAGACAAGGGACGTGGGTGCAGTCTTCAAGGTTGGCAGGTACAGTCCTGTCAAGTAGGAAGCTTCTCGCGAGACACCGAGCTACCTGACAACGAGCAACCCTGTAGCGATCTACTTGGTGGTGAGCTACCCTTGACGAGCTACTGGTGGTGTGTTGAGGTGATTCTGCCCGAGGCAAGTCATCTTCGAGGTGGCCCACTTGCTTGGGTTCGGCATGCTGAGAACTTGGTGCTTTTGTTTTAGTTCACGAACTAGGATGGACTCAACCCGAAGTTCCTTCAGCTCGGGACATTAGTGTACTCGAGCTCGTTCTGTAGCGAGCTGATGGAAGTTAGCACTTAGTTGTCATGAGGTGCCAGGTGTCAAAATGTCATTGGAGGGCCAAATCCGCCCTCATCATTTGCCCCCCACTCCCAAGCTGAAAGTAACTTGGTGAAGGGAGTAGAATTCTCCTTTTGGCCCAAAATTCGATGAGCTTGTAAGGGCTGATTCAGTTCCTTAGGCTCTGGGAGCGACTTATAGTCCACTCTTGTTGATTTTGTCCATGCTGAAGAGGTGATTGTGTCTTAAGTACCCATGCCAAGGAGGCGACTGGGACTAGCTCGCCCATGCCGAAGTGGCATCTGGGTCTTAAGTGTCCATGCCAAGGAGGCAACTGGGACTTGCTCGCCCATGCCGAAGAGGCGATTGAGTCTTAAGTGTCCATGCCAAAGAGGCGACTGGGACTTAGCTTGTCCATGCCGAAGAGGCGACTAGGTCTTATGCAGTATTGTAGCCCTTAGGCTTTGGGAGCGACTCATAGTCCACTCCTAAAGTTTGCCCATGCCGAAGAGGCAACTAGGGCTTATGCGGTGCCGAGGTCTTTGCTAGTTTGGCACTTTAGCCCTTAGGCTCTAGGAGTGACTCGGAGTCCACTCCTAAAGTTTGCCCATGCTGAAGAGGCGACTGGGGCTTATGCGGTGCTGAGGTCTTTGCCAATTCGGCACTTTAGCCCTCAGACTCTAGGAAAGACTTTGAGTCAACTCCTAAAGTTTTCCCATGCCAAAGAGGAAAGTGGGGTTTATGCGGTGCCGAGGTCTTTACCAGTTCAGCACTTTAGCCCTTACGCTCTGGGAGCGACTTAGAGTCCACTCCTAAAGTTTGCCCATACCGAAGAGGCGACTGGGGCTTATGCAGTGCCGAGGTCTTTGCCAGTTCGGCACTTTAGCCCTTAGGCTCTGGGAGCGACTCGGAGTCCATTCCTAAAGTTTGCCCATGCCGAAGAGGTGACTGGGGCTTATATAGCGACGAATCCGTCAATTCTCAGGCCTTGGGAGCGACTCGTAGTCCACTCCTAGGCTTTCTAGGAATGACTCTCAGTCAGCTCCCTGGTTCAACGATCACAAGTAGTATTGTCTTAGATTGCTGATGTTCCAAGCTCGAGGTACTTGCTTTCCTTCTAACGTTTCGAGCTCGTATGTACCTTCCCCGAGTACTCGCTTTACTCGGTAGGGACCTTCCCAGTTTGGTCCAAGCTTACCCACACTGGGATCAGGCACCATTACTTTCCGAAGGACCAGGTCACCGACAAGGACGTTCCGCTTCTGTGGTGCATCCTGTCATCGTCTCTCCTCCTCTTCTCTACTGGAGCTCCGGATTTTTGATTAATTTCCTCTTCAGTCTCGATGAATTGGTCAGCGAGCTTGAGGAATGCAGTGATGTCCTTGGGCTTGCTCACCACTACGTGCCACTTGAACTCCCGGTGAGTGACTCCTCTCTTTGCTACGGTGAGTCTCACAGTGGGGTCTAGGTCCGGGATCAGGAGAGAGGTGTCGTTGAAGCGCTTGATGTAGCTCCAGATGGACTCTCCCTCTTTCTGGACTATGCTAAGAAGGCTTTCCTATGATCTCGGACACTTCTTGCGAGTAACGAATTGCGAGGTGAATGCTTGTACGAACTGTGCCCAGCTCTGGATTGCTCCGGATGGGAGGTTTCTATACCACGTGCGCACTACTCCTCTGAAGGTCGTGGAAAAGGCAACACACATGCAGGCTTCACTGGCCTAGAAGGAGTCCACATGATCATTTGGGTAAAATGGCCCGTCGTACTTGTCTAGAGGGGGTAACTTGAAGTCCTTTGGCATGGAAGCTGCTAGGAGATCGGGGGAGAGGGGAGATGGCACCGAGAGGAGAGGGGCGGTCTTCGCAACTCCCGAGCTCGCTCCCGTCTTACCTTTGGGTTGTTCGGGTCGGCTGGGATCCGCGAGCTGTTCAGGGATTGCCGCACGGCACACCTTGGGACGCCATCTTGGCTGCTCCTTAGCGGGATCCGTGTTGGTGCTGCTTGCTTTAGTACTGTCAGGCCGGGTCTTGGCCTGGTGAGAGTCAGGCTGATACTAGCTTCCACGAACTGAAGGGTCTCGTTCAGAGCTCGCGACCAAGATTTCGAATCGGTTGCCTGTCAGTGAGGTTTCCGGTTGCGCGCACTGGGGCGGACCGGCCTTGGCGGGGCGAGTGTTGCCGCGAGGTGGTGGGAGCTTCTGGCTCTCTCCTGCTACGGGATGAGGCTTGAGAGGTTTCTCCCCTGTGATGAGGGCGGCTACTTTGGCGGCGGTTGAGCGGCTGCTGGTTCTATGGCGTTATCGGGCATCGTGACGGAGTTGGCTATCGGCTCTGCTACAGCGTTGGGAACTGTTGCTGGTAGAAATGACACAAGACTTGTTTCTGGTAGTACTAAAGCTGCTGGACTTGCTGCATTTGGGCCTAAATGGCCCGTACGCACTGTACCAGGTCACCCAACTGGTTTTTCCCCACTACGGGTGGAACCACGGAGGGTTCAGTGAAGGTGGTGTTCACCGCAGAAGGGAGTGGGGTGTTCACCACCTCGGCGATCTGGGATAGGTTCAGTGTGGGGACCTCAAAAGTGCTAAGAGGTACAGTAAATTGATCGATACGCACGGTGGGAGCCTGAAGGTGCCCCCTAGAAATGTTTATTTCATTGTTCTGCCCGGCGTTGCTAGCAGACGCCATTAATGCTGGTGAAAGTTCGGTAAAGAAAGCTTTTTGAAACGTTTCCCACAGACGGCGTCAATTGATGATGCACAATTTGACCACTCCTAGCTGGAAGCGGCTGAACTCTTAGCTGGCGATGGGCAAAGATTCTTGCGTGAAGAGAGATGAAGGAACCCGGGGTTGTTCACTCGGCGGGAACACTCCGATGCTTAAGTTAGAATTCAGTTGCTGGAAGAGAATGAGGTTACAAGAAAATGAGAAAGCTAGAGAGTGGTGAATATGCGATACCTTGGCCCCTAGGGGATCAGAGTCCTTATATCCTGGCATCCTGACAGGTTAGGTGGGATTGATCCTGAAGCTCTGCCTCGGTGATCTGTTGTTAGGTAACGTTTCGGAGTGACTAGCTGTCATCGTTAGGACTGGGGAGCAGGTGGGCTAATGCAACCGTTGTAGGGTACAGTCCCGCTAAGCAGGAGACAACCTCCGGGGTTGGTGGGCCCGACGCCGCTAGGCGAGAGACATGAGTGCAGTCCTCAGAGTTGGCAGATACTGTGCTGCTAGATAAGGGATGTGGGTGCAGTCTTCAGGGTTGGCAGGTACAGTCCTGTCAGGCAGGAAGCTTCTCGCGAGACATCGGGCTACCTGGCAACGAGCAACCCTGTAGCGAGCTACCCGTGACGAGCTGCTGGTGGCATGCCGAGGTGATTCTTCCTGAGGTAAGTCGTCTTCGAGGTGGCCCACTTGCTTGGATTCGGACTGCTGAGAACTTGGTGCTGTTGTTTAAGTTCGCGAACTGGGATGGACTCAACCTGAAGTACCTTTAGCTTGGGACATTAATGTACTCGAGCTCGTTCTGTAGCAACCTGATGAAAATTAGTATTTAATTGTCATAAGGTACCAGGTATCATAATGTCATTGGAGGGCCAAATCCGCCCTCATCACATTCATAACTATCTCCATTTATAAGGACTTCACTTGTAGACACTCTCATCCTTTAATGAAATGATTTCCTTTATTATAAAAAAAAAAAATGAATTTGAATCTGCTCCTCCAAGCGTGACCCCGACTTGAAAATATCCATTCAAGATGTTTCCATTACACCGCTGAAACATTTTGTGAGGTCGGTGTGTGGTGCGCAATTTATTATTTTATTTGATAACTTGTATAGCTTTACCTAACTTCACCACTTATCAATAAATTTTATTAAATAAAAAGTAGAAAATTACAAATTAAATTGCTACTCTGTCCATCATAGAAAGACATGAATATATTATTTTATTGGAAAAATTCATGATAGAAATACATACTCCTATGACTTTAACCAATCAGAAACCTCATGACTTTTGATTTAAACTCATCTCGTTAGTTATTATTTTTATGATGCGAGTTGATTAGGAGTTTAGATCTGCTACCAACATAATACTTCCAATTAGTCCCAACAGTATATTACTGTGATACATTTAAAACATTTTCTCATGAATGATATTAGTGATATCTCAATATACGGCTGTAGTGATTCGTTGGGACCGAATTAAAAGTATTGTTGGTAAAAGATCATTGCCTATAAGCTTTTCAATATCATTTCTTTTCATTATTATAGTTGAACCCTTTTCTATATAATCTCGATTTCATCCTCTTAAATTTAGTCTTCACACGACCATCACAACCTTTACAGCTGGCATTTGAAACATATAGCCAATATTGGATCTGCCAAATGTATCGCTGTGAAGACGACACAAGGGCCAATTTGTGAGGACAATATTATATAGCGAAAGAAGCTAGACATATATATATATATTTTTCCAACTCCTGCATTTGCATTGAGTCCCAACATTTTTCTAACCACATCCCAACCATGCATTTGAAACTATTAAATAAGACTCTATATCTCCTGCACATAATAACTCTGTCCACATCCACTCACAACATATTATATCTCCGTGCATAATATTATAATTGCAATGACATGTGGGTAGATATACGTAAAATTATCATTACACGGACTATCAAATTTTAACTTTATCGGTCTATTTTTAAAGAATTAGACTTCGGATCTGCTATCCACCAAACATAACAATTTTTCATATTAAGAATATTTCTCATGTAATATTATTTATGGGGAGATATTCCCAATTCATGGTCGTGGTGGTCAGTGGTTTTAGATGTGGGTACAACTTATGAATAGTAGATCCCAAGGCGAATCAGATGCCATGTGACGAAAATTCACTAAAATGACAAATTATGAAGTACAGAGGTTTTCCACCAAATAAAGCACCAACCACATTTCCTATGACACTGTGTATTGGGAGATCATTGTGTATTGAAAACATTTTCAGATGATAGTACTAATTTGGAACATCTCCATATGATAATACCGGAAACCCATGATGTCTATCCTGTGAAAATGTTTTCTATACACGGCAGGATGTGCTGTAGAGTGTTGTGGGACGGCTTGTTGTGAGTGATGTGAACTCATGTATTGGTGGGGCCAACGAAATCAATTTTTTGATGTCGGCCTGACATGAAGTAACGTATCTGTGGGGCCACTGTTTTATCCCAGCGCCACAGACTGTTGTCGTGGCAAAAGTGAACTCTTACAGGAATCCAAGTTTATTACATTTCCAGAATGTGGGACCAGCAATAATGCTCTCCTCTAAAATTAGCCATACGTTTCTTAGTTCTTACACCACCACACCGGCCATTAACGCGGGGTCGTGAAAGAATTGTTATTGCCATCATGGCATGTCGATGATCGAAGTCGGACTGCTCGGAGACGGTAGTCAACAAAGCGTTGCCGCCCGCTTGAAAGAATCTCGGCTGCAGCCTGCACGGCGGTGTTTTCCATGCACGGGCCGGTGATCCATTGATGCTTGTTTTCTATGTGAAGGAGCCAAGAGTAAAGACAAAGTTCGGTGGAATCTCTGCAGCGTGTCAGTGTGAGACAGATTTCTTTCTTTTTTATCGCAGCTCAACGACGTTAGTAAAATTCGAGGTATTGGGCTGAGGTTGATTGAGGTGTTTTGTTTTTGGGAGAAGAGAAAGAGAAGTGGAGGAGATGGACAGCGAGTTGAACAGAAAGCTTCTAGAGCCGACAGAAGAGGAGGGGGAGAAGTTGAAGAGCAAGATATGGGGAGAGTCTAAAAAGTTATGGATCGTAGCTGGTCCCTCCATATTCACCAGGTTTTCGACGTTTGGAATTTCTGTCATCAGCCAGGCTTTCATTGGACATATTGGCGCCACGGAAATGGCCGCCTATGCCCTCGTTGGCACCGTCCTCCTGAGGTTCGCTAATGGGATCCTGGTAAGTGTTCAATTTTCTCTCTTGTTTGTTTGTTTGCATTTAAAACAGTTAAACAGCTTAAACCAAAATAATTTCGATTCTATGAAAAACCCATCTGCTCTTCTCTTTTAAAACATGCAGCTTAGTTAAATCATCATATACCATCTGTATTTCTCACACTTTCTCCTGTTTTTTTGCATTTAAGACAGCGTATAAAACAAATAATTTGTGTTAAAAAAAGGAAAATAGGGAGAGAAAAGGGGAAAAGATCCAAAGGGAATTTTTTATAGTGAAAATTTCATTAGGTGTTGTTTGGTAACACTGAGATTGGAAAGCAAAAGTGTTTATAAAAGAAGAATGTAAAGGCTTACTTTTTTGTGCTTTTTCTAAGGCCTAAATGTAGCAAAATGCTATAAAGGTTTTTAGAACCCCTAAAGATTAAAGTACGGATTCATAAATCCCATGACTAAATCATGGGATATCACTAATATCCCTTAGATGACTTGCCCAAGTGTGAAAAGCATGAATTTTGGATCAATTCATCCCCTTGGCTCCATGCTCAGCCTAAGTAGTGAAGATGATCGAATTTTCTAGTTAAAAAAATCAATAATCCGTACGATCGAACTGTTGATTCATGACTTATTCTTTTATTTTTTTTTAATTTATTTGTCAGAACTGGCCATCCGTTTAAATTCGTTGATCCATATGCCATTGTTCCGGACGATCAAACCATCAACTCAGAAATTAGTGATCATAACGGTTCTGTTTCCGAGTCATTTTTTAAAACGTTGATTCCTACTAGGTCTTAGAATTGGCCCTTCTTGCCCCTTCCATTCTTTGGAAGATGAATCATGTATATGTTTGGCATCGATGCATGATGTTGCAGATATAGAAATGGTGTTGCTGAAGCAGTGTTTTTTTTTCTATTTGGAAATGTTGTCAACAGATAGGATGCTTTCTGAAGCAACAACACTTTCTGTTTGGTACTAATGCTCTATGTCTGTTTTCAGTATTAGTACCCATTATAAGAAGTCCATATCACTATCACATTATATTTTCATTGGTAGCAACAAGTTATAATCTGAAAAAATGCCAAATTTTGCATTGCTCAAAACTACGTTTTTTCAATTTTCAATATATAGTTTGAAACACTATTTTTTATAAAAAATTGATTACAAACAAACAGGCATTTATTGGAGCATCGTATTTTCCGCAGTGATGCTGATGTGTAACCGATTGATGCCAAACAGACGCCATGTTAATCAACCATTCAACATTGTTAGGGAGAAGAGAAAGTAAATTCGAATTAATTGAACGTGATAGCTGTTGACCGATGTGGAACCACCGGTAATGCATTAATGCCCATGCCGGTGCAAAAGTACGTAGGACCCATAATGAACATGTATTTTTATTGAGCTAATCCTTATCCAGAGAAAGTGGCTTATGCCTTATGGAGTTTGTGAACAAAGAAAAAATAAGCATAGCTTAGGTGACCAGGGATAATTTTGAAAATATATTATTTTATCTTTCACTTGTCATCTTATAAGCTGCAGCACAATCACATTGGTAAAGATTGGGGTGACGTGGAAGGCTCTTGATGGGAACTCACATTGTATAAACCCTTTAGTCCACAAAATGCATGTACCCTTCAATCATAATGTTTTGCAAAGGGTGAAAAGTAATGGGAGCTCGCCTCTTGATGGCAACAAATCCCCTCACCCCCAAGATTCAAAATATCAGTGGCTTCACGATACACTCCTGTGGCAATTAAAACCTTGTTCACCCTTTCAATGATGGAAAGCAAATAAGAATTCGTTTAGTTTGTGGGAAGATTTAGGTGGGATAGGAAAAGATGGGACGGGATGGGATAGAAAAGTGTAAAAGCCTATACTTCTATTATTTGGTTTTATATATGGAAAAATAATGGGAAAAGCACTGTGACGAACTACTTCTTTGTTGTGGGGTATTCTGTTTCACCAAGAGGAAGATGAATAGTATTTCATCGGCAGAAATTGAAGACAATGAACAGTGCCATTGGTCACCATTGGAAAGCGAACAGTGCTGCTGGAGATAGTAGTTTGGACTAATAGGTAGCAGCAAATTGTTCAGACTAAAGAGAAACCTAATTTTCCTATTCGGAAGAAGAAGAAAAAGGAGGAAGGGGAGTGACTATTCATCATCTCCTACCTTCGGACTAATAGGTAGTAGCAGACCAAACCCCCATTTCTCTCCATTTCTAAATCTTACTCACGTATTCCTCTCCTTCTCCCTCCATCCTCTTCTTCGTTCATTAGTCCTCTGTCGAACGTCTCTATTGATGGTGAGGGAAGAAGTACACTAGAGTATATCATGTTTCTCGTATCGTTTTCAACATAAACCCAACACTCACAAATCATTGTTCTTGTCAAAAGAGAGGCACTCTGAAATCGAATCGAGCTCGGATCTCCTCTATACACCAATTGAGTTCAGGCTAGACATAGAAGGTATTGCTTTGCCGGATTCGCCTTAAACTTAGGAAGAGCTACCAGAGCCGTCGATGAAATCTCAGCGAACCAACTCCTACTTTTGGGTTCGAATGGGGAAGGGGAGGTAGCAGATCGCCGATGGTAACGGGGAAGGCACTGGTTCTCTCCCTCCTTTGTTCGTCGACGCTGGTTGCCTCCTCTGTTTGTCGTCGATGGTAACAGTGCTTTCTCAACCCCAAATCCACGACTTTGGGATCTAACATCCCACATTTTTCTCATCCCATCCATCTATTTCCCTCAAAACAAATGAGAGAAAAATGAATATTTTTGGAATATTTGCTTTTTCTCATCCCCATCCCACAAACCAAATGGAGCCTAAAGAGAAAATATCAAATCAAACCCATAAATCTTTCTTCATTACTAACCAAAAGGTCCAAAATCTTTCTTTGAGCCAATAAAAATCCCACAAAAAATCGCTAAAGATTTGAGCAAAACTCAGCCTAAGATGGGTTTGTTATTGAGACAACCTTTGTGTCTTATTTCTCTTACCCTCGTTATCTCAAAAGTATGGCTGTTCATCAAAGTTTACGGTCAGCTTTAGTTTAGTAATTTTTCAACCCAATCAAGTTCGATCAATTTCGGTTTGGTCATTTATAAATGGGCCAAAACTGAACTGACCTGACTATAGACATATATTAATATGGGAAAGTGAGAAATTTTCATATTTCATAGTTTAAAATATTTTATATTATAAATTTATTTTTTAAATAATACTATTGTAATTTTTAAAGTTAAATTTAATTTTTTTTAAATTTAAATCTTTTTAAACCACTGACCAAACCAAAAACCGATTCAAACTGATACAACTTGAGTTGACCGATTTTTACCAATAGTTAGTTAGTTTTGGGTGACCAACTCCCCAACCTGACCAAGTCAATCCAATTGGCCGAATACCTTGCCACCAAATTGAACCAACCCGTGAATACCCCTAATTAGAAGGCTCAAGTTAACTGTGGAAGCTCAATCTCTGGCCAAATGTATATTGAAAAATGCTATATTAGTTCCATATACTACTCAAATGGGGTCTAAGTAGATCATCTTCAAGCATTAGATTAGGAACTTGCATCCCATGGTGGGGATGGGAGAGATGTTATTGTTTGAATAGGGTTTGGGCATTTTTTTAGTTTTAGCGCCCGGTGAAAAGTTTTAACTTTTACATACCTCCCTTGTAGATAAAACTTGGAGTTACCTCCCTTTCCTTATTGTCTTGGATGGAAAATGTTCTCCTTAATGCATTAGTTTTTGAAAGTACCATTTTGCCCTTATATCTATCAATTTAGATGAAAATTTACTAAAATACCCCCACAAGAAAATTTCACTTTTAATTAAAAAAAAATCTTCGTATTAGATTGATAAGAATAAAGTAATTTAACTCTTTAAAAATATTAGGTTTAGTGAAGTTTAGAAGGGCAAATCTATCATTTTGAATCATATTGAAAGATGCCCTAATAAGTTGTAAGGGTAATTTCGTAACTTTGAAGTCTTCATTATTTGAATAAAGATGGTGGGAAGGTAATTGCAGATTTTTAGTAAATTACGAGGGAGGTTTTAGATTTTACCCTAAATATAAGCAATAATTAGTAATTAATAAAATAGTTAAATAATAAAAAATATATAATTAATTAAAGGATGAACAATTAATAAACAGATTAAATAATAAATTGGATAATTTTAAAATTTAATAAATAATGAATAAAATGATTAAATAATTAATAAAAGGATCAAAAATTGATAAAGGGTTATATAATTAATGAAAGGATTAAAAATTAATAGTGACTAAATTATAAAAAATTATTAATTATTTTGTTACTTTATTAATTAAATATTAATTTAATAAGTAATAATTATTATTAGTTAATTTCTAATACCCACAAATTAATTGTAAGTTAGTAAATAATTCTTAATCACGACCATTTAATAAGTATTATTTAACAAATAATTATATGTATTTTTTAACATTTGTTTAATAATGAACTTCTCGTTAAATATTAAACGTTATTATAGCATTATTCATCAAAATCATTAACAATTGTCATTAACTCTTATGCAATTATTTAATAATTAATTACTTTACTATATTAATTTTGAATTATGCGATTTATTATTGAATTATTTTTACTATTACGGTTGAATGATCTAAGCCTATTTTATTTAAATATTAAACTACTAAATTATTTAATTAGCAATGTAAACGTAATTAACATATCATAAGCAGAGACAGAACAACCACAGAGAAGGGGACACCAGTTGGGAAGTCATTTGTAGAGATTGCTATTCGTACTTGTCCTTGCCGTCCACTTCCTATAAACCTGAAATGAACACTGCAACGTAAGGGAATTCACCGTTTTTCTTGTTTAAACTCGCCGGGGAGAATGACGTCGGGAGTCTGCCATTGACCGCAAGAACCCGCTATACAGCGCTGCTACAGTAATGGGACGGGGCGGTGAAACGAATCCCTGTGCATTTGAATTTTTATAATGGAGCTAACCTAAGGATGTGTTTGTATTTGGTTTGAAGGAAAAGGTAGGGAAAGGAAGAAAAAGGTAGGAAAATCTTTACAAACTTTACCTTTCCCTACCTTTTCCGTCAAACCAAACACAGCCTAAAAGAAATGGGATAAAAAGGTGAGGGCAAATTGATCATACAAGGTATCATATAAAGCGAAGCGAGATGTGTATGTATTTGGTTTGAAGGAAAAGGTAGGGAAAGGAAGAGAAAGATAGAAAAATCTTTACAAACTTTACCTTTCCCTACTTTTTCCGTCAAACCAAACACAGCCTAAAAGAAATGGGATAAAAAGGTGAGGGCAAATTGATCATACAAGGTATCATATAAAGCGAAGCGAATATTTGCCTTAGTTTTGGTGCTCGCCAAAAAAATTAAATGTGATTATATAAAACAATCTTATATCTTTATCCTTTCCTTGTACAAGTGCCCTTAAGCTAAGAAAACTATGGGGGCACTAATTACTTTCATCAAGCAGGATCAATTCTAAACCGAATGGTGCCTTAGGCGCTCTATTTTGTTGCAGTGCAATTCTGAACTGGATACAATTTTGGCACATATTTGTTTGTAATCATAACTTGCACATATTTGTCATGATGTATGCCCCTAACAATACAAATTTCGCATCACTTTTCTCTTACCTCAATTCTCTCTCATATAAAGCAGGGACCAATCATCATGATTTCCATCTCATATAAAGGTGAGGACCATATCATCTTACTTAGGCTGTGTTTGGTTGTAATGCAAATAAATTTGCACTGATATAAAACCATGGCAGTGCAAATGATTGAGTGTAAATTCTGACCTATTTTTGTTTCAAATTTTAGCTTATTTTATTTGATTGCAGTACAAATGAAGTAAATTAAGACACGAAGCATATAAGTATAATCCAAAACAAAATTAAACAAGAATTTACATTTTTTTTTACATTTGTACTCTCATATATTTGTACTAGTGCAAATAAATTTGCACTACAACCAAAGACAACATTAGTTTCATTTGGGAAGAATACAAATGCAAAAATAACCTGGTCAAATACAAACTTCTGGTTCGGAAAAGTGCAAAGTTAGTTTATCTTTGTAATGATAATTTTGTATTCTTGCCAAATGATTTTTAGTTGTGATAGGTACAAGCACAAATCCCAAGATTGGAATTCACTTTTTTTACATTGAACAACTTGAATGCAAAAGTTTGCATTCATTTTTTTTAATGCAAACTTTTGCTCTCATTTGAATGCAATTGTGTCTTGAAATCTATATTTGCTGTCATTATCAATATACAAATACATTCTTACCAAACACTTGCAAATTTGAACCAGAGTGCATATATGCACCGAACTGGTATTTGCGCCCTTCCCAAACACAGCCTTAGTATTTTACCTGTGCTGTGTTTGGTAAGAATGCAAAAAGTGTATGTATCTATGTTACTGGAAATTCGGTTAAATAAAAGTACAAATGCAAACTTGGTTCAAGTTTTGATTGATAAATTTTGGGCTATGTTTGTTTATGATAGTACAAACAAGGTTTTCAAAACTTTTAGTGCAAAAAAGAAATAAATTGACTTTCACTTTCAATATAAAAATGTAATTTTAGCAAACAACTGCAAAACCACACAACCAAAAAACCAAACATGAGTACAAATTCAGCTTTGTTCTACATTTTCATTCTTTGGTTTCGTTGCTTGTCCTCCTGCAATCACAGAAAAAAGCAAGAAGAGTTCCAAGTCCAGTCAAAGATTCATAACCACATGCATGGCTTGCAATCGATTTTAGTAGGACCATAAACGGGTAAAATCAAGTAAGATATTAGGTTGAATGGTTCTTTGAGAATGACAACTTATTAATTTGCCTTTTTTTATAATTTTTATTTTGAAAATCTAAATCTGTTGATTCTGAGATATGCATTACAAGTCATATATACCATAATTTTACTTGATGAAAAATATTCAATCATTATGACTGATTGTTATGTTTGTGCCTTGAATTCTTTGTAGTGACCCACTTTATGAATCCGTCCGAAAATAATCTGAGAAAAATTCAATCATTATTACAGAGTGTGTGATTAGGATTTATTCTGTAAGTGAGATTGTGAGTTTTCTTCTCGATTGCTGACTATATAGTGGATTTTTGCTCCTCATTCACCCCGTGGACGTAGGCTATAAGCCAAACCACGTAAATCTGTGTTCTTTGTGCTTACTTCTATCTCTGTTTTCCTTTCATTTTGAGTGCCATTCGAATCGGTATTTCTTGGGTTTTTCGTAACACTGATTATTCATTTGGTGTATGCAGTTAGGCATGGCTAGTGCACTAGAAACTCTATGTGGGCAGGCATACGGTGCTAGGCAATACCATATGCTAGGTGTTTATCTTCAAAGGTCATGGATTGTTCTATTCATTTCTTCATTATTTCTACTTCCAGTCTTCCTTTTCACAACCCCAATTTTGAGGTTCTTAGGCCAGGATGAAGCTATAGCTGAGGTGGCGGGGACAATTGCACTGTGGTTGATCCCTGTGGCATTTTCATTCATTGTATCCTTCACCTGCCAAATGTTTCTCTCAGCACAAAGCAAAAACATGATCATCAGTTACTTGGCAGCATTTTCACTTTCAATCCACATCTTTCTGTCATGGCTTTTGACAGTCAAGTATAAATTTAGAGTTCCTGGTGCAATGATATCAACAATCTTAGCATACTGGATACCAAATATAGGACAGCTTCTATTTGTTATTTGTGGAGGATGCCCCGAAACATGGAAGGGTTTTTCATTCCTTGCATTCAAGGATCTTTGGCCAATTATCAAGCTCTCTCTTTCATCTGGTGCCATGCTATGGTATGCTTCTTTCTGTCTTTTGTAGGCTAAAATATTCAGTAGTTTGTAAATTTGAACACTGAACTAATTTGATCTCTTGTCTGCATTGATTAAGTAGCCAAGACCCACATTGGTTATTTCTTCTTCCATGAGAACCTTGAATATTGTATCTCAAGGACTATATTGTTATTATTATTATTTTTTCCTTTGGTGATTCTTCATGTTTGGGTTATAATAGGGAAACTTAAAAAAATAAAATAAAAAACCTAAATATTTTTGCAGAAAAAAGCTTTTTTTTTCCCTGAAAGAACCTCTATAGGATGTAATTGAACACCTTAACAAAAGGATAACAGAATAGAGGAAATTTTGAACTCAAGGCTTATTAACCATTACTATAGACCATAATTTTCCTTCAAATTTATTAAACCATATGAAAAAGGAATTTTTTTTCTAGCCTCATGGACATAATTTAAAATTAGACCATAAAAATTACCATGAGGGGATTGGAACACTATGTTTGATCTAACATATTTCCTGCCATCTGATGAATAAGCATGGGAAAACATCTCCCCACTCATATTTTTCAGCTTTGGTTTGAAAAGCTAAAATTGTCAATTTCGTAAGGAAAGCTAAGGCCGGGAACTTTGACCAAGGTGTTAGGAATTGGTAAAGGAAGAAACTACGGATTTTCTTTCTTTCAATTTATTTATTTTTTAAATGGGCCATATATATAGAAATATTCAACTTTTGGGGTGGTACTTTCTCATATTTTTCCTAGAAACATTGGAAATGTATTTTCTCTCATGATAATAAAAATGATTGGAAGTGAGCCCAATGAAGTGCTTCAGATAGTGGACAACAGCAAGAGGACTGTATGTGAATATAGGTTAGGTTGGTCTCTGGTTTCAAATGTGAGTACATGCAGATTTTAGATCTAAAATTTTGAACAACTCAGTTAGGAGGACAGGTCCAGGCCTTTCTTTCAAAAAGGAAAAGGGCTAAATATAGCTAGAGATTGATGACATTTCTTTGTGAAGTCTGCACCAGTTCATGTAGGCATCTATTTCCATGGTCCTACAAATAGACTTGGTATAACCATTATTATTTTAAAAGGCATATGAGAGCTTGGGTCATCTGCATTTGAACTTGAAGGAATTTTCCTTTGAGTCCACATCAAATTATGTCATGTCAAAACTACCTACTTGATTACAGGTTATAAAATTTAATTTCCTTAATTTTGGATGTGGTTTAATGTGTACAAGCTTAGTTTCTGTCACCATTATTCTCATCTGCATCATCTTAGTCTACATCTTTTCATTGAAATTTTGTTCGCCCAAGAGTAGACATGCAATGGTGGGGACACCATGATTGAAAGTTTTCTTAGCCCTCTATTATTAGCTCTCCTTTGATCTTTGAATCCTTCTGGCAGACACTCCTCTGTTATGAATACAGAGTTCATAGATCATGCCAAACCCAGTTGGTGGTTTGGCATCCCAAATGAAATTCTTTTCACTGACCTCCAAAGTGATGGCTTATTTCATCATTTCTGAAATAAAGATTGTTCTCCAAGTGCCAAAACATATTCAAAGGATTGAATCTGGTGGATGGAGGGAGGGAGGGAGCAACAAGTTACCATCCACCCTGACCCTAGATCACATAGTCTCTTTAAACAAAACCAATAACCTGCAAGTTACCATCATTTCTGAAGTAAAGATTGTGCTTCAAGTGTCAATACACATTCAAATGATTGAATCTGGTGGAGGGTAGAGAGAGAGAAAGAGAGAGAAACAAGTTACATCCACCCTGACCCTAGACCACATAGTCATTTTAAACAAAACCAATAACCTCAAGTTACCATCAAGGAAGACTTAGGCACACCCCCTGATCTGGCCAGTGAATTGAGTGTCTTTCACAATATCATAAGACTGTTAGGTCGAATGACATATGGATTAGTGTCCTTGAAGAGCCCACCCAAATATGTTTTTTCTGCCCCTTGAATTCACAGTGTTCCTGCTTCATTTTGCACTTCTGTACTGGTTTCAATCCATTATTATTGTGGTTTCTTGGATATTTTGTGTCAGATTTATTTTGGATTTATTTTCTAAACTGAATTTTATCCATTATATCTCTAACACTGTAATGGTGGAGCTCTACAACCAAAGATCAGTCTTGAAATAATGAGTACTCTCATGAAACAATAACTAGAATGAACTAGAATGAAGTTTGCATATTAGAAGCCCGGTACTCCTCTGATACTTCATGATATCTTAGAGCCACCATTCTTTGCCTAGACTAGTGTGGTTTCTTATACACCATGTGGTAAAGAGAGAGAAAAAGAAAGAAAAAGAGAAAGAGAAAGAGAAAGAGAATGGAGAGAGATCTAACTGGTAGTTCATTCATCACTTTCTATGTATCACAATTTAGTGAGGACTTGAAAGAAAACTTTGCTTCCAAACACATACAATCTGAGATGGCATATGAGGCTTGTACATAAACTCTAGCATTCCAGGTTGAGTTTTGTGAGATGCCATTCACAAGGTGGCTTTTGGGTAGTCAGAAATCTATGTATTATCTCTACTCTTCATCTTGTTTCTTCCTTTATTCTTTTTTTGTTACTTGATTTTCTTGTCATTTCTCTGATAAACAAGTTTTTTGCTCTTGAAAAGCTTTTCCATATACATAAGCCTGCATTTTGTTTCCATGTTTTAATCTTGCCCTAGGTCCCACTTCAATACCAGCTTCAGTTTTTCTCCTGTGGATAAGGGAGTTTTTCTTTATTGTTCTCTTTGGGTTCTAGGTTTAAAATTTCAGACAGCATAATCTGGATTCCAAATATTTATATCCTCCTTGATTATTAAGCATCTTACTAGACCACATAAATTTTGTTTTCTTGTTTTCTTTATTTTTCTATTGTTGTGGTGCCATCTGTCCACACAATTACACTTTCACACAACACACATAAAATACAGTTGCTCATTGGCTTCATTCAATACATCCAGCTACTGGATTGAGTAATTGTTTGCTCACCTAATTCAAAACATTTTCCAACATTGGATAATTTGTGAATAAAAATATATTCCTGCAATCTAGAAAAAAAAGTTCTGCTTCGCTTTGCATAGAATTTGCTTCTAATTAACTTGTTTTGTTCTCACAGTCTTGAGCTCTGGTACAACACAGTGTTAGTTCTTTTAACTGGCAACATGAAAAATGCTGAAGTTGCCATCGATGCTCTTTCTATCTGGTACTTTTAATGCATGATTAACTATATCATTTCCCTATGTATTCTCTTGTTTCCCTTGCTATTTTATATTTTTCTTGTCTACTTCATTATTCAAATGATTGACAGAAGTACATTTTACAATATATGATTTATGAACCAGCCTCAACATCAATGGATGGGAGATGATGATATCTCTTGGTTTCTTGGCTGCAACAAGGTATCATTACTCATAACTTTTTAATGTCATATTTATGATCTCCCTGAAGTGTTTTTCTTAGATAAACAGCAAGTAACATGCATAAAATGTTATATATCTTTGGTATATACATCTCATTACCTTCCCCATACCAATTTTGAGTCAAATACCACTCAATATGTTATTTAATTACGTTACGGCTGCATTTGGATGCGATGTAAATCAAGAACCGATGTAAAATTTATATTGGTTCGGTTTTGTATGCGTTTGGAAAGAGGGTGTAATTATTATCGACGTATAACCACACTCCGGTTAAGTTTTGCATGCATTTGGATGGAGTGTAGTTTTACATCGATAATCGATGTAAAACCTCATCAGATCTAAAGTTTTACATCAATAATCAATGTAAAAACTACATCGATTTTATCAATGTAATACTTTACCCTCTTCCACCCATCACTATTTTCAAAAAAGAAATGGTCACTTTCTGGTTCAGTGTAAAACGCCATCAGTATATTTTTACACTGATTCCAAATGCAGCCTATATAGATTATGCCTGAACTAGGATATTTTCCCCTTCCTTTTATAATTAGTACTGAATTACTGAAAACAGTGAAACTGATTAGATAAATTTTCAAAGAGTGTTTCTCTTCGAAGCTAGAAATTCTTGTCATTGTTATCAATTTGTACCTTCTCTATGCTATTCCAGTAAATCTTTTGTCTTGGTTTGTTTGAGTTGTTTTTCAGTGTGCGGGTGTCAAATGAGCTTGGGAGAGGGAGCTCTAGAGCTGCAAAGTTTGCAGTTGTTGTGGCTGTTCTTACATCATTAGCCATTGGACTTGTGCTATTTGTTTTTTTTCTATTTTTTCGTGAGAGGCTTGCTTATATATTTACAGAGAGTCGTCAAGTGGCCAGAGCTGTTGCTGATCTATCACCTCTTTTAGCTTGCTCCATACTTCTAAATAGTGTTCAACCAGTGCTTTCAGGTGAGTTTCTTCCTATCTTGACTCCTCAAATGCCTGAAGGCATGTGACAAGAATGTTAACATCACTATGTGAGATGCAAATATGAAAAGAACTGATGGCATATTGTATTAAGACTAGTTCTCATTGTGTAATGTGTTTGTCAACTTTAGGAGTTGAATGACAAAGAGACAACAACAGTCCCATATAACTATTACACAATAAATTCAAACAAAAAGGTTTTTATCAACAAAAGCTTTTCCTTTCCACCCTAACACCATTATAATTAAGGGTCTGTCATTTCGATTCCAACTGTTTGGTTGGGCGGAATCAGAATCCCATTTACATTCCCCCATTTGAGGGAATGATCATTCCCTCCCCCTCCCTTGGGAATGGAATATCCCATTCTAACTCATCCCAATTCCTGTCTCAACCAATTAGACTATGGGAATAAACCATTCCGATTCTGATTATATTCCACTGAATCAAATGGGCCCTAAAATGTTATTTATTGAAGATGCTATTAGGGAATGCCAAATAGCCTTTTTTAAAAAAAAAATTATTAAATCAAATGAATATGAATTGACATTTTATATTTCTCTTTATTCTTAGGGGTTGCGGTTGGTTCAGGCTGGCAAAGTATTGTAGCTTACGTGAATTTAGCCTGCTACTACCTAGTAGGAATTCCTATAGGAGCTGTGCTTGGTTATATCTTCCATTTTGACATTAAAGTGAGCTCTTTTATCTTGTTCTTCCAACCTAATTTTCCACTCATTTTGTCATATTTTATTACACTGTAAGTTATTTTAGAAATTACAATGGAGAAACAAGAACATGCTATCATTTTCTTATTCATAAAATGTTCAGAAATTGGAACAAAGCTCCAGTAGATGAGATATGTGATTAAGATATATTTCAACTAAAACCATATAGTATTTAATAAACTGAATTTGAGACACTGACATTTAACTTTTATAAAGGGCCTAAATTGATTAAAATATCAATTCTTTTAGATGTATCTGCTGCCTAGTCCCATGCATTTATTGTTTGGTACTATCAAAATTAATATGTTTCTTAAATCTTCAAACATTGTAATACAAGGACCTTGCAAATCATTTTTTGTTTTGTGTTGTAATCCATCGTTCGTACTGGCTAAAGAACAATAATTGTTTCTTGATGAAGTTAATTGTTCTAAATTATGATTTATTTGGCAGGGAATTTGGATGGGAATGTTATTTGGCACTTTTGTTCAAACTCTTGTACTTGTTTACATAACCTTGAGGACTGACTGGGAGGAGCAGGTATTTGTTTTTGGATCAATTCCCTTTATTTGGAGCGTTTTATCAAACTAGGACATTTGTATAGGTGGTACCATTTTAACTTGCAAAAGATGTATGGTATATATCCAAAGGTCTCACAGAAAACTTCCGTAAGTTGTAACATACCATAAAATATATGCCATTGACTCTATAGAAAAAAAATTCAGTGATTAAAATATGGATACAATACACACCTTGCATTGATCATATCATATGATCATGGTTTTCAAGGCACCAAGGCAAGGCTAGGCGATAGGGGGGGCGCTTTGTCCCTAGGTTTCATAACCATCTTTCCTTAATAATGATTCATAATTTTCATAAGTATAAATTTCATGTTTAAGTCTAGAATATCAACATTTTATGAGAAGAAAAAGAACAAAGGAAACAAAATTCAAAAAATATAGGGGTTGAACCCCTACTTTTGTTATAGGAAAGAAGAAAATAAAAGGTGGAATAAGAAGAATAAGATGTGGAAGAAGAAAATCTGTTGATTAGAAAAAAATTCAAGTTCTTCCCTTGCTTATTGGTTCAGGTTTTGAAATTTTTGAGGGTTCAATCAAGGATCAAAATTTCGATACGATACACCCCGTATCAGGTGTATTGTACTTTATCTTTGGGGTCCTGATACCTGTTTACCGGTGTTTTCAGGTACCTATCTTTTTAAATAATATATATATATTTATTAATTTATTTAAATATGAAATTGAAAACCAAAGAAAAAAAATATGGGGAGTATCGTTATAAGTACCAATACACCTCTGCCAATACACAGAGGTGTATCGATACTTTGAACCATGGATTCAATTTAGTAGTTAGCAATGTTTGTGTTGACCAAACCCTAACAAAATAAGAAAATAATAAAAAGAAGTTAGTGTATAAACACATAAAATGAATATTCTAGTTTAATAATGTCTATTTTATTTATAATGTTAAAAAATTAAAGATATAAAACTATTTTATAACCTGGTGCACAAAACTGTTTGGTGACTGGGCGAGGCGAGCCTCCAAGGGCGCCTTGTTGCCTAGGTGTCACCTTGACAACTATGCATATGATTCATATCTATATTGGTTGACTTGGAGACGGCGGATATGACGATACAAAGATTTTTAAAAACTTTATAACTTTGGGATCATAAGTCTAATCTCTCTAATGTTTGTAAAATAAAAATGTTATTGGCTATATCGATATGCACCAATACCTAACTTTGGGTATCAGGCAATATCAATATTTTAATCCTTGGAGAAAATAACAATGAGTATGGCACTAAACAAAATTTAGATGATGATGATGATGATTCTATAAAAAAAATGCGGGCTGGCATTTAGATGGTCTAAGTTGATGAGCACGATATATTATGGATGTTTTTCAAAAAAGGGAGAAAATCTATACCTATGGAAAGTTGGAGTTAAGATTTAAAATATTGATGTATGATATGTCTGAAACAAGGTATATTGTATCAATTTCCAAGAGGACGGGTATGTGGCATGGGTAGAATGGATTGATATTGAAACAATTTCTCTTGTGTTGGTCTATATTTATCCATATCAGGTTTGTAGTGTTCTGCGATATAGCCCATATTCTTTTGGAATTCAAATTTCATGTTCAATTAATTGTCATTTAACCCATTAGATCCGACTGTTTACTTCTTCTTAATTGTGGCTTTATCTAACCTTTTATGCCCCCAATTAATTGTCATGTACTTTTCCTTAAATCTCTCTCTCTCTCTCTCTATGTGTGTGTATGTGTGCAAACCCCAAAATTAATTCATGCTGAAGAGATGGTCATTGTAAATTTTGTTAATGAAATATATAAAAAATTCCTTTTGAGGGTGGTTAATTTCCTATATTTTAGATAAATTTGTATTATTTTTTCTAGCTTAATGCTATATTTTTAATTAATTTTAAAATTTTATTGGTCTATAATTTTTTATTTTATTTTCACATAAAATTATAAAAACCCTCTTCATAACAATTCTATAAACCATCCTTGTGTTCTGACCCCTATAGTTTTGAAAAAACACAAATGTCTTCTTTTCCTTAGCTTTTCACTAACAAAGACATTGAAATTACAAAAATATCCTTATTATTGTTAACTTATTACCATATACAATCTAAAGTTTCAACTTTACCCTCCACTAATTTATTTTGCTTGATGACTTTCAAAGAATAAAATTCTCTACTCTTCTTGGACAAAGGTAAAAAAGCCGAAGTGAAGTAAAAGGAAGATTTTTTTTTTCAGAGGTATTTTAGTAAATTTATATCTGAATGAAGTTGGTTAATGGTAAATTTGGTATTTAAAAATTAATGCATTACATTAACAATTTCTATTTCAAATCCTAATGGAAGGAAAGTATTTGCACATTATTTTTTCAAAACAATATGGAAGGTTTTTGTTAATGTCTAAACGTAGGCGAGGTTCATAGGATTGTTAATTAAACTATATTTAAGATTAATAAAATTGATATTATTTTTTATTTTTATTAATGCTTATTAAGTTTAATTATAAACTAGTAATTTTGTATTAGCTTTATATTAATTTTAAAGGAATTTTAAATGGATATTAGTTTTTAATTTATCTTATTACTTTTTTATTAATTCATTTATTTTATAAATAACAATTTTTTATTTTTATTTTCTTTAAGTAGTTTAATAAATTATTTTTACTATGATTAATTAATTTTTATTATTTTCAAGTGAAATAACAATGGATTTTAATTTTAATGATGTTTCATTCAATGTTTTCAACTCGTCGTTAACTTAAATGGTTAAACCATTCAAACCATCACTCGACCCTATTTTTGAGTTTTCTAAAACCTATTATTTTTTCAAAAACTGTTGATTTGGTCAAACCCTTTTGACCCAGGCAATTGAACTTTTGACCTAGTCAATGGGTCATAGGTTACAATATATAATGTATTGAAAACTTTTAGAGGACTTAACTTTGTCGTCAACTATTTTATTGCATGGATCTTTTTTTTTTTTATTTTGGGTCTTTTTCGTCATCTTTACAACCCCACTATACAAAAACACTTATTTTTTGGCTTCAAATTTCAATTTTGGTTCCTTTTCTTTATAAAAAATTAAAAACTAAAATAAAAAGTACAAATTGGACCTAAAAATATGTATACACAAAAAAATTGTAATTATATTATATTATACGTATACAAGTGGATGGTATGTCATGGTTTGACACATCTAACCCAGACAGTTGATCCATAACCTAGAGCCAAAAACTATTCAACCTCCAAGTTAGTTTTTTAAAACATTGTTTTTTTTATTGAGTGAAATAAATAATATTTATTGTGATATGCAAATTATTTGATTAATCAACTTAAAAATTAATTATATTTTAAATGAAGTAGATTATTTAGCCCAATAATATATAATAGAATATCTCCATTTTAATATAATTATTGTTTAATATAAACATATCTAATGTATCTAAAATTGAAGTTAAAATGAGATAGATATCAATATCGACAAAGGTAATGAATTTTAGGTAATTTAGTGGAGTAATGGAGAGGAGAGAATTAGTGGCATGAGTTATTGAAGAAGAGAGTTAATGGCATAATTAATGAGAAGAGATAATTATGGGAGTTAATGAGAAAAGGAGAGAAACTATTTTATATAATATGCTTCTCTCTTGTATGATGCATTATTAGTAAAACTATTGTATGATATCTACATGTTCCTATGTGTTTATTGTAATGTATTTCATCCTTAACTATTATGTGTTTACACATTATTCATACTTATTTCAACCTTAGATTTATGTATATTTGTGAGATTTGTGTGACTTTCCTTAATATATTTGGCCTATCTAGATTTTTCGTCTATATCCTTGTGCATCCCAAGTGTATAATAATATTTATCCATTTCTTACATTTTTTATATGCTTTGTGATACTAATATTTTGAAATTTGGTTGGGGGGAAAATAATGAGTAGACCTGCTCATGGGTCGAGCTTTGTTTATGTATCAACAGAATATATTTAGGCCCGAGCCCGAGCCCGCTTCCGATCATTAAGCCCATGTCTTGAGCTTGAGCCCGACCCTCATATAAAGTCCGAACTCTCGCTTGAGCCCGAGCCCAACGAAAAATTTGAAAATAGTTTTTTCTGTTTTTATTCAATAAAAAAGTATTTTATTTATATTAAAAACCCTCAAAACACAAGAATAATAAAATATCTCATTATTACTTGAGAAAAGAGAAGAGGAACAAAGAAAAATATTATATATATTTTTATTATTTAATATATTATCAAGTCGGACTTGGGCTCGAGAAAGCCTAAGCCCAGCTCGAAAAAGGTTAAGTCTAGTGTTTTAAGACTGAGCCTAAGCCCACAGGCCTAAAATTATATCTAAGTTTGACTTAGAATGAGCCAAACCAGGCCAACTCATCGGGCTACCTGGCCCATGAACATGTCTGATAATGAGGTTTAAATATGATAAATATTTGGTAAATGTAAAGTGTATATTGTTTCTCCTATATATGCACAAATGAATCATGTTTCTAATGAATGTTGACAGGTAGCACTAACTCGTCAACGTGTGAACAAGTGGTTTGTACCAAGATCAAAAGAATCAAATGGTAACACACAGAATGCGTGACATCATCACATTTTGTTGGAAGAAAAAGGACTACTTTCTATGCAATTAGCAACTTGGTAGGTTGCATTTTGGACATGAGAAGCTGCTTTACTAGAAACAAGAAGCTACAAGGCCACGATTGGATATTGTTCTTCTTGTTATTTTTCAAACTTTAAATTGTTTATATATTTATTTTTTAAAATAAACACTAGGTTGATACATGTAAGGATGTGGGAATGTTTCAACTTGTTAAACGTTGACTCTTACAAAGAAATTTCATGTAGGATGTGTTAATATTGGTAGGATTAGGATGAGATCAATTTATGGGCAATTGATCATATAAAATGATCTTGAGTATACCTGTTCATGGGCTGGGTGGGGTCGGGTTTGGGTCGGATTTTGTATATGTATCAATAAAATACACTCAGGTCTGAGCCTGAGCCCGGCCCGACCATCGGGCCTAGGTCTTGAGCCCGAGTCCGGCCCTCATATAAAGCTCAAAGCCCGGCCAAAAATTTGAAAACAGAATTTTTTTTTTCTTTTTCCATTCAATAAAAAGTGTTTTATTTATATTAAAAACTTTCAAAACTTAAAACTAATAAGCATCTCACTATTACTTGGAAAAAAGAGAAGAACAAAGAAAAAATATTGTATATATATCTTTTATTAAATAAAATATATTTTTATCACTTAATATATAGTATCAAGTCTGGTTCGGGCTTGGGCTGAGCTTTTTTGAGAAAGCCTGAGCCCAGATCGAAAAAAAGTTGGGTCTGGTGCTTTAGGCCCAAGCCCGCAGGCCTAAAATTATGACTCAGCCCAACTTATAACAAGTCACCTGGCCCATGAACAGGTCTAATCTTGAGGTGTTATAATCCTTTTTTTGTAAGAAAGATTAACAATAGAACAACCATCAACAAACAACTAGAAACAAAGAAAAGAAAACCAACAAAGCAACAAAAAGAAAACCTAAGGGACTTTAAGGAGGTTCTTGAATCTCACACCAAATTGCTTCCTTCAACCACCATCAAAGGAGCAAGCCAATTTGGGAGTGTTCCAACCCAATGTTTTCAAACCATCGTTGACCCAGACGATCGGGCTATTCGGACTGGAAACCATTTAGGCGATCGGTTCTGTTTTACCCCAAACTTGGTATTTGGTAAAAAACTGTTGAATTAGTCAATGAAGACCTAGACGGTTTGATCATTGAAGCATTCGATTTGGAGAACGGTTTGCGACAAGGTTTTAAAAACTAACAAAATTTCATATCTGAGACTGAGAAATCTCAGATCTGCACAGATTTGTCTCTCTTGCGCAAGACGGTGAGAGAGATCTGAGATGTGTGAGACAGATCTGTGTGAGACAGTGAGAGAGATCTGAGATGTGTGAGACAATAAGAGAGTGTGAGATCTGAGATTGAGAAATCTCAGATCTACTTTCATCACCAGTTTGCCACCAACGATGCCATTGTTGCTGCTGTAGTTCGCCATTGCCGTCGTCGTCGCCGTTGCAATTTGTAAGTCCTTCTCTTCTTCTTCTTTCAACCGATAGTTTTCTCAAATCTCTCTCATTCAAACCTTACTAACCCTAATATTCCAATCTAAGATGTTCAAACCATTCAAACCGTTTGACCCAGATGGTCGAACTACTGACCCAGAAACCGATGGCTAGAACGGTTCCGTTTCCGGGTCAGTTTTTAAAACCTTGTTCCAACCAGCATTCAAACTTGAACTACCTTTTGCAGCCAAAGCATGGGCTGCACTGTTACGCACCCAACCTGTGAACACCAAACTAAAACTTAATCCCTCCAAACCGAACAAATCATTCAGTAGAGACCACACTTCGAGAAGATGAGAAGGACTTCTAATTTAAGGAACTCACAAGGTGTACAGAGTTTACTCTTTTTGGTTAAGAAATTGGCTAGGGTCAATTAGCTAAACCATAAGGGTAGGTTAAGAAATTTACCCTTTTTAGCTAGGGTCATTCAGTTTGTAGTCTTCCTTTTTAGAACACCCGAATAATCTTCGAGTAAGGGAGAAAGGGGGAAGCAAGAATAAAAAAAATGGGAAAATTCCCAATTAGTGGATACTAAGCTCTTTGAATACCCGAGTTGTGATCGATGTTTGGTAGAAAGAATCTGAAGTGGGGCACCAAATGTGGTTGATTTACTTGGCTCTATTACATGGCCAAATGAAATTCATTTGGCCCGCGTCAATTTAGATTGGCTATTACTCAAAGCAGCTTTCAAGTGTTGGGAAGATAAGAAGATGGTATTTTGCTTTGGCGCTAATCAATTATGTCTGACCCTCGAAGAATTGGCTTACTTGCGTGCATGTGGTTGGAAGATGATTGTAGGTGATGAGGGGTAATTTTGTCCTCCAAATGACACGTGGTATCTTAGAACAACTGGGTACACCTTGGCACCATGTAAGTAGATCACCTTGGCACCACATAAGCAGATCATCTCGGCACCATGTAATAAGATTACCTTCGACACTTTGGCTGCATTAGTGACCTTGGGGCCACCTCAGTAGATCGAACTACGAACAGTGAGATGGGATCTTAGGTTGGTGTATGATACGACTTGCTTCTACTTGATTACCCCGGTCCCGTCAAAACGCTAGGCTGGCATGAGAGGCAACCTACTTCTATCGACTTGATCTGAGTTCAGCTAGCAACCTGTTGGATCTCCTCCTCGAGTGAGTTACTGTCTCCGACTTCTCTGGGATCACAACGCTCGACCATTAAGCTCGTCTATCCGCATTGTCCGCATCGGAGTTGATAGAACAGAGCTTATTCCACTGTGTGGATCACGTATCCGTCTGAGAGATCTCCTCTGAACATGGCGGGAGTGGTTCCTTGGGAATCTTGGACGTGTTATAGGAAGCCCTTGGTTTCTTACGCCTATATAAAGACATCTCCTCCCTAAGAAAAGGTACATGCGACTTAGCTCTCGAATACTCTAGCTATGTAGCATTCTAGCTCTCTCCAAAATCTCCAATTCGCTGACTTAAGCATCGGAGTTCCCACCCCGGGTAAAGCAGCACAGGCACTCTAGTACTATCTCTTTGCAAGTCGACTTGGCGAACTAGCTAGCTCGGCATCCAAGTCACCTTCCAGTAGGGAGTTGCCATATCATGCATCATGAATAGGTGTCGTTTGTGGGAAATTGTACAAAAGTCATGCTCTCATATCCATTTTTTTCTGAATGGCATCCTCTAGCAACCCTCCCGTCAACAACAATTCAGTCACAGGGGGGGCAAGACCAGCCTGTAGTATATCCTAAGGACCCTCTATAACTATTAGGTAGTTCACAGTGCCCCTGACCCTGCTAGACATTCCTGTTATGCCGAACCCAACCTTTCCCCTGCACCAAGTAAACGTGCCTCTCCCTCTAATCGAGCCCTCAATGGTACCTATTAGGATTGATGTGCCCCAGTTCAATGAATTGGTGTAGTACGTCCGTGGAATGAACCTACAAATGAACACATGGGAGGAGTGGTTTGCCATCCTAGTAGGGATGCAACACCAGTAGCCACAACAGTAGAACAAAAATGCCAGCCAGAATTTGAATGCCAAGTCGAATCAGAATCAACAGCCCACCGACCAGAACCAGAACCAGGTTCCTAACCCACCTCGTCGCTCCGATGGCCAAAACCAAGTCCCAATGGAAGAACTAAGCCGAGCCACAACAACAATTGGAACCGAGGCCACTAGCTCGACTGAAGGGTCCTGGAGGAGGTGCTACAGACGCACATGCCACACCATAGGAAGGAGTCAACTCGCTCCAAATGCAAATGAGGAGGAGAAGAAACACGAAGAGAAGAAGGAGGCCAGCCTGATCGGCACCTCGCCAGCGCAGCCGATGTCCTGCACCTCACCACTGGCTACCAAGATCCTCACAACCCTACATCCTAAAGACTTCAAGGCACCTAGTTTGGAATCCTACGACAAGAAAACTAACCACGTCGACCATCTTGATAGTTTCTAGGCCCTGATGTAACTACACGGGGCAAATGATGCAAGCCTATGCATAACTTTTCCTACCACTTTCTAGGGCATAGCTAGAATGTGGTATTCTGGGTTGGTCGCGAGCTCGATAAGAAGCTGGAACCAGTTCGCTGACCTATTAACCATGCAGTTCGTGACAAGTAAGAGGAATCCGAAGTCGGCGACCTATTTACTAAATGTCATCTCGCAACTAGATGAAAAGCTTCAGGACTACATCAAAAGATTCAACTTGGAGTGGGTACAGATTCCTAATCTCAACCCAGCCATCCAGTTCACAGCAATGGTCAACGACATCCGACATTTGGACTTGCGATAGGAGGTTGAGGTGAACCCTCCGGCCTTGATGGAGGAGTTCCTTAACCAAGCAGCCAAGTTTATGAAGGTCGAAGAGGCACTCAGATCCCGGTTAGAGCTAAGTGACAAGCGACAAGCAAGTCACCAAGGCCCAGTAGGTCTCCCTAGAATCGACGTAGTAGGTCACCAAGGAGAAGTAGGTCTCCACGCAAAAGCAGCTGGTCTTCCAGATGGCATTCATACACTCCCCCCGTCCAGAACAGGAATTACACCACGCTGAATGCAAAAAAGGGGGGAGATATTGATGCAGATAAAAATGACCAAGTATGTCAGATGGCCACCCCAGATGAGAGGAGACCCTACTAATAGGAATCCCATTAAGTACTACCACTTTCATTGGGACAATGACCATGATACATAGAACTGCCACAACCTCAAGGACAAGATCATGGAGTTGATCCGCCGAGGATATCTAAAGTCGTTCATTAAGAGGGAGGACAGACGCCGACCTGCTGAACAACCCAGAGATGTGTCGTAGTCAAGCAGGGATCGGGATAGGGACCAGCCTCCCTGAGACCCACCACCTGTAGAGCGGCCCTTTCATGGTACCATCAACATGATCACGGGTGGGTCCAGAGTAGTAGAGTGCACCACTTTAGCAAGCAGAAATTCAGTTCGGGAGCACGAACATGAGGACGAGAACTCGCGAAAGCGCCCCCATGTGGAGGAGGTAGTTTATTTCACCAAGGATGACGCTCATGATATCCAATATCTGCACAATGATGCCCTCGTGGTCAAATCGATGATAAACGACTTTGAGGTAAAGCAGAGTCAGGTTGACTCCAGAAGCTCAGCTGACATCATCTTTCTTGAGGCATTTGAACGGATGGAGCCTGGAAGGAAGGACCTATAGTCGGCTGACGTCCCCTTGGTTAGCTTTAGTGGAGAGTTGGTCCGACTCCTAGGCTGGGTGAGGGTGCTAGTAATGGTGGGCTCAACGCCAAACACAGTACAGTTCGATCATGATTTCCTAGTGGTTGCAACCCCCTTACCCTATAATGCAATTTTGGGCCGATCTATCTTGTGTGTCAACCTACCATTTGGCAATGAAGTTTTTGACCTCTTGTGGAGTAGGAGTGGTGCGAGGCGACCAGCTCAAGCCTCATAAGTGTTATGCGGCTGCACTGACAGGCAAGGGAAAGCAAACTGTCAACATCGACCTGGAGCTGCCCCTGAGAACAAAGAAGAAAGAGTTCACCCCATGGAAGACACCATCTTGGTATCGGTCTTAGATACCGATCCCAAGAAAATTGTGCAGATCAGAGCCTGCCTGATTGAATCATTGCGCTTAGACCTGGTAGGTTTCTTAATTAAAAATTTAGATGTTTTTGCATGGTTGGCATTAGAAATGTCTGACATAGGCCCCTCTGTCATAACTCACAAATTAAATGTTGATCCTTTAGTCACACCAATCCAATAGAGGAAAAGGAACCTCGCCCAAGAACGATGGAAGATAGTAGATGAGGAGGTAAGGAAGCTCCTTGCAGCAAACTTCATTAGAGAGGTCCAATACCCGAGCTGGATTTCCAACCTAATGCTCATTAAGAAGACCAATGGCAAGTGGTACATGTGGGTCGACTACACTAACCTCAACAGAGCCTATCAAAAGGATAGCTTTTAACTCCCTAGAATTAACCACTTGGTAGATGCAACGTTGGGGTTCGAGCTATTAAGTTTCATGGATTTATACTCCAGCTACAACCAAATCTTGATGGATCCGGCCGATGAAGAGAAAACCACCTTTGTAACCGAGATGGGCTTGTACTGTTACAAAGTTATGCCCTTTGATTTAAAAAACACAGGGGTAACCATTTAACGTCTTGTAAATAAAATTTTTGTTGATTTCATCGGAAATAAAATTGAAGCATATGTTGATGATATGGTAGCAAAAACTCAAATTTTAAACTCTTTAATTTCTGACCTGAACTGTGTTTTTAACGTTCTAAGGAATTATAGCATGAAACTCAACCCAAACATGTGTGTCTTTGAGGTCATGTCAAGCAACTTCCTCGGGCACATTAACTGACGTGGCATCAAAGCCAACCAAGACAAAATTCAAGCCGCCTTAGATATGCGACCACCCAAAATATTAAACGAAATGCAAAGACTAACTGGTCGAATAGCCACCCTGAACCGGTTTATGTCTAAGTCGGCTAGGTGGTGCCTTCTATTCTTTCAAAGCATTAAAGAAGAACCAAAATTTTGAGTGGAATGAAGAGTAACAGCTCACATTCGCCAAGCTCAAGAGGTACCTCAGTTCGCCACCCATGTTAACTAGGTCGGAACCTAGAGATGAGCTCAAACTCTAGTGACGAGGTAGTCAACTAAATCCTTATTCGAGAAATAGATAAGGTACAACGAGTTGTTTATTATGTAAGAAAAGTTCTGCACGCCATAGAGACTAAGTATGCAAACATCGAAAAGTTGGTATAAGTTCTAAGAAGCTCATGGCCTATTCAAAGGAGTTGGAGTCGCCACCCATTTTTTAAGAGGAAATGGGCCCTCATTTTCAGGTTTGAAAACTTGATTTAAGTCTTCGATACTGATTCCATTTTCCATGGGAAAGGCACACAACCAAGAGATTTCAAGTCCCAAGGATTGGGAGAGCGAAGGTATTAGGCATCCCTCTCTCCAAGCTACTTTAGCAGCTCGATACGGGGTTTATTTAGGCTCAGTTTCTTTTAGAGAAAAACAGAAATGGTTGTAAGAATTTTTTAAATCTAGATGAACATGCTTTGAACTCCTCATAAGACCGATTTTGAGGTGATGTTATCAGGTCTAAGGTACTGGTTTTCCTAAGACCCTCGTCTCTCTGCCTCTGCTCTCAGTCAAGAAGAAATTGCAAGCAATGGTTTTCCAACATTTCAGAACCTCAAGCAACCTAGATAAACTAAAAAAAGACTTGCCTTCCGTATGTGCCTTGATGGGAGTTTTCCAACAGCTTAAAACGAGGTAGAACGAAGTTTGAATGGGTTCTTGAGCTAGGGAGTGCTTTCGGTTACAGCAACTTCCGCTTGAAAATGGATGAGGTGAATTTGGAATCTAGTGTTTAGGTTACTTCTGAGTTTCAGGTGAACAAGTGGTAGTATGGGTTGGGAGAAAGCTCCATTCTCTCTCTTTTTCTCTCTCTAGGGGACTCCCTCAGGTTTTCTTTCTTCTGTCCCTTCCTCAGGTTGCATCTCTGGTCCTCTTAGGTCCTCTCCCCAAACTCGAGCAGGGCCTCTATTTATAGAGAGATGGGTCTGAAATTCGCTCAGAAACAGTGTCTGTGACTGAGTAGAGTTCTTTCACTAAAATAAGCAAAGATTCTTCAAAGAAAAAGGTGTTCAGTCAAGCTCTCTTGTTTGGTGAAACATTTTCTTCGATTTCGGTGTGGATTTCACGGGTTTTGTGTGTCCAATGGGAGCTTGGGGTGTGTCAGACGATAAAGTCTCGTATTTGGGGCTATTAGTGGCAGAAAATGTAAATTTGATGAACTTTTAACAGATATTTTGTCTTTTCTTGGTCTTAAGTAGGGGTTGTTTGGTATTTTGAGATTTTTGGGTCTATTAGGCTTTGTTTGATTGGTCCAGGTGTTCTAATGGATCAAGAATGGGTTTGACATCACCTACCACCCTTTTAAGGCTTCAGGTTGGGTCAGATGACATGACAATTTAATCTGGTGCATCGAAATGGTATCTTTCTAGTTTAATGGTCAAATGAATGAGTCTGGTCATGAAAGTTGGTGTCCTGGGGTTTTTTGGGTCTCCGAACACAGTGGTATGGTATGATTTGTCATGTGAAGTTGGGATAATGGATGATAGGCTCTAATTAATGAGATTTGTTGGAATAGGATATAGGCTTGATGGGGGGTTAAACAAGGGGATATTAAGCTACAACTTGGTAGGTAGGCATGGATTAAGGTAACGAGTCAAGTGGATGGTTCTGATATGAGAAATATACTTTCAATCTTGGTAATCATTCAGGCCCATCCGAATGAGATCTTGATGTTTTTGTGGTTGGTTGTTGAAGATTTGTGGTGGGATCCACTTGTTGATTATTTCCTAATGATCTTTGGGTGATGGATATGTTGGACTTGATTTTGGAGGAATTGGAATTTGGATATCACATAGATCGGAACCATTAAAAAGGAAGTTGGCGTGATGAACAGTGGATCTTTAGAGTTTAGCCATGAAAATTGATGTGTAACTAAGTTATAGTTTTTAAAGTCAGGGGATGATGTTTGATCAAGGTTCTTGTTTGTCCTGTGGATTGGGTCAAATGAGGGTTTTTTTCGGGTTTGGAAAGTCTCAAGTTAATTTGGTTGTGTTTAAAGTTTTTAGAATACAAAGAGGTAGGGTGAAGGGACCGAGCAAAAATTAGGTGCTAACAGTCATCATTGACCCTTAACCATTAATAAAACCACCTCATTATTCAAACTATGGCAACATTGAAACTATCAAAGCATAGCAAACTCCCTATGAATGTAATGCCTAAGCCGACATAGAACAAAGGCATCATTCTAACCTAATCCTCTATTGATTAATGAAAGAAAGGACTATGCATCATCCTCCGTCATTTCTATTTCCTCAATGACCCTATGAATTTGCAAAAATTGCTAGTTAACCAATTGATTTGATGCATTAGACCTTTTCTTCGGTGAACTAGCCAAATCCATGGGATGTACCTCAAGGGTCATTACAGGGATAAAATTGAATGAAATAAAAAGAAAAGAAAAAGGAGAGATAAAAGAAGAAAAAAATGTGAAAAAAAGAAAATTTACTCCTACCAAAGGAACCATAACCATATCCAGAGTGGGGAGGCCATCCTTGGTTGCTTGTTTAACTTTGTACACTCAATCCTGATTATGTGAAGTAAAGCCCCTAGTTGATCCTTTGATCCTTCCTATCCAATTTTTGTTCTCACAATAAACACCTCCTCGCAAGTGGGTGTCAAAACCAAGTAAAATGCAATTATAGTAACCAAGCAAGTGCTTAAACAAGAGAGAGAGAGAGAGAGAGAAGAGAGATAGTGAAAAAGAAGAAAAAAAACAAAAAAAAAGAGAGGAAAAAAGGAAAGAACTTTTAATAGTTTTGTCAATAAGGGAATAACTAAGGAAAATTGGACAATTATCAAGAAAGGCCAATAAAATAGTAAGCCAAGATTTAGTTAGAAGAAACTGGAGCAGTTAAGATGATTTTATTTCTATGAGATCTTTTCCGATGACGCCCACTCACTAGTTTTGATCTTCATTATCTATTTACATTTCATCTCAAAATAAAGTCCTATCTAATCAATAAGAAGGAATGGTTCATGTTGATGAAGGATTTTACTGCATCTCCCTAATCTTAGTTAATCGAAAAACAAGCGATCCTCTTAACCCTTACTACTGAACAATCCCTAAACAAGCGTTAAAGATTTAATCCAACAGTAGCCTTAAGCATTAGAGATCGATGAAGCTAAACAACACAAGCACAAGCGATTGCATTTAATTCGGTCGAATGTTCTTCCTAAGATCTAACAATTTCTAACGCAACAAATCATTAAACGCTAGTTGCTTCGGAGATTAGAGGGATCAAACAATTACGGATCTGATATCTAACCTAACAGTAGATTGCAACAAATAATAAACTTGTAGGCCTCCTAGCAATCTGACGAAACAATCATAAACATGAACATAGAAGAACCTCCAATATTCAAAACATAAATCAAACAATAAAAATCAAATTAGATCTCACAGTTTTGTTGATTTTGAGGCTTCTGTTTCCTTCGACCAAGTATTAGAATTTATCCACGCATGGTCATGGTGAAAACTCAAGAAAAATCAAAGAAGAGAGAAGAGAGGTGCAGCAGCCTTAGGTCTGATTTTCTTCTTTCTTGTTTTTCCTCTTCTTTTCTTTCTCTCTACTCCCCCAAGAGAAGCCTACAAAATCTCCTAAAACTTCTCTCTAGAAAACAATCTCCAAGTCTGACTTATCAAGAAAAATATCAAAGATAAGATAAAACAATGTTCTAATGTAAGTGGGAGAATGGTGATTTTGCATATGAAAACTTGCAGGCTAAGGAATGTTTCCAGCACGTCAGCAGTGCGGTTGCATCTATTTCGGACTCAATTTTGACCTTGATGCAGTTAGTATCTATCAAAATTCAAAACATGAAAATTGTAGAACTTTTCCTTTTCGTTCCAACTTGAATCATCTCAATCGGAGTTTGGATGAAAGAGTTATGCCCAAATTACAACGCGGTGCTGAAACTATCCAGAATTACCCGATTAGTCATGTTTTTCACTTAACGCCTCCAAATATTAAGGGAGAAAAATGTGATATTTTTCATTCTCATCAAATACCCTCACACTTAACTTTTGCTCGTCCTCGGGCAAAACTCAAATTCACTTTCCCAAAAACACCGAGGTTACAATGCCATCAATGGAGAACAACCAAGCTCTTCAATAATCTTAACACATCATGAACAAAAATTCTTAACAACTTTCAATTACTTAGTAAGCATTTTCACTCAAAGATGGAATAAACTAAATAGTAGACCCTCACGGAAATAAACATTGAACTCTCATGTTTGAAGGGTATGTGTTTCGCTCAAATTCATTCCAATGGAAATGATCTACCATAGGTTTGCATATATTCTCATTCTCCACCACTAAGATCAAATGCATAACACGAATCAAAAGGACTTTTCAAGGGTGTAATGGGGCTTAGGATCAAGGTCGGAAATATTTGGGAATGTAGCTCAAAAGTCATCGAAACTAGTAGAGCAAAACTGAATCATTTGAAGCTCGAATGCATAAGACATGTGAAACCAATCACTTCATTCAACAACTTCTTCAATTTTGCTTTAATGCATTTAAAGCATGTAAAACTCCTGCATTGGAAAAAATATCATTCAAAGGAACACTTTTTGTTTGCAGTAGGGAACAATCCTTCACAACAGCTTCCACTTTTGTATGTATAAGCAGCCCCCCGTTTCTTGGAATTTTAGGAGGGACATAGATAGTTTGTAACATCAAAAGCAATTTCCTCCATCATTCCTTTCATCTCTACTTGTTTTTCTTCTTTTTTTTTTCTTTTTGATGTTTTTTTTTTCTTTCAAAGTATATCAATCATTGGAACTCATGAATTGAGAATGAAAACATGTTCCATTTCACCATTCATAACCATACCATGAATCCAAACACCCCTACACTTGAAACTTGCACATCCATGCATATCATAATGATGAGTAATGCTCCACTAGTTCTATGGCTTGGGTAAGAGTATTATTTTTTTCTCGGGTTTAAAGCTTGTAACATGGGTTTGCAATGAACGACAAGGGTCAATAAAGCTCAAAGGGGTTCAACAAATGGGATAATTTATCAAAGGGTAGGCTATTTGGCTTATGTAGCTTATAACAAAAATGGCCTTAATCATGTTCATGTATGCTTGTGTCAATGTGATCTTGAAGAGAATCAAGGCAAGTTCTAGAGAAACAAATCCATGGAAGAATATCTCACATGAAAGAAAATAGTGAGACTGATATGGATGTGTCAGTCTAAAGGCTCAAAATCTCACTAGCTTTTGTCTACTAGATTTAGTCACTCCCATTCTCAAGGAAAATAACTAGACTAATTAATTCTAAGTTGGAAAATTACT